>NC_136522.1:39641704-39769204 GCF_053919585.1 Euprymna scolopes
ACGTTCAATAGTAGTCTTCATTATATTTATGGGATTTATATTGCTGAGAAAAATATTTGTGATTTCACCAAGTTCCGCATCAAGACGGTTTGGTGAACAAATCATGAGTGCACGATGTGTAAGAGCGCTAAGAGGTTTATTTTCCTAGACTGAGGGGCAAAGGAAAACCAATTAAGATAGAGCCCTGTAAATGTAGGTTTTCTGTATACAGAGGTCTCAAACGTAGAACCAACTTTAGAAACACGAACATCGAGGAATGGAAGAGAGCCACAGTCCTCGACCTCCATAGTAAATTGTAACGATGGATGCAGGTTACAAAGAAGACGAAGAAACTGTTCAGCTTCATTCCGTGAGGGAAAGCATGCAAAAGTGTCATGAACGTAACGTGTATAGAATGTTGGTTTAGTAATTTTGGAAAATAATTCGTTTTCCAAAAATCCAACGAAAATGTTGGCTAGCGAAGGACCAAGAGGGCTACCCATAAATATCCCATCAATTTGCCGGTATATAATGTTGTTGAAACTGAAGGAAACTGATTTAGTGGCAAGTTCCATCAGTTCAACGAAAATTCGTTCAGGAAATTGTGGAGATTTTGAGGGGCCACGATATAGATAGTCAGCACAACTACCAATGGTTTCATCCAAAGGTATATTAGTAAAAGGACTATTAATGTCAAAGGAAGCCAAGAACTCGGTATTCTTAGATAAAGATAATTTGTGTATATGAGACACAAATTGAAAAGAATCAGAGATACAATGGACCGCATAAAAAGAAAGCACAGGTTTAAGAAGGTCAACTAACCATTTCCCAAGTTCGTGTTGTGCAGAAACCAACATAGATAAAATGGGTCGCAAAGGAATGTTAGGTTTATGAACCTTGGGTAAACCGTACATTCTAGGCCTTAGAGAGCCAATGGGTCGGATTCTATCGTAAATCTCCTTAGAAATAAACCCGCTTTTATAAAGTTGAAGAAATCTTTTCTGAATTTTTATTTCCATTCGAAAAGTGTCATCATGGCTTAAATCACCCAACCGGAGAAGTTTATTTTTATCGTCCAAAATTTGTAACATTTTGGAGATATAATCCGTTTTGTTAAGTATAACAACGCCCGATCCTTTATCTGGGCGAGTAAGATAAGTGTCGGAATTAGACCTAATTAATTTTGCCGCTTCAAAATGATTTTTCTGCCAAACAAAATCGCTAAATTTAGTGTTTATGGCAGAAAACCTCCGACCTAATTCGCCCAACTGAATTTTAACACTAGTTAATTCATCAGTGGAGATAGGCGAATGTTGTTTTAATTGAGTATATAATAATTCAATTTCACTAAATATGTAAATTTTATCAACATAAAGGGGAGGAATGCAAAATTGTAAGCCAGCAGATAAAACAAATTCTTCCGTATTGGACAAAACATAAGAAGAAGAATTAAATATATGTTTATCCGAATTTGTTCTAATCCCAAACTTCTTAGTAATTAATTTTTTTAAATATTTATAAGAAGTACATTTATTGCGGGTAAAATTATCGCCATTGGATAAAAACTTGGAAAAACAGAGTTTATCAAAGAAAGATAGTTCTTTCCAAACCATGGCCCAAAGTAAAAGGTGTTTACTACGTAACGAATTATATGTATCGGAGTTAAATAGGATTTCGTCTTGTAAGAATACTCGTTGAACTGCCAATGTATTTCTACATTTAATTTTAGAAATACGATGACAGATATAACCGGGAGCTACATGATTTAGGCAGCAAGATTTAAGAAATTCCATCCTACACTTCAAAACGATTAACTTATTTTTAATACGTATAACTTTGTTTAACGTTTTGATAAATTGTGAGCTGTACCGACCTCGAAAATATCTAAGTAAATTCTTGGTACAGCAAAATGGAAGGAGAAATTTCAGAGGAAACGTAATTTAATTTAAATAAAAGGATCAAAGAAACAAAAAAAACGGGCAGGTGGAATTGTTAAAATTTCCTTAAGGCCTTATCATCTGACCCTCTAAGAGGAAACGTCGGAATGATAAATTAAAAGCTAAGAATCGAATGAGGAAAGAGGGAATTGGTTTCAGTTGGAAAACCAGTGAGAGAATATATATATATATAATATTTATATATATATATATATATATATATATATATATATATATATATATATATATATATAATTCTCACTGTTTGGGTGGTTTTAAATCAGTAAATATTTCCAACTGATGTTTCAAAATCTTTTGTCTACACAGGCTAGGTCGAGAGTTATTAATGACTAACGCCTCAATGATATTGAGATGATAGTTCGACCTAGCACTGTATAAAACAGAAAACCAACCATCGGAATATTGGTCAGAACACCTATTTATATTAATCAGGTGATTACCGATGGCGGACTCATGAGCTTGGGAGTGCCCGGATGTTCTCGAAACCTGGTGTAATCGAATATCCCGAGGGATATGTTGGGATATATATATATATATATATATATATATGTGTGTGTGTGTGTGTGTGTGTGTGTGTGTGTGTGTGTGTGTGTGTGTGTGTAATTCTTGGTTCGTTATAAGCGAATAAAACCATTTTTCTACGTTACCAATTTATTTGAAATTTTCAGACAACCCATCTTTAGAGTCGAGGGATGTTTTTATGTTATTAAAATAAATTTACCTAGCGAATTATTAGAATATTAAATAAAATAAATACATTTTCGTAACCGTTAGTGTGAACCTGTCCCGGTTCGATTCATGTCACAGCCACGAATTCACGAAACTAAGTAGATGTCATTTTCTGTTTACTCGATAAGTAAAAAAAACTAAAAAAAAAACATAATTCATTTGTTTATCTTCCAAATTTTTTAATTTAAACATTTTTTCTTTATTATATAAGGCAAAAAAAATGTTTGTCGTTTGCTTTTTGAGTTTTTTTTTCGATATAAGATTAGTTGGTAAAAGTACAGTTTTTTTTTTACGGATTGGTAACTTGCTAAAATAATATTTGGTGCTAATGCAAAGAGTGGTCCGCGCTATTTTTTAAATCGTATTTCCAGGTTTAATTAAAGTTTTATTATATATTTTTTGTATTCAATTGTAAGGTTAAAATACAGATTAGATACAACACACCCTCCCGTCCCCATGTTAAGAATGGCTTTTTAAATAATAACGTTATTATTTCAACACGGATCACTCTCTGCATGAGTACTGTACTTTCACCTTACAATTTAATAAACAAAACATGGTACTTATGCAGAGAAAGTACCATAATAATATAATAATAGAATAATAACGTTTTTTAGAAAGCCATTCTTAGATGGGGAGGACGTTTTGTTACTATTCTATACTTTCACCTAACAATTTAATAAACAAAACATTGTGCTTATGCAGAGAAGGTACCGTGCTGAAATAACGCTATTAGGAAAGCCATTCTTAATATGGGAAAGGGAGAGTGTTCTGTAATTATTTTATATTTTCACCTAACAATTTAATAAACAAAAGATAGTACTTATGCAGAGAAGGTACCGTGCTGAAATAATACCGTTATTTAGAAAGCTATTCTTAACATGGGGAGGGAGTTTTGCATCTATTCTATACTTTCACCTAACAATTTAATAAACAAAAATAGATAGTACATATGCATAGAAAATACCGTGCTGAAATAATGTTATTTAGAAAGACATTCTTAACATGGGGATGGTATTTTGTAACAATTCTGTCCTTTCACCTAACAATTTAAAAACAAAACATTGTACTTATGCAGAGAAGCTACCTCGCTGAAATAATGACGTTATTATTTAGAAATCCATTCTTAGCATGGGAATAGGGGTGTTTTGTAACTATTCTGGACTTTCACCTAACAATTTAATAAACAAAAGTTAAACTTAAGCAGACAAGGAACAGTACTGAATCATTAACATTATTTAGAAAGCCATTCTTAACATGGGGAGGGACGATGTTTTGTAACTATTCTGTACTTTCGGTACTAATGCAGAGAGTGATCTGCGCTATTTTTTTAATTACATTTCCACGTTTAATTAAAGTTTTATGATATGCTTTTTATTCAATTGTAAGGATAAAGTACAGAATAGGTACAAAACTCCCTCCCCATGTTAAGAATGGCCTTTTCTCTGCATGGATACCGATTAATGTTTTGTTCTTTGCTTTTTTTACTGTATTGTTTTGCAAAAAAATTGAAAGTACATGTGTTTTCTTTTTTTATACAGAAGTTGTTTTTACATAAGAAAATATGAATGCTTTTTCTTTATTATAAGAAATTGGGTACTCGTGCACTTATTGATCCGTGCTGAAATAATAACGTTATTGTTTAAAAAGCCATTCTTAACATGGGGAGAAGAGGGTGTTTTGTAACTATTCTGGACTTTCACCTAACAATTTAATAAACAAAAACTTAAGCAGACAAGGGGCAGTACTGAAGCATTAACATTATTTAGAAAGCCATTCTTAACATGGGGACGGAGTATGTTTTCTAACTAATCTGTATTTTCGGTGCTAATGCAGAGAGTGATCCGTGCTATTTGGTAAATCGTATTTCCACGTTTAATTAAAGTTTTATGATATGTTTTTATTCAATTGTAAGGTTAAAGTACAGATTAGGTACCTACCCCCTTCCCTCCCCATGTTAAGAATGCCTTTTAAAATAATAACGTTATTATTTCAGCACGGGTCACTCTCTGCATGAATACCGATTAACGTTTTGTTCTTTGCTTTTTTACCGTATTTTTTTTTCAAGAAAACCTTTTTTAACAAAGATTGAAAGTGCACGTTTTTTTTTTTTACAGAAGTTGTTTTTATATAAGAAAATATTAATGTTTTAAAGAAATTGGGTACTCGTGCACTTATTGATCCGTGCTGAAATAATAACGTTATTTAAAAAGACATTCTTAACATTGGGAGAAGAGGGTGTTTTGTACCTATTCTGTACTTTAACCTTACAATTTAATGAAAAAAAAAACGGTAAATTTTTAGATTAGGTCCACCTCCACAATTTTCTTTTAAATGACGACTTTTGTAGGTTTTCGACTATGCTGAATACGGCAATCGCATTGAAATTTTGCAGAAATAAGTAGTTATCGAGATATTAAAAATTTGTATAATGCATTGTAATCTCTGGCAGCCGTCTTTTTTTACACACTTGCACGCGTCATAAACAAATTTACGCGCGTAATAAAGATTGCCAGCAAAGAATTCAATGCATAAAACAACTATCTATATCTCGATAACAACTTATTTCTGCAAAATTTCAATGCGATTTCTGTATTCAGCATAGTCGGAAACCTTTAAAAGTTGTCATTTAAAAGAAAATTGTGGAGGTGGACCTAATCTAAAAAAAATACCAAAAAACAAAAATTTAATTAAGCTTTGTAATGCGATTTTAGAAAATAGCGCAGATCAGTAAATGCATTATCACCCATTAATCGACTCACGTGACCTTATTGCCAAATAAGGTCCGACTACAATGTTGAACGCGCCGTTCACATTGTTTTTTTTGTTTTTTTTTCAAGTTAAATTCAACTTTCACAATATCTTTTTCAATAATAAATTGTTAGTTAAAACAGCATAGAATAGTTACAAAACACCATCCCCTCTCTATGGTAAGAATGGCTGAAAAAATATTAGGTACTCATGTAGAGAGTGATCCGTGCTTAAATAATAACGTTATTATTTAAAAAAGCCATTCTTAACATGAAGAGGCGAGGGTGTTTTATATCTATTCTGTACTTTAACCTTACAATTGAATAAAAAAACATAAAACTTTAATTAAACTTGGAAATTCGATTTAAAAAATAGCGCGGATTAGTAAGTTCATTAGCACCAGAAATTGTTAGGTGAAATACAGAAATGTTTCTACCAAGAAAACCATTATTATTATTTTTTTTGTTGCTATTCTTACCAAGGGGAGGGGATGATGTTTTGTCACTATTCTGTGGTTTCAACAAACAATTTATTAAAAAAACAAAAGGTAAATTTTCACATTAGGTCCACCTCCACAATTTTTAACATGGGTAGGTTGGGGGTGTTTATTCTGAAAGCCGTTCTTAACATGGGGAGAATGGTGGTATTTATTCCAAAAGCCGATTTTAAAAGACGAAAGACAGGTAAAAGGTTAAAACCTGTGGTTAGGCATGGGTGTTGTTTATTCCGAAAGCCGTTCTTAATATGGGGGGAGTGTTTATTCATGGCTGTCAGTGAATTATAGTCCATAGTACAGGTCTTTATATCTCGAAAACTAATTGCCTCTGCAAATTTTAAATGAGATTTTCTCATTCAGCATAGTCGAAAATTGTGGAGGTGGACCTAATGTAAAAAAAATACCCTCCCCCCAAAAAAGATATCGTGAAATTTAAATTTAAGCGCGGTAACAAAAATAAAATTAGACAGAAAAATACATCTTTTTGTTTGTACTTGCACAAAGACTTGAAAAAGTTGTCAACAAAAACAAATATATAACAAGTAAATAACTGGCGTAGCTAGGGGGGCGAGGGGGTGGATCGGGCCGCCCCGAGCGGCACACCTGAGGGGGCGGCATTTTGAGAGGGTAAAAATAGAAGTAGAAAAAATAAATAAAAATAAATAAAGATAAACAAAAGTTAACAAAAAATATTAAATTTTATACCAAAAAGGTTGAAAAAATCGGAATTTTGGGGGGTATCAGAATCAGAAAAAATGTTTCCCTATTTTCTGAGCGTCAGGGAGGTGGCATGGGGGCTTCATGGGGGCGGCATTTTGAGATGGTAAAAGGGGAAAATCGAAAAAAATGCTAACAAAAAATCTGAAATTTTATATCGAAAAGGTTGTAAAAAATGGGAACTTTTGTAGTTATTGGAATCGCAAAAAGGTGTCCTTATTTTGCGAGCGGCATATGTCAGGGGGCGGCATTTTGAGAGAGTAAAAATAGAAAGTTGAATAAATAAATAAAAATAAACAAAAGCCAACAAAAAATATGAAATTTTTTACCAAAATTTGTAAAAAATCGGAATTTTGTGGGGTATCGGAATCGGAAAAAGTGTGTCCCTATTTTCTGAGCGTCAGGGGTACGGCATGGGGGCAGCATTTTGAGATTGTAAAAGGGGAAAATCGAAAAAATGCTAACAAAATATCTGAAATTTTATATCGAAAAGGTTGTAAAAAATGGGTACTTATAGTTATTGGAATCGCAAAACGGTGTCCCTATTTTGCGAGCGGCATATGTCAGGGGGCGGCATTTTGAGAGAGTAAAAATAGAAAGTAGAAAAAAATAAGTAAAAATGAACAAAATCTAACAAAAAATCTGACATTTTATACTGAAAAAGTTGTAAAAAATCGGAAATTTTGGAGGTATTATAATCAGAAAAATGTGTCTCTTATTTACGAGCAGCACATGTCAGTGGCGGCATTTTGAGAGGATAAAAATAGAAAATAGAAAAAATATATAAAAGCTAACAAAAAATCTGAAATTTTATACCGAAAGTTTGTAAAAATCTGAAGTATTGGAGGTATCGGAATCGGAAAAATGTGTCTATATTTTACGATTCCAAAACCGATTCTTTTAAATTTTTTATTTAATTTTTCATTATTGGTACTAATTATAAATATTTATTATTTTTAAATTATCACTAAAACTAAAATGAGAATAACCTCAAAATACGATGTAAATTTATTTTATTTGTAAAACAATTTTTTTAAATTGCATAAATTCTCTATGTAACCTTTCAAAGAAAGCAGTTGCTTTATATGTTCTGAAAAATGTTGAAAAATTAAACAGCAACAGTCTTTGCAGCCCGCGGCGATCGTAAGATTTGTCCACCCCCCGCATTTGATAATCTGTTAACCTTCAAAATTCCAAAAGCCCTCCAAATATTTATTTTCATGGAACTAATGTTAGACTGCAGTTATTAGTTCTAGATTTTCATCGTATTACAGTACTCGTCAAAGAAGACCAAAGATTTTTCAAAACAATTATATAATTTTCTTCGGATTAATGTTCACACAATTCCCTTCCGATTAATGTTTACATACTTATTATTATTGAAAAGAAATTGTTAAATTAAATTAACTGGCTACGTAATTGTATACGTAGCCAGTTAATTTAACAATTTATTTTCAATAATAATTGAATATTATTATAATAATAATTGAAATTTCTTTTCAATAATAATATATGACTTGGGTGCCATGAGCTAGAATCGAAATCGAAACACAACTCTCCACCCTCATTCCCTAGCTTCTGAACCACTAATAAAATAAAGAATGGGTATGCAAATAAAAGAAACCAAATATTTTTTCAAAACAAAAACTTATAATTCAAATTATAAAAAAAATGTTAAATTAAATGAATAAGCTACACAAGCAAATATAATAATAAATTTAAATGAGAACATTTGAAAACCTGAAAATGTTATGAAATGATAAAATCATTTTTATTTACTTTTTTGTCGTTGATGTTAAAGTTCGAATTTTCGCCAAATAACATGGATGCATCAAGGAGAGAATAGGCCGATGTAGTTTTCTTTTCTTGTCTTCATAATGTTATTATTAAGAGGTCGAGCCCTCCGAAGAGAAAAAACGTCTTGTATCGGTGCTTTTTTAAATATGTGTGTGCAATCGCTCGGTTTTCAGAAATTTGTTGTTGTTTTATTAACAACAACAAATTTCTGAAAACCGAGCGATCACACACACGGATTTAAAAAAGCACCGATACAAGACGTTTCAACTTTCTAAAAATAGTTTTAATATATTTTAAATAAATGTATTTATGAATGGCAAATAAGGCTATAAATTTATTTTTTGTGAGAGAACTGTCGCAAGGCATCAAGTCGGTTGAAAATTTACAAACAGATTTTTCGCGCCTTTTTTTCGGCAAAGTTATCAATGACTCTATCAAAATTCACTTCCTCGACAAGTTCCCTCTCTATTCAGAGGATTGCCAAGTCTGTAAGTCTTGTCTGGCTCATTGCTGATCTAAGGTAGTTTTTTATTAGCTTCAGTTTTGAGAAAGAGCGCTCACAGCTAGCAACGCTAATAGCTCTGGTGAGGAAAATTCTCAGCAAGATCACAATATTAGGGACGGAATCCCCAAGTTGGTATCTTTGTATAAAGTTCAAAAGTTCAAGAGGTCCATCGATTTTGTCTTTTTCTGAAGCTTTTACAACATACTGTAACCTCTTCCTTTCAGCAAAGAATTTCTCTTTTTCTATATCTTCGTCAAATCCACCAAGCTGACAATCATAATTATCATCAAGCAGATTTGACGGTATAAGAAAAGCGTATTTATTTGCAAGATTGGGAACTTGTTGAAATCTGCAAGATATTTCTTCAATCAATCTGTCTATGACAGACAGCATTTCCCGTCTCAACTCAGTATCAAAACTCAGCGCTGCATCCTTCACCATCCATTCGTTTCTTTTTGCGAATACGACGCTCCATGCTTATCCTCATTTCAGAGCAGAGTGTTTTTGACTCGTCTATTGCAGTGTCCACTATCTTTTCTCTATTCTGAAGAAGGAAATCTTTCAACGCCGTCAGCCTGACAGAACTTTGTTGCAGATCCATCCCTTTTTTTTTTTAAAGATATTTCTGGGCATCATTGATTTCTGGGAGAATAGTTTTCCAAAGGTTCAGAAATAAAAGAAACGGAAACGATAGTACCGAGTTGAGAATTAAAGATGCATCTGATCTTGTGGTTGCATTTTCTCCTTCTTCTGTGAGCTGTTCCAGGACAATGACGACTTCCAATACTTTTTTTTATCACAACATCTACATCATCTGCTCGACTACTCCATCGAGTATCCACAGTCCGTTTGATACTTAGACCGGTCAACTGAATCAAGACGTCCCAGCGATGTGTAGATGCAGAAAAGAACGAGAATAACCGGTCCAGTGTGCCAAAAAATGTAACAGAGTGAACCGCTACTGAAGCTGCATGTACACAAGCCAGATTTAGTGAATGGTTTGTGCATGGCACAAATAGAGCTTTTGGATTGATTTCAGGGATTCGTTTCTGCACACCCGATCGGTGACCTGCCATAACAGCGGCATTGTCAAATGCCTGGCCAATACAGTCACCAATCTGTATCTCATCATTCTCCAATTCTCTCAAAATGAGTTCAGAAATGTCCTCCGCGCTTTTACCCTTTGTTTCGATGAAGCGGAGAAACTCCTCCACCGTCACTTCATTTCTGTCAACTTTCACGTAGCGCAACACCTCACTCATCTGGTCCTTGTGAGATACATCGGGAGTACTATCAAAAGTTATACAAAAATACTTGCTTTTCTTTATCTGATCGATAATTTTCTTTCTGACCTGCTTTGCTAAAATGCTCACAAACTCATTTTGAATTTCTGGTGACAGATAAGAAATAGTGAATTTCTCCCCTAGGTTAACTTTAACCAAATGTTCACGGAGTACAGGGTCATATTTAGCCAATAGATTTACCAATTCCAAGAAATTTCCTTTGTTTTCTTGACCCCTTTCATCATTATGGATGTCTTCCTGGTGACCTCGTAGCGCCAGATTCTGCTTGGCGAGATCTGATAATGTCCAGCAATCTAGCTAGGATTTCTCGCCACTTCTTTGTTTCTTTCTCAATGATATTTTGCTCAACTTTATCAACTACCTTTCCTTCAGCAAGTCGGATCTCTAGCTCCTTCCAGTCAAGAAACGCCTGAGCATGAGATGTGCTTCATGTTCATGTACTTTTGGATTTAATTTCCACCAATTCTTGAAACCCACATCAGCAGAAAAACTCGAGAGTCCAATTGAAAATAGTCTGCAGCAGAAGCAAAATAAGGCTTATCTGGCAGGAGAATACACCATCCAAGTTCGCAAACTTTTCTCACCGTTCCGCAATACCTGATAGAACCAGTTTTTTGTTAGCTTTCAAGCGTCGCCTTTTGTTTTTGTCCCTGGTCGCACTATTTCCTTGAATTCATGATCAAGATGCTGCGCAGCGGCAGATCCCTGCCGAACAAGCATAGCGCGAATTTCATGACTAATCTCAATAGGCCATAGACCAACATCTGTAAAATCGGTCGCGACAACCAGTGATTGCCTTTCCAATGCTTCAACTTCACGCGCATCATCATTGGCAGTTGTTGATGTATCAACGCGGGCAATGTCGACTTCCGAAGTAACAGTATCAACGTTAACTTCATCTTCGGTTTCAGCAAGATTTTCGACTTTCGTTTCCGCTATTTCGGCCATAGAAGTATTTTTGATGAATTTCAACAGCGTGCCTTTATTCTTGTTTTCTTTCTCTTCTTTTGTTTTTCGCTTTTTACGGAATGCCGCACCACTCTCCTTAATTCTCTTCATTTTAAAATTCACGTAAATATTCTGAAAAAAAAAATTGAATACTATTTTAAAAAATAGCACGCTATTTCTCTGCATAAGCACCTTTTGTGTTGTTCCGTAATAGTACCACAAAAGGTGAGATACCCCCCCCATAAAATCTTAGATGCCTATCCCTAAAAATAAATATATACTTAGAGAGCGAAACCCGTCACTACCCCCCCCGTAAAATAGAAACTTACGGAGAAAGAGTCTTTCAAACTACTTTAAAACACCAATAAATGATTCAATTAACTTTTATAGCCAATAGGAACATTTATTTGTTGTATATTTTATTTTTTGCACCTTTTCAAATCTCTTTGTATTGTAAAACAAACCCCAAAACTAATTAAACTAATAAGTAAATATTTTTCAAAGTATTTCCTTATTTAAGGAATGTTATAGAAAAATACAAGGAATGGTCATCTTCACTAAAGTCGTACGCAAGATGACGGCCGCAAACGGATGTAAAAAATTGAAGGAAACGCAAATTTTAGCGAAACAAAATTTAGAGAGTTGACTGTAAAATCTAGCAAGCAAAAAACAACAGCTGATAATAACAACTAATAATTTTAATTTGTAAATATTCTGTACTTATTATGAATATCTTAATAATAAAATAAAATAATTAAGAATTTTTTTTTGTTTCACATAACATTTTAATAAATACAAGATACCATAAAAATTGAGTTTCATGGTCTTTTCTCTGCATACGTACCAAAACAAAACAATCAAATGAAAAATAAAACAAACAGAATCAAATGAAACAACTAAAAAATAATATAATCTTCCAGAATATCAAACAAAGCAATTTTAATGTCTGTTTTTAGTTAAGAATAAAAGTAGTATTAAAAAATGTAAATAAATAAATTAAAAACTGAAAAAAAATTATCTAGTAAGGTAAAAACGTAACTTAACTTGCCTTTGGTAACATTTGTTTCATTCATTTTTTTTAAATAAAACGAAAAACAGTTTCTTGTTTTTTTTTTGTCATTATGCAGAAAAAGGACGATGAAATTCAATTTTTACCGTATCTTTTGTAAAACTACAGTATAGTTGAAAAAAAAACATTTCTTATTCATTTCATTTCATTATTAACATATTCATAACAAGTACAGAGTAGTTAAAAATTAAAACAGGTTTATTCTTTTACATTAAGTACAACCACTATAACTTATCCAGCTATGTAGAAGAGTAACTTATATTACCCTTGCTAATATTTATTTATTATATATTTGTTGTTTGAGACATTTTCGAATCTGTGTTGCTTGTAAAACAAGCCCCAAAATGACGTAAATTTCTTATTAAAACCTCCAAAATGGTTTTAAAAATGTGTGAAATGTCGGATATTTTCTCGTGTTCTCACGTAACTAAATAAAAGCTTTAAAATAAGTTAAAATACTAAAAAGTTATCCAGCTCGGTAGAAAACGAACACTTAGAAAAATCAATTATCGGTTTTAAACAAACGTAAATAAGTAAAACTATTTTGTTAAATATATTTTTAAGAAAAAAAGGCCAAATTCTAAAATGAAGCCTCTCTTTTGCTGTAAAAAAAGGCCCCTCAAAAATGCCAAATTGAAAATTAAAGAAAAATTTCATATGTTGAAGATGTTAACATCTATATCTTTGCATTTTTATTTCTCTATTAATTTTGTAGTATTTTCTTAGTGATGATGAAGCAAAAACGTTAATAATGAAACAAAATCGAAAAATATACTTTGGCTCTCACATATGTTTCTGTTTAAATTATTTCTATGTTTAATATTAAAAAGAATAAACTCATTACATTCAAAAGTTTAAACAGTTTTAAAATCGTATCAGAAATTTAAAGAATAATTTTGATACTAATTTAATATAAAATAATTTGATGAACAATTGGTACATTTGTAAATAAGAATATCTTGAAAAACTGTTATAATGAAAAAATTATTTTAGGAATTAAAGTGGGGAATCAGTTTCTCATATATATTTGATTTAAGATTATCACCCATTTCCAACAGAATAGAGCCATTGACTAACAGAATAGCGTTTATTCTTTCTATGTAAATTTTAGATAATTATTAACGTTTCTTAGCACGCATTTATTAATCTAAATATATATTTAAGTCTCCCTACCACCAAAATAAAATATATCGAAGAGCCTACAATTTCAATTTCATAAAGAAAGACTTGACATTGCCATCGTTAAGAAAACAGTGTAAACCCAATATAGGAAACGTGCACATTTTCCCAGGCTTAAATATATTTTCGCCTACTTTAATAACTATTTTTCCACTTGGGCATTTTAAAGAAACGAAAATGTTAATGTGTATGGCACTAACCTTTGTTGCTGGTAGTAGGAATTAGTTTCTCTTGGGCTGATGTTCTGGTGTTCCTTAGTAATTTTTCTTATGAAGATTCAGTAGTAACAAGTTGAGTGTGTCAGTCTGAACTGTCATATTTTGTCAGCTAGTTTTAGCTTATATTAGAATTGGTTGGTTTAAAAGGATCATAAACAAGCCATTCTCATGGGTTTTGGTGATTTCACACCTTCATGTGAATACTTGAAGAGGGCATATCAGGTTCCGATTTGATTGAAAACATTTTCTACTTAAAAAAAAGGAATGAATGGAAATAAAAAGAAGGAAGACCATAAAACTTTATTCAGGGCACATTTGAATAAATTTGACTTTTTTAAAAGTATGAACACAATTATTTTACGTTTATAATACACTAGCATTTCAGCCCGGCCTTGCCCGGGTGCTTGGAGGTGTATGCTGAGCAAAAAAAAAAAAAAGAGTAAATTTTTTTTTAATTTGACCCCTATTATGAC
This sequence comes from Euprymna scolopes, assembly GCF_053919585.1. NCBI lineage: Eukaryota > Metazoa > Mollusca > Cephalopoda > Sepiida > Sepiolidae > Euprymna > Euprymna scolopes. Next base: position 39,655,828 of record NC_136522.1, read on the forward strand.
CCCTTCAAATTTATAGTTTCGGGCTCAAATCACTTTATTAAGTTAGATCCAGGTTCAAGGAACCTATATCTAAAATTTCAAGTGTCTAGACCCAAAATTGTCGGAGGAGTTTGGTAGAGTTCTTAAAGGTCAAATCGTTGAAATTTGACTCCTTAACAGCCAAATTTCTGGCTGACACCCGTCACATCGATTTTCCCAAATCTCAGTACCCGGTATTTCAAATTTCGAGTCTATAGACTAAAAATTGACAGAGTTATTGCGTAGGGAAATGTACACAGACAGACAGACAGACAGACAGACACGTTCACTTTTATAGATATATAGATTTGAGTTTTGTTTTTAAAACTTTTACATTTATTATTTATAAATATAATAGACATTTTGGGGTTGTTTTACTATGCACATAGATTCGAAAAAACTGTCAAAAATATATAACAAATAAATGTTATCAAAGGCAAGATAAGTTACTCTTCTACCTATCTCGACAAGTTTTTAGTGTTTTTTACTCACTTAAAACGTGTAATCAGTTAGAAAAACATAGTGTCTATCGGTATATGCGAAAAATACAAATGAAATCCATTCAATATATGTTAGCGTGACATAGGATGACATATATTCGGTGGGTTTCTAAGAGTATTTTCAATATGTATTTAGTTTTAAGTCAATTTCCCGGACTTGCCGCATTCTAAACGAAGTCTGGCGCCATTTTTTTATTTTTTGACAGTTTTTCTTCGAATCTATGTGTATAATAAAACAAACCCGAAATTGTTAATTCGATTTACTTCTCTTACTTTTCATTTTAATAAATATTCGATTAATATTACATGATATATATACATCCACTAATATATGTGTATATATATAAGGTTAAGATTTTTTGTTATTGGCATTTGTTCCGCGATAAGCGTTTGTTTACATTTTTTATATATTTTTATACATTCGCTACCTTAGCTATAAGCTCTTTATTATTCACATTATTATATGGTGCCGTGAAAACTCGTCCCGGGAAAACTCGTCTCGGGAAAACTCGTCTCGGGAAAACTCGTCTCCGGAAAACTCGTCTCGGGAAAACTCGTCTCGGGAAAACTCGTCCCCTTTCGCTAGGTAGGAAAACTGGTCCCTTATTGAATAAATATCGATTGAAAACACATTTTATGATCGTTCTTGAAGGAGATATTGTTTTTTAAAATAAACTATAGCCCCCCCCCCATAATATTTTTTTAAAAAATATTTTTACTTGTTTAATGTTTTTTTTTGTGTTTTTAATAAAAGCGTTTATTATGTTCATAAACGAGACCGCATATTTTTTTTTATATTAATATAAAAAGAATTTACTTATATACTGTTGTTTATAAAAGGGTAAAATCGATTTTTCTACCTCGCCGACTATGTTGTTTATTTATTTGGAATCGTTTATTTGGTAAAGAAAAAAAAAAACAGAACAAACAAAAAACATGGCGGTCGAGTGTTACGGGAGAACGAGAAATAATGCTTAGGGGGTCTTGATAATCGCTAAAAAATAGAAATTAAAGAAATTACTGAGGGAGATTTGGTTTTAAAAAGAAAATAATAAATTTTAATATTTTTTAAAATATAATTTAGAGAGAGAGGGGGGGTATAAAACCTATACCTCCCTTCGAAAAGCAACCAACAAAAAATGAAATTAAAAAGATTCTTGATAAACGATAGCGGACTTTTCAATAAAATTGATTAATAAATTTATTTAGTGATTACTTTCTCTCTTAATGATTGATTTTAGAATTTTGAAGTAAAAATTGAAAAAATTAAAAATGAGTTAACGAGAGATTGTTAGCACATGGCATCTCTCGCGCCAAAAATATTTCGCTTTTAATTTATTAGTTAATTTTTGCAAAATTTGACAGGACGACAATAAATGTTGATAATTGATAAAATCATAATTTTAAATAACGCATGAGTGCATTTGGTATGACAGAAAACAAAAACATAACAACAAAAAACTATCTAAATTAAAAAACAAAACCAAAAGCGTAACGAAGAATCGAATCGCTCCCTGTTTTTTAATTTTTGGGTTTTGTTTTTTTTTAATTGTTTTTATGACTCCAAAAAACATCGTTAAAATAAGAACAAAAAAAAATTTGTAATTAACTTTGTATGAACATAATAAACGCTTTAAAATAAGTTGAACCACTAAGAACTTAGCCAGTTAGGTAGAAAACGGACACTTAGAAAATCGATTTTATTTAAAAAAAAAAAAAAAAAACATTAAACAAGTAAAAATATTTTTTAAAAAATATTATGGGGGGGGGCTATAGTTTATTTTAAAAAACAATATCTCCTTCAAGAACGATCATAAAATGTGTTTTCAATCGATATTTATTCAATTAGGGACCAGTTTTCCTACCTAGCGAAAGGGGACGAGTTTTCCCGAGACGAGTTTTCCCGAGACGAGCTTTCCCGAGACGAGTTTTCCCGAGACGAGTTTTCCCGGGACAAGTTTTCCTAAATTCTATTATATGAATGAATCGCCCTAACTTTTTGGACGCATTTATTTTAATTTATTTCTGGAGATATACTCAGTGACCGGCTGACCTAACAGCTAGGGCCAAGCACAGGCTTCGGCCAAGCACCAAAAAAACAAAATGACCTCAGAAAGATTTCATACTTAAAGGGGAACTTTCATATAATTTTTTATCAAATAGGTGCGAAAAGAAAGTTGGATATTTGGGTGTATATACACCGACATCAAAGAGGAAATAACATTAGATGCGAAAGTTTGAATTCATTAATTTTATTACTGTCCAATTCATGAGGCTAAGACTTTGAAAGTAGCAAACGTTTGTTTTTGTAGCATACTTTTTATAACTCCTTGTAAACTTTACAATTGCTAGCTGGGGGATCGGACAAAATCACCCCGGGCAACCCTCACCATCTACTTAAAACAAAAGGAAAACAGATAAAATCTCAAATGAATAAAAAAATATTAAAAATCAGTTTTCATATTTTAATTTTAATTTAATTGAATTTAGGAAAATTAGATACCGTAGAACTAATTTTCGCAAAGTATGAAAATTAAGCAACTACAGAATAAATGTTAACTTAATAATAATGGACCAGTTTTCCTACCTAGCAAAAATGTACGAATTTTCCGGGCACCAAAATGCCGGGGGGCAAATTTTACTACCGCCCCGGGCGGCAGAAGGTCTAGCTACGCCACTGGTTTAATTATTTCTTTTTATTTTAGTTTAATTTATTCTTATATTTATATTTATTTTATATCCTTTATAATCCATATTCTTTACCTTAACCTTAGCTGCCGTATCGAATCTGGCTCAGCCCATCTATTTAATCGCTTGCTTATGTTTTCATTATTTCCCTCTCCCTTAATAACATACCCATCTCCCACTTCTCTTTCCTTTCCCTCTCTCTCCCACTCTTTCTTTTTTTCTCTGGTCTGGTTTTCTAATTGAATCCCTTTCCTTTCTACATCTGCCATCTGTCACTTTTTTTTATATTCCCTATATTTTTATATTTTTTATATTTTCTTCTTTTTCATGATTTTTAGTTGGTTGATTTTGAATTTGTACTTTTTTATTTCTTCTTTCCTATAAAAAAATTACACATTTGTAAGGTCCGACGAAATTATCGGATCGTTAATTCGATTATCGTAGGGGAAACATGTGAATTAAGCAGATAAAAACGGTAACACACACACACACACACACACACACACACAGCTGACAAAAAATAACACTCAACACTCTCAAGAGGAGCAATTAAATATATGAAATATGAATAATAAAAGTTACATATAAATTTATTATATCATCAGATCAATAAGAATAAAACAATAAAAGAGTCCCTTTTAGGCCATGACATTTCGAAGCTTAATGCTTCTCATCAGAAAGGAAACGGCCAGTATTATACAAATTATACAATATAGATAAAATATAACTTAGTACATTTAGATCGGAAACATGTACTAAAATATATTCAATACAAAAGGTAGCATATAAGTATTATATCGTGGATTTCAGTATCAGCAAAATGATATTTCCGAGGTGAAATAATCGAACAACAGATTTTGTAACACAGTGAGATTTATTGTACGAATAATACAAAACAAGAATATAGTCAAATGAGATAGTTGCATATATATATATATATATATATATATATATATATATATATATATATATATAAATATGTATGTATATATATATATATATATATATATATATATATATATATGTGTGATTCCTGGTTAATATTTTCTAGAGGCAAAGTAACCAATGGAATTTTAACGGGGTTTAGGCAAGAGTGCCTAATATAGAATAGGACTAGATATACTTTATAGTTGTTTTTACATAAGCATTCATATGTCCCTACACATTCATGAGAATATTTTGGTCAGTTAGTTACTAGTAAACAGAGATTTCCTCAGGCGTCATAGCTTATACAAAGCTGCGTCAGTAACGAAAATATTTAAGGTATTAAGCGAAATTATTATCAAAAGGTCATATTACATGTGACTAAAAATAGAAGCAAAACTATTTAAATTGAATTAAAATAAAAAGGGAAATGCTTTTAATATATGGGAAGAAAAAAACTTGGGTGTGGATTTTGGTTTGTATTGAAATAGGGAAATAAAGGAATGGAAGAAAAGGCATAACAAAGTAAGGAATTGGCGAGAAGATTATAGTAACAAAGATAAAAATGAGATAATATATATAAAACATACAAACCTATCAATGTATATGTGTGTGTGTGTGTGTGTGTGTGTGTGTGTGTGTGTGTGACAACCACTACTAACGGAAATGCCGCAGACATTTCAGTTCTACTGCGTGATGTGTCAATCTGTAAAAATAAGTTAGGGATATAATTTGGCAAATTCTTGTGAAAATAGACTAGAAAATTAACCCAAAATCACCTGGTTATGAAATTAATTTGAATTGATTCGAATTTGTGATGGTCAAAATAAACTACTTATGCTGCTGTCTACAACATCCCCGCTACCTCCTCCAATATCACCAAAAACAACATTAAAAAAATTATACAACGAAGAAGAAAAGATAAAATACGCTATAAATAATAATACCTCAATAATCTTAAAAGTTATATTAAATAATAACATCAAAATATATTAAATAATAATAATAATCAATAAGATTATTATATTAATTATAATATAATATAAAGAATGAAAATAATGAATAGTTAACGATAATTGAAAATAACAAAGATTAGTAACTACAATACGGACGACAACTGATATTAATAATTATACTGAATACTAGTGTAGAAATACCAATAACAACAAAATAATTTATAATGATTAAAATAATAAGATAATAATAGATAAGATAAAAAATGTTAAAATGTAAACAAAAAATAAACAAAGTAAATATTAAATAAAAGTTTAAAATAAATGATATAAAATAATTTAATGAGGATGATAATAACGATGATAATTAATTGATGTTAAGGTATATTTAAAAAATCTAAGTTACTTCAAACAAATTATATAAAATATTACAATTTATTTAAGTTTATGTTATATAAAGGTACATATCATGTGTTATTTATACTTAGAATATACCTTGTAAGTATTAGAGATTAAAAATAGCCAAAGATTAAAGTTGGAAAGTTATTTTTAAAAGCGCTTTTATATAAAGAAAAAAAACTATCAATTTCAATCAAAACAAAAGTTAAAATAGAAGTTAAAGTTTAAGATAATTTTTAAAAATTTAAGTTAAGTCATACATAATGTGATAAAGTTTCTAAAGCATAAAAATCTGAGACATGAGCACCACACGAATTTCGTAAAGTATTGATATTAAAAGTAAAAAAAAAATAATAATAAGTACCAAAATTTAATTTTTCCAATGGGGAAAACAGATAAATATTTGGATAATGTAATGAAATTATTTGGAAATAATTAGTATAGTTTCTGAAATGATATTCGGATTCGGCAATGATAAGGATGGAGAAGTTATAAAATATTATAAATATAATATTTTGTGAAAATTGTAGAGCATTATTGTAGGATATAAGTATAAGTAGTGTAAGAATCATGTTTGATAAATACTTTAAGAGGGAGAAGAACGTTAGTGGCTAAGGAGGTGTGATTTATAAATGTATACAATTAATTAATTTTTCTTGCTTTTTAATTTAAGAGTTTATCTCCATCCTTAAATTTAATGATGGAAAAGTTTTTTTTCGCAATTTCCCAGTTAACAATTGGTGTCAATTTTTTTCTAATTCACTATAATATGAAGCCAACGATGTCTTATCACTATAATTTAGATTAACAGTGAAACAATCATGTCTGGTATATACTAGTTTGAAAGTATTGCTTGTTTGACATGTATAAAATTTGTTGATGGTAGGATCCTCCCGTGATCTAATGCTAGTTTGATAGATAACATAAGTTGTTTGACAGTTCTGTTTATGGGACATTCAGATTTATAGGTACAGCTGCAAGTTTTAGTTTCTTTTTTACTCTGGTTAAATTTTGGGTTTTCAGTTAAAATACTATTATTGTGATTTCTATTATTTTCCTTATCATTGCTGCAATAGTAGTTTAATTTAATTATGTTTTTAAAAATATATTTTTGAAGAATATTGTTGAAGGGGAAGTGTAGCTTTATGAGATTTAAGAATTTTTTTCCTAGATTAGTTTTTAAGGGCGATATAAACCAAATGATTTTCCTTTTAGTACTTTTCTAGATGTGGTCTTAGTTTGTGTAGGTTCGTATATTCTAATTGTGCTTTTTGATATCCGCTGTTTACAAGAGCTTTACTGTAAAATTTTATGCTAATTAAATATTATTGGATGAGTAGTTAAAACTAATTCTTCTGTTAATAATATATCCGCTGTTTACAAGAGCTTTACTGTAAAATTTTATGCTAATTAAATATTATTGGATGAGTAGTTAAAACTAATTCTTCTGTTAATAAACTTGGGGATATGTTTAATAATAGATTTAGAGTGGTTTCACAGAGGGTGGACGTATATAATATTTATGTTTTTCTTTTTATAACGTACATAAATTCCCTTGTTAAAGTTTTGTTGTGGTGGAACGAAATGTTACCTACTAATAGACTATTCCAATCTTTATAAATACCTTACGGATTGGTTTTCCGGTATTAGTCTCTTGGTGTCAGTCGATATCCGGTGGACCAACCTAGGTCGTTCGTTGGCTACGTATGCTTTGCAATGCACATTGTAACTTTTTTTGGCGTTCTGTTTTACTTTGCAATCCTTAACAGGGCTATAACAGGAGTTACATCTAGAAAGTTAACTATGTTCGAAGTTATATCTACCTTAAGATGGGTTATTTTGAATTCTTTTATAATAATTTTTAAAAATATTATTGCATTTAGAGCCATCAAAATTTTTTTACTCGAAGAAGTTTTAGTAAGATTATGCGTTACATATGCGTGACGACCAATCTGAGTAACTAACTTTTAAATCGCTCCAATTTCTTCAAGTCTCTTTAATTCCTTTCTTTTTGGTTTATCCACTGATATTGCATTATCCATTAGTTCGAATTTTACCTCAGTCTGTCAAAAAATACACTCGTAAATTCAACTTTTAACATCTCTAACAAATTTTTCTGGCAATTTAGATGTCTCTATTCCTGGCACATTTAAGTTTTGTAGAAGACCATGATATAAAATACCCTAACTCGCTACAAGAAAAAATAATGAAACGGATTTAATGAAGGAAACAAAGAACTCAAATGCTGGAATAAAATAAACATGTCGTTTATTTTCTGTTGAGAAATGAAAGTCTTGGGTGTACACGTATTCATTCGGCCGTTGACGACTACGCGCGTGGAAAGAAAGAGGAATGCTATAGAGAAACGCGAAGTGGACAGCCGGCCTGTAGAAAGAGAGGGTTAAGCTCAGTAGAGCGTCGCGCACATGTCTGTTTTGATGGACCAAAGCCAAAGGGGAGATAGAGTGAGAATGTCAATCCAGTTCGTGGAGAGAGAAAGCGTATAAAGTGTACGTACTGTCTGTTGACTTTTTGTCCCACATAGTAGCAGCTGGTGTGAGGTACGCACGTGCGCGCACCTGCCAAAAAGGCATTATTTGAAATAACACTTGTAAAATAACATTTTCCACCACATACATGACAGTATTTTTACTTGGGAATTCGTTTCAAGCTTTGTACTTAAGCAAAATTCTAATCTTATATGCTTGAATTATCCCGTTTCATATAATTTTTGCACATTCTTCTTTAACCTTTTGCATATTCTTTACATTGTCCCATAAGTGACAGTATTCGCGAACGATCTATTGCTGCAGTTAAACCCTGGATAAAAATTAGACATCTAAGAATGTAATTCTAAATTTCTTTTATCTGGAATAATCTACACCCCGAATTTACTTTTCCGGCATATGCAATAAAGTCACCGTTTTCTTCTTTGACAATATTTAGATATTTATATTTTCGACAACATTTCAATCGTTTCTTGAAACGAAATATTCCATGTTTTCGGCAATATGAAAATTGTATGTTTATTTTCCTGAGCGCCTAATTTTTGTAATAATATATTTTTTCTTCGTCGGACCACAACTGACAACTTTTCAAAAAATGGTTTCGTACCTTCGCTGGGAAAGTTAAATCGTTCCGAGAAAGAATTAGTATTTGTTTCAGTGGACAAAAATCTTGCTTACACCTTGCGCGAGCCTTTTCTAGTCTCACACAAAAATACCCGTTCACATTTCAAGCTATATTATTTGTTATATACATACGCGCACACAAGCATACGCGCCCACGTCCACACACGTCCACATATTCACGTTCGCGTACATACACACACACGCTAACGTACGCACATACACGCACGCATGGACAACGTCATTTCCCCTTTTCAAAGAAAATCCACACATGCGCAAAAGACACACCGGAAACACCTATAAAAGGAAGAGACAAGCTGTTTCCAGCCCTTTTTTCAGACCAGCCTCCTAGCTGGACGGTTTACGGACCGACAGTGTGCCTTTTCGGCAGGCGCGCGCACGCGTGTACCTTACACCACTTGCTACTATGTGGGACAAAAAGCTAACAAGCAGTACGTACACTTTATACGCTTTCTATCTCCATAACCTGGATTGACATTCTCACTCTTTCTCACTCTATCTCCCCTTTGGTTTTGGTCCATCAACACAGACATGTACGCGACTCTCTACTGAGCTTAACCCTCTCTTTCTACAGGCCAGCTGTCCACTTCGCGTTTCTCTATTGCATTCCTCTTTCTTTCCACGCGCGTAGTCGTCAACGGCCGAATGAACAAGTGTACACCCAAGACTTTCATTTCTCAACAGAAAATAAACGACATTTTTATTTTATTCCAGCATTTGAGTTCTTTGTTTCCTTCATTAAATCCGTTTCATTATTTTTTCTTGTAGCGAGTTAGGGTATTTATATCCTGGTCCGTAACAACCTTTTCGTCTATACTTGCTTTGTTTATATTTGTATGAGCAAAAATAAACGAATAAGGATAGGGGGACCTAGTTTTGAAAGCCGATTTATCACAGTTTTTTTTGTGGGTTTCCAACTACTTTTTGATTGTATTTGAAAGATTAAAAAAAACTTAATGTCTCAAAGAAAAAAATATTTGTACACGCGAAGAAAAAAAAGTTATGAAAAATGTTTTCACCAGCGAGCTAACCAATTCAGCTAAATTTTGAAGTTAAATAAATTCATTGAAAAAATCTTTTTAGAGATAAATATTAGTTTGTAAAATCCTAAGATGTAAAATCCTAAGATATTGAATTAAATAAAAACACCTTTTTTTTGCACAAAAATAGCTGAATTAGACCCAAACCGAGTGTTTTTGCCGTTAACAAAACCACAACCAACCATACTTTTGGAAATGCAGAATATACGGAGGCCCAAAATCTGAGACAGTCGAAAAACTGTCACAGAATGACGTCATGTAATTAAAAGGAAGGAGGGTGCTGTTTTTTTCCCAGACGAGCATCTGTACATATCTATTGTAAATGTTTGTATAAATATTACCATTTTTTTATTTAATTATTTTTCTATGTTCCTGTTTTTAAATTATCTTTTTTTTTTAATTATTGGCCAATATTATATAAAAATTATGTTATGCTGAAAGTTTCACATTCTTGCGAGCAAGGAAATTATTAAAATCTTGCATATAAAAATTATGCGAAATGTGTAATTTTAAAAAAAAGTAGAAATATTTTTGGTATCATAATATTTTGTGTGAAAATACTAAATAAACAATGCTCAATTCAATGGTAATATCGATAGTTGGAGAAATTCATTTTTCTTCGAGTTATATCGAATTCATTAATACAGATTTTAGGGGCTTTTTTGCAATGCTCCTGTAAAAATTATTTTATTTTATTTTTATTGTTACTAATTACAATGCTTTATTTATAGAAAAAAAAGCAAAAATAAATTCTTGCGTTCTTTATTTACAACTGAAACCATAACTTTATTAAAGGCATTTTTTGTTTAAACAAAATAATAAATTTCCACTAAGATTTAAATAAAAATACTTAGTTCCGGGATCACTATTTGACAAATACTGAAAATTTTATTAAAATTGGTTAATTTCCAGATTTTTTGTGAATTTTTAAGTAAAGGGAGGAGTCAAAATGTTTATACATTTTAAGCGTCGGCATTCTTTTGCCCGTACCTAGTTTATACATTTTGCAAGATTTCTTATTTTAATATTTGCCTTGTTAAGTTCAACTACTGCTTTTATTGTAATTTAGTATGTTGTTATTGGTGTTGTTCTTCGTATTGCAATAATTCGATTTGTTTTTAATTCAATTATTCTGTTTTTCTCAATGATTCACACATAATTTTCGCAAATTATTTCGACTCTTTCGATGATAAATTTTAAATACAACAGAATAAGAAAACTAAAAAAGTCTTAACTATTAAAACAATCTAACGACTTGGCTAAACAGCGTATTCGTTTTTTTTTTTTAATAAAATTGCTTTCTCATGAAAATATTTTTAAATCGCTATTAATCTTTGATGTTTCCGTTTTTCTTATTTTTTAAAAGGTTTTCGTTTTTCGTTCGACTGTCAACTTTCCACGTGCGATCTTTCGTTTTTCATCGACCCTATATTCATATGAGTTGTTCGAATTAACTCGTCAGAATTGCTGTATTGGAACACTGAGGCATATGATATTCCGATTTCCTTCGTGTGTTCTCGAATGCTCGTTCGCCACTGTTATATCGTGGATCCCAATATGAGCAAAACTAATATATCTAAGGTGAAATAATTAATCGAACAACAGATTAGATAACACAATTAGGTTTATTGTACAAAAATACTATGAAACAAGTATATAGTTCAATGAAGAATATATATATATATATATATATATATATATATATATATATATATATATATATATATATATATATATATATATAGAGAGAGAGAGAGAGAGAGAGAGTAACCAACTTATAATCCCTTTAAGAACATTGATACTATTGTTTGTTCATGTAAGTAAAACTATGCAGCAATACGAGAGATTAAATAACTTACTGACAAAACAATGTTCCAATGTTAATTTTTATCATTCTTTTATTTTTTAATACTTTTTAAAGGTTTTAAAGAAACTTATCAGACTATATATAATATATAAAAAAGTATATGTTTATCTGTCTCCACATTTTCAAACTCCGAAACTTAAAGTCGCAGAGCGGCGCTAGGGACCTCACATGGTTGGTTTTTTACACACCATTCTTTTATGGGTCTTTAGCTGGTTAAAATAGATTTTAAGGTTAAAATAGATTTGAGGTTAAAGTAGATATTAAGGTTAAAATAGATTTAAAGGTTAAAGTAGATTTAAAGGTTAAAATAGATTTTAAGGTTAAAGTAGATTTTAAAGTTAAAGTAGATTTTAAGGTTAAAATAGATTTTAAGGTTAAAGTAGATTTAAAGGTTAAAATAGATTTAAAGGTTAAAATAGATTTAAAGGTTAAAATAGATTTAAAGGTTAAAATAGATTTAAAGTTTAAAGTAGATTTAAAGGTCAAAATAGATGTTAAGGTCAAAATAGATTTTAATGTTAAAATAGATTTTAAGGTTAATATTGATTTTAATGTCAAATAGATTTTAAGGATAAAACAGATTTTAAGGTTAGAATAGATTTTAAGGTCAAAAATGAGTCAACATTGAAAAAAAATCGTTATGTATTTATACATTCATATTAGTTTATTTTTAATTTAAAACTTAGGTATTATATATATATATAATTAAATTTAGAAGGCTCAGATTTCGTATATATTATAGAGTCATGATTTTAAAAGTGTTGGGTGCCATCAGCTAGAATCAAAACTGTAGCATTATAAGCTGATGACGTTACAACTTTACTAACCCGACACGCATATGAACAGATTAAAAATAAAAATTAAAAGTAAACTAAGATGGGTTTACAAAATTTCTAAAGATTTTTTCAATTTTTACTCATTTTTGACCTCTTAAAATCTATTTTAACCAACTAAAGACCAATGAAATAACGGCGCGTAAATAATTCAATCATTTGTGGCTCCTGGCGGCGCCCTGCAACTTTTAGTAAAGGAGCAGATAGAGTTTGAAAATATGGAGACAGACATAAGCGTTTATATATTAGATATTTAATCAGTTCTTTCGCGTGTTACGTTAGTACAGTGATAACGTCGTTAACATTGAATGCTACGTCATTTACAACGTCGTTAACATTGAATGCTACGCCATTTACAACAACGTTAACATTGAATGCTACGTAATTTACAACGTCGTTAACATTGAATGCTACGTAATTTACAACGTCGTTAACATTGAATGCTACGTCATTTACAACGTCGTTAACATTGAATGCTACGTCATTTACAACGTCGTTAACATTGAATGCTACATCATTTACAACGTCGTTAACATTGAATGCTACGTCATTTACAACGTCGTTAACATTGAATGCTACGTCATTTACAACGTCGTTAACATTGAATGCTACGCCATTTACAACGTCGTTAACATTGAATGCTACGTCATTTACAACGTCGTTAACATTGAATGCTACGTCATTTACAACGTCGTTAACATTGAATGCTACGTAATTTACAACGTCGTTAACATTGAATGCTACGTAATTTACAACGTCGTTAACATTGAATGCTACGTCATTTACAACGTCGTTAACATTGAATGCTACGTAATTTACAACAACGTTAACATTGAATGCTACGTAATTTACAACGTCGTTAACATTGAATGCTACGTAATTTACAACGTCGTTAACATTGAATGCTACGTCATTTACAGCGTCGTTAACATTGAATGCTACGTCATTTACAACGTCGTTAACATTGGATGCTACGTCATTTACAACGTCGTTAACATTGGATGCTACGTCATTTACAACGTCGTTAACATTGAATGCTACGTCATTTACAACGTCGTTAACATTGAATGCTACGTCATTTACAACGTCGTTAACATTGGATGCTACGTCATTTACAACGTCGTTAACATTGGATGCTACGTCATTTACAACGTCGTTAACATTGGATGCTACGTCATTTACAACGTCGTTAATATTGAATGATACGTCATTTACAACGTCGTTAACATTGAATGCTACGTCATTTACAACGTCGTTAATATTGAATGATACGTCATTTACAACGTCGTTAACATTGAATGCTACGTCATTTACAACGTCGTTAACATTGGATGCTACGTCATTTACAACGTCGTTAATATTGAATGATACGTCATTTACAACGTCGTTAACATTGAATGCTACAATTTTGCTTTTGATTTCGATTCTAGCTGAGGGGATCTAAATACTTTTTTTTCACTTTTGAAATCATGATATAATAATATATACAATATCTGGACAAGAGTTAAAAAAAATAGAATAAACAATAGTTAAAAGAAAATAGAGTAAGCAACAGTTAAAAGAAAATTGAGATCATCAAGAAATAATGGGGGATTATAAAAAAGGCAATAAAAAAAGTGAAGGAAAGGAAGGTCAAATATCAGGTTGAGAAACTGGCGCGGTCTATCCTTTTCTCAAGGGTAGATAGGACTCTCCCAAGCCGTGGTAGGCACCCCACCTAGTGATGGTGTTTCGATAAAAAAATACCCTTGATAGTCCTGGCGATGCATCAAACATTCAGCTACCGACCAGATTGGAATTACACTACAAACTAGTGTAGTGTGTTTAATCTCGGCTGCGGCCGCGCTGGATTAGAAAGAAGAAATATATTTTCGAGTTCCGATTCCGATTAATCGTCCACACACACACACACACACACACACACACACACACACACACACACACACACATGTGCCAAATTCAAAGTATTCGCTAACAAATTAAAGTATTCATAAAGAAAAAAATCACGTGAATTTAAAATTAATCTAAAAAAACTTATATTAAATCACAGCATTCCCTCATCCCAATCTGCCAATTCATTTATTTATTATTCATATTAAAATTATAACCTATTTTAAGATAAAATTAAAAAAAAAATGTCAAGATACTGGGTCTTATTTTAACTAGACATTTGATAGAACTATATAAAATAATACTTTTACGTTTGTGTATACTATCACAAAAATGCATACACACGCACATACACACATCTACACAATATAACCCTTATCCCTGAGTGGCTTCCGGGCCTTGATAAGTGGTGATCACTGTGTAAAAAAAAATGCAAATATCAGTGTAAAGGTAAATAAAGGTAAAATAATTCAATAAAAATCAATAAAAAATAAAAAAATAAATGCATAAAATGAAAAAAATAAATGCATAAAAAAATAAATCCATAAAAATAAAAATAAATGCATAAAAATAAAAAAATAAATGCATAAATAGTTTATTAAGATGAATGAAAAGATGGAGAAAAGTATCTTCTGGGGTGAACAAGTTGACATTATTTATTTATTTACTTCTTCTTCTTCTTATTATTATTAATAATAATAACTAATGTAACTTTGATCCTCATCTCAATATCGATTCTCTTTAAGTCTGATGAAGTTTTATCCTAGAATTAGGATTCCACTGAAACATATATGCACATATGTTACCAATAATCCTTATATTATAAATAAACTTATATATATATATATATATATATACATACATACATATATATAATATACATATATTATATATATATAATATATATTATATATATATATATATATTATATATATATATATATATATACTTTTGTAAACATAGTCGTGATTTGTGTTGTACAATATATTTATAAAAAACTGTTTCATAATTCATTCATGATTAAACTCAACACCATCTTGAATCAATGCAAAAAAAAACTTTTATACTTTTGTGTATATCCATTATTTAGAACATGAATTGTCTTCAATAACATGTAAGGTGGTCGTAACTCTTCTTTAATGTGTTATCTGCGTTGCATGTATAAGTCTCACAAAGGAACAAAAAAATTCAACTCACATTTTTGTTGTCATAAAAGGCATTTATCTATGGTACTTTCCGTACAATGTGTTGCCTCTTATCTTAAATATCTCTTAGTTCACCATGTAGTGTCGAATACGTGCTCTTTCTTCTACCGCGTCGGCATGTCTGCGTATCCTGTCGCCATGCAGATTTTATATCTCTTACGCCCATCCATCTTTGCCTCGCTGCCACCCGTTTTTGTTATCTTTTAAATTCATTTTCTTTCGTTTGTTATGTCTGCACATCACCTCATGAGACACGGTCGTCTATGTTTTTGTTCTAAGTGAGGATTGAATCTTGTTTCAAAAGTTCCTTTCGCACTGACTTCTGCTTCCAACTCCTCTGGTTGCCACATGGTTCTTTTTACTCCCCGCTTTTCTTTTCCCATCTCTTCCTTAGCTGTGACGTCACCTTTCACCACGGCTTAAGTATTGATGTGAGATGCCGCTGATGCACACGCGTCAGTGTTTCTGTTACATACAGATACACATAGATGTAATATTTTTATGAGATACTAGCTGTACCCGGCCACGCGTTGCTGTGGCTCATTTTGTTAAAATGGAACACATTACTCAAGAAAAATTGCATTTGGTCGTTTATTTACTTTTATTATTTTTTGCAATTTTTTTTAATTAATAAAAGTTGTTATTTTTTCCCCCCAAAAAAGATTAATTTTTTACCATAAATTGTTAGGTGAAAGTTTTTTTCAGGAAAACTTGCACTTTTTTAAAAAGAAATTTGGCAGTAAACGTTTCTCTTTGAAAACGGAATTTTTATTATAAAAAGAACAGATGAATGCTTTACATGAACACTAAATAGTTATGTGAAAGTAGAGAAAAGTATGATTCTTTTTTTCAAGAGAATGTACAAATTATTTTTTTAACAGATGTTCAGAAAATAAACAGAAAAATACTTCCATCATTAATTAATAAAAAAAAATAAAATAAAATGTTGATTTAGTGTTTCAACATTATGCTTATAAATTACGATAAAACTTGCTGAGTATGCGCTTACGGTTGTTGTAAAAATGTAACGGCAACTTAAATTTCTCTTTGTTTTAATCTTTCTTAATTTTTTAATTGTGCCCCCCAAACGAATATAATCAAAACAGTAACATTCAACAATTGTACTTTATGTATATAAAACACAAAATATTAAAAAAAAAAGTTAATAACGAAAGGGAAATAATTCCATTTTTAAACGAAAAAGTCAGTTTGGTATATCTTTTTGTTATTTTTTTTTACATAAGTCCAGCTTACCATTCACATTGGAAATGTCGACATTTATAGGTTGTCGGGTACGTTTACAACGAATAAACACTCCAATCTAGTAGATGTATCAGAATTTTGTAGGAATTTTTGACACCCCTATCACGAAACTGCGAATAAAATATAAAAAAACTCGTAATTTCTCTTTTAAAAGTGTGTTGTTTATTTTGTTTATGGATTATACTTCCAAAATAAACTATTAATTTTTTTTTAAAAGTAATAGAAATATTTTTTTTATTTTTTAAAATACAGTAATGAATTTTACGAACTCAATATTTTTCAATTTTTAAAGTTTAAAAATCTATCAACATTTTTCTATTGATTCTATTTTTACGATATTTTCAGGGTCAATGTGAAATTTTATGCCCTTTCCAATAAACCGAATATAATATCTAGACAAACGTTGTTTTTTAATTCACGCCCCCACCATTTTCGAGTCTCTATTAAAAAGTAAATAATTAATTTACTCACCAAAGCTTTATATATCACAAATTGAAGAGAAAAGGTCAATAAATAATATATTCAAATTTAAAACAAAAAAGTAGTGTTTTTTAGAAATTTACCTGTAAAGTTCGAAGTTTAAAACTTTTTTTTTAAAACCACGTTGTTTGTTTTTTCTTTTTTTTTTTTTAATGAAACCTTGGTCCTTGCTCCTTTTAATTGAAAAAAAAAATAGGGCTTGAATTACATTTTTCGAGTAGTTATAAGCTTGGAAAGACAGGGGGTCAAATAATTCACACCTCCCATTTTGAAACGTCTATTAAAAAGTAAATAATTTACTCACCAAAGTGTTATATATCACAAATTGAAGAGAAAAGGTCAATAAATAATATATTCAAATTTAAAACAAAAAAAAACTAGTGTTTTTTTTAGAAATTTACCTGTAAAGTCCGAAGTTTAAAACTTTTTTTTTTTTTAAAAAAAAACACATTTTTTTTGTTTTTTTATGAAACCTTGGTCCTTGCTCCTTTGATTGAAAAAAATTAGAGCTTGAATTACATTTTTCGAGGAGTTATAAGCTTGGAAAGACGGGGTGGAATTATTCACTATTTTTCACGAAATTTCTGACACATCTACCAATCTACCCATGTTAAGAACGGCTTTCGGAATAGACACCCCATACCTTGCCAGCATACCCGAAAAGCTATAAAAGGTGACGTGTCAAATGTGAACGATGAGTTGGACGTAATGTAAAAATGTACACGTGTCAAATGTGAACGATGAGTTGGACGTAATGTAAAAATGTACCGAATTTAAAAGGGAACGAAATTCAAATTTCCGTTCCATTTTTACAACAACCGTAAAGCAGAACATTCTATGCAAATTTTACCTAACTTACTGCATTAATGCTATTTTTTAAGCAAAAAAATATTTAGGTTTGGCTATAAATTCCTAAACTCATTTCACCCTAAATAATTTAGGTGACTGAAATAGGAATCTAATTGAATCTTTAATTTCCTGAATAGTATGCAATAAATTCATTTTTCTTCGAGTTATATCGAATTCATTAATACGGACGTTAGGGGCTTTTTTCGTAAAGTTACTGTAAAAATTATTTTTTATTGTTACAAATTACGATGCTTTATTTATATAAAAAAAGCAAATAAATTCTTGCGTTTTTTATTTACTACTGAAAACCATAACTTTAGTAAAGGTATTTTTTATTTAAACAAAATAAAACATTTTCACTAAAAGTTAAGTAAAAATGGTTAGTTCATTATATTCTACGATCATTATTTGATAAATACTGCAATTTTCATTAAAATTGGTTAGTTTCCTGATATTTGATGAATTCTTAAGTAAAGGGAGGGGTCAAATTGTTTATACACTTTGAGCGTCGGCATTCATTTTGTCTGTACCTACAATTTTTCGATGACTATTTGATAGGAAAGCGATCGCGTGCGGTTAATTTAAATTAAATTTCAATCACATGGTTACATTATCAATAATCATGTGATTAAACCCAATGAAAATTTTACCGATATTGTAAACACATTCTGTTTACATTAAGCCTGTAGTGTTGAGACTAAAATATCCTTTTAGTGATGCAGTGTTGGCAACTGAGATTTAAAAAAACCCGCGAGATCAGGAGAAAGAAATGCCCAGAAAATCGCTAGATTTTTAACTTTTATCATCTAAAATTTTCAAAAATCGCTAATCCCCGGCAACTCCATATTTTAACTTCCTACCATAAAAAATTATAAATATAATATATTAAATATATAAAATGTTCCGTGTTTTCTCACTATATGTTTCTGGAATTATATTGAAGCGGTTAGCTCCCCAGAAGGCTTACATATTTTATCAGCTAGTTTTACCTATTTTTTTCAGAGAGAGTAATTTTTTTTTGCAGGAAACAAATCATAAACTCAAACTTTTTATAATAAAAGTTAAATTGAAATATACCGCAAATTAAACATCACAATAATGGTGCAACATATTTTGAAATTAGAAAAATAAAAAACAAAACAAAAAAAACAATTTAAGTTGGTAGATAATTAAATTCTACTGTATTGGTATTAGTTTTTTTTTTTTGCTGTTGTTTCTTGCTTTTTACAATTTTCGACTAAATACTTCTAAATTAAGCGGGGTTGCTTAGATCGTATTTTAAACTAAACTTCGGAGGTTGGAATGCCCCCCACCTAAAATGTACTTGGAAAAATCGATTTTATAGTGAGATTTAAGAATGGTTAGCCGAAAAAAAGGTAAAAAACAAAACAAATAATCAATAAATAATTGTTACCAAATACAATAAATGCTACTTTTTTTACTTACATGAATGAGTTTATTTTATGTTTTAAAGTATTTTCAAGCGCTTTTCTTTATCTTTTAATCTAAAATTGCGGGTGTGTGGGTGCGAAATATCTCCAGATTTTCTAGAATTCCCCGCTAGATTGCAAACGAAATCTCCAGATCTAGCAGGAAAACCGCTAAATTGGAAACACTGGTCACGTGACAGGAAGCAATAATAAATAATTGTCCCTAAATAAAAAATGGCCTATCGGTACAAAGAAAACCACCTATTTATTATAGAAAAATTAAGTATAATGTTATAATTAAAAAGAAATATATAAAAACACACATAGATATGGTAAACATATTATACCAAAACGTGGAAGCCATCCGTCCAGTGTTTTTTTAGACTATTAATTGCGAACGAACCAAGAGTTACATTTATATATATACTAGCATTTCAGCCCGGCGTTGCCCGGGTGTTTGGAGGTGTATGCTGAGCAAAAAAAAAAAAAAAAGTAATTTTTTTTTAATTTGACCCCTATTATGACCCCTTAAAATTTATAGTTTCGGGCTCAAGTCACTTTATTAAATTAGATCCAGGTTCAAGGAACCTATATCTAAAATTTCAAGTGTCTAGACCCAAAATTGTCGGAGGAGTTTGGTAGAGTTCTTAAAGGTCAAATCGTTGAAATTTGACCCCTTATCAGCCAAATTTCTGGCTGACACCCATCACATCGATTTTCCCAAATCTCAGTACCCGGTATTTCAAATTTCGAGTCTATAGACTAAAAATTGACAGAGTTATTGCGTAGGGAAATGTACACAGACAGACAGACAGACAGACACGTTCACTTTTATAGATATATAGATATAGATAAAATAAATAAAACATTTAATATTTATGTATTTACTATTATACAAATGAGAACTGTGTATATGTTTATATATTTGCATGTACGGGATTAATCATATTTATCTATTGTTATTAATTATGAATCACAACTGCTAGGTTTATGGTTAGTAATGCGGACTATATTCATTTTGATTTAGTTTTATAAAAAATGCTAAAATAGGTGTGTAAGCCATTTGAATACTATTCCGACACCCGTACATCTGATTTTATAAAGTTTTAACAGTATTAATCCCCAAATTTTCAGTTTTTTTAATAATTAGAAAGTTTTAGTGAGCACGCCCTTACATGTGAAAATTTAAATGTTTTAGAGTTTCATTGAATTTGACCTATAGTTAAAGAATAATTAAAGTTAATTAAAATTATTATTATGCTTATAGTTAGAGAATAATTAAGATTAATTCAAATTATTATTATAATTATAGTTAGAGAATAATTAAGCAAGATTCTCTGAATTTCAAGACGCTTTAAAATTTAGCGTTAAAGTTTAGACATTTTCCAGAATTCAAATCATTTAATATATTTTGAACACCTTTGGAATGAGGATTCTATCATTACATTTTGATTTGTTAATATTTGCAAAAGATCTTAAACTGGTACAAGACCTTTCTGTTTCGGAAATTATTTATTCGCCTGGTTCTACCTTATTGGATGATGATAACTTGTGAATATATAAACACACCTTTACCCTAAAACGTAACGGTTAAGACTGGATTTGGATTAGTTTCGACGATTTCATTGTGTGCTATCGACTAACTACACTAAGTCAATCTTTATAGCTCTGTAAGGCATAAACAACATTACTTTGCAAGAAAATAAATGAGAGGCTTAAGCCTGTACTTCTGCTATTTAATATAGCAAGTTAAAAATGAAGGAAAAATAATAAAAAGGAAAAATATAAAATGTCCTTCACTTCGATGTAAAATCCATTTGGCCAAATTCCAGACGCAATAGGCATCGGAGTCGCACGTCGTTTTGGAGTTGAGCGAATCTCGAGTGCTATAGAAATTGTGGCAAACTCAAGCCAAGATGGCGACTAAAGTGAAACTCTCTCCAACTACAGCTTGCGGCTTGAGAACTCAATAGTTTGGAAGACATTTTATTTAAGTGTTTGGAAAACGTCCAACAGTTATGGAACTCATTAATTCTCTATTCGGTTCACTTATTTCTTTCTATAACCATTTAAAAAAAGTAGCTTACGCTGTTTTGACGCATGTCGAACATGTGTATATTTCTAACAGATTTAGATATGGATTTATTAGGAATTTTGTGCTTTAAAATCTTCACATGTGTGCCTTATAAGTGAAAAATAAATCAAATTTATCAAAATGAAATGTATATTTTGTTCTTTAGGTATCGAGAAATATCACGATATTAACTTAGAAGAGTGAAATTTGTAGGAAAGTTAGGCTTTATCAGTTGCCAAGCAGATCATCCCAAAGACGTTAATGATGAGTTAAATGGAGGCGTTTAAAATCGTATCCGTTATTAAATATAAGTTGTGCAAATCAACCCTCTACTAAGTATTTATGGCTATAACACATGAGACTCTCTCTCGTCTTCAATAATTTGCAATTTTAAAGGTAACTGTCTATTAAAAGTACCGATTCTGTTGATTAAAATGAGTTCTTTGAACTATACCACGACACAGAATTGAACTATCATTTTTAAGCTACCTATTCTGTTGATTAAAATGAGTTCTTTTAACTATGGCACAACTCACAATTGAACTATCATTTTAAAACTACCGATTCTGTTGATTAAAATATATTCTTTGAACTATGGCACCACTCACAATTGAACTATCATTTTAAAACTACCGATGCTGTTGATTAAAATATGTTCTTTGAACTATGGCACCACTCACAATTGAACTATCATTTTAAAACTACCGATTCTGTTGATTAAAATATGTTCTTTGAACTATGGCACCACTCACAATTGAACTATCATTTTAAAACTACCGATTCTGTTGATTAAAATATGTTCTTTGAACTATGGCACCATTCACAATTGAACTATCATTTTAAAACTACCGATTCTGTTGATTAAAATGAGTTCTTTGAACTATGGCACCACTCACAATTGAACTATCATTTTAAAACTACCGATTCTGTTGATTAAAATATGTTCTTTGAACTATGGCACCATTCACAATTGAACTATCATTTTAAAACTACCGATTCTGTTGATTAAAATATGTTCTTTGAACTATGGCACCATTCACAATTGAACTATCATTTTAAAACTACCGATTCTGTTGATTAAAATATGTTCTTTGAACTATGGCACCATTCACAATTGAACTATCATTTTAAAACTACCGATTCTGTTGATTAAAATATGTTCTTTGAACTATGCCACCACTCACAATTGAACTATCATTTTAAAACTACCGATTCTGTTGATTAAAATATGTTCTTTGAACTATGGCACCATTCACAATTGAACTATCATTTTAAAACTACCGATTCTGTTGATTAAAATATGTTCTTTGAACTATGGCACCATTCACAATTGAACTATCATTTTAAAACTACCGATTCTGTTGATTAAAATATGTTCTTTGAACTATGCCACCACTCACAATTGAACTATCATTTTAAAACTACCGATTCTGTTGATTAAAATATGTTCTTTGAACTATGGCACCATTCACAATTGAACTATCATTTTAAAACTACCGATTCTGTTGATTAAAATGAGTTCTTTTAACTATGGCACCACTCACAATTGAACTATCATTTTAAAGCTACCGATTCTGTTGATTAAAATATGTTCTTTGAACTATGGCACCACTCACAATTGAACTATCATTTGAAAACTACCGATTATGTTGATTAAAATATGTTCTTTGAACTATGCCACCACTCACAATTGAACTATCATTTTAAAACTACTGATTCTGTTGATTAAAATGAGTTCTTTTAACTATGGCACCACTCACAATTGAACTATCATTTTAAAACTACCGATTCTGTTGATTAAAATATGTTCTTTGAACTATGCAACCACTCACAATTGAACAATCATTTTAAAACTACCGATTCTGTTGATTAAAATGAGTTCTTTGAACTATGGCACCACTCACAATTGAACTATCATTTTAAAGCTACTGATTCTGTTGATTAAAATGAGTTCTTTGAACTATGGCACCACTCACAATTGAACTATCATTTTAAAGCTACCGATTCTTTTGATTAAAATGAGTTCTTTGAACTATGGCACAACTCACAATTGAACTATCATTTTAAAGCTACTGATTCTGTTGATTAAAATGAGTTCTTTGAACTATGGCACCACTCTCAATTGAACTATTAATTTAAAGCTACTGATTCTGTTGATTAAAATGAGTTCTTTGGACTATGTCACCACTCACAATTGAACTATTAATTTAAAGCTACTGATTCTGTTGATTAAAATGAGTTCTTTGGACTATGCCACCACTCTCAATTGAACTATTAATTTAAAGCTACTGATTCTGTTGATTAAAATGAGTTCTTTGAACTATGCCACCACTCACAATTGAACTATCATTTTAAAGCTACCGATTCTTTTGATTAAAATGAGTTCTTTGAACTATGGCACCACTCACAATTGAACTATCATTTTAAAACTACCGATTCTTTTGATTAAAATGAGTTCTTTGAACTATGCCACCACTCACAAGTGAACTATTAATTTAAAGCTACTTATTCTGTTGATTAAAATGAGTTCTTTGGACTATGGCACCACTCACAATTGAACTATTAATTTAAAGCTACTGATTCTGTTGATTAAAATGAGTTCTTTGGACTATGCCACCACTCACAATTGAACTATTAATTTAAAGCTACTGATTCTGTTGATTAAAATAGGTTCTTTGAACTATGCCACCACTCTCAATTGAACTATTAATTTAAAGCTACTGATTCTGTTGATTAAAATGAGTTCTTTGGACTATGCCACCACTCACAATTGAACTATTAATTTAAAGCTACTGATTCTGTTGATTAAAATGAGTTCTTTGAACTATGCCACCACTCTCAATTGAACTATTAATTTAAAGCTACTGATTCTGTTGATTAAAATAGGTTCTTTGAACTATGCCACCACTCTCAATTGAACTATTAATTTAAAGCTACTGATTCTGTTGATTAAAATGAGTTCTTTGGACTATGCCACCACTCACAATTGAACTATTAATTTAAAGCTACTGA
Source organism: Euprymna scolopes (assembly GCF_053919585.1). Lineage (NCBI taxonomy): Eukaryota > Metazoa > Mollusca > Cephalopoda > Sepiida > Sepiolidae > Euprymna > Euprymna scolopes. Next base: position 39,680,402 of record NC_136522.1, read on the forward strand.
TTCTGTTGATTAAAATAGGTTCTTTGAACTATGCCACCACTCTCAATTGAACTATTAATTTACAGCTACTGATTCTGTTGATTAAAATGAGTTCTTTGGACTATGCCACCACTCACAATTGAACTATTAATTTAAAGCTACTGATTCTGTTGATTAAAATAGGTTCTTTGAACTATGCCACCACTCTCAATTGAACTATTAATTTAAAGCTACTGATTCTGTTGATTAAAATGATTTCTTTGGACTATGCCACCACTCACAATTTAACTATTAATTTAAAGCTACTGATTCTGTTGATTAAAATGAGTTCTTTGACCTATGCCACCACTCTCAATTGAACTATTAATTTAAAGCTACTGATTCTGTTGATTAAAATGAGTTCTTTTGACTATGCCACCACTCTCAATTGAACTATTAATTTAAAGCTACTGATTCTGTTGATTAAAATGAGTTCTTTGACCTATGCCACCACTCTCAATTGAACTATTAATTTAAAGCTACTGATTCTGTTGATTAAAATGAGTTCTTTGGACTATGCCACCACTCACAATTGAACTATTAATTTAAAGCTACTGATTCTGTTGATTAAAATAGGTTCTTTGAACTATACCACCACTCTCAATTGAACTATTAATTTAAAGCTACTGATTCTGTTGATTAAAATGAGTTCTTTGGACTATGCCACCACTCACAATTGAACTATTAATTTAAAGCTACTGATTCTGTTGATTAAAATGAGTTCTTTGACCTATGCCACCACTCTCAATTGAACTATTAATTTAAAGCTACTGATTCTGTTGATTAAAATGAGTTCTTTGGACTATGCCACCACTCTCAATTGAACTATTAATTTAAAGCTACTGATTCTGTTGATTAAAATAGGTTCTTTGAACTATGCCACCACTCTCAATTGAACTATTAATTTAAAGCTACTGATTCTGTTGATTAAAATGAGTTCTTTGACCTATGCCACCACTCTCAATTGAACTATTAATTTAAAGCTACTGATTCTGTTGATTAAAATGAGTTCTTTGGACTATGCCACCACTCACAATTGAACTATTAATTTAAAGCTACTGATTCTGTTGATTAAAATGAGTTCTTTGGACTATGCCACCACTCACAATTGAACTATTAATTTAAAGCTACTGATTCTGTTGATTAAAATGAGTTCTTTGAACTATGCCACCACTCTCAATTTTACTATTTATTTAAAGCTACTGATTCTGTTGATTAAAATGAGTTCTTTGGACTATGCCACCACTCACAATTGAACTATTAATTTAAAGCTACTGATTCTGTTGATTAAAATGAGTTCTTTGACCTATGCCACCACTCTCAATTGAACTATTAATTTAAAGCTACTGATTCTGTTGATTAAAATAGGTTCTTTGAACTATGCCACCACTCTCAATTGAACTATTAATTTAAAGCTACTGATTCTGTTGATTAAAATGAGTTCTTTGGACTATGCCACCACTCACAATTGAACTATTAATTTAAAGCTACTGATTCTGTTGATTAAAATGAGTTCTTTGACCTATGCCACCACTCTCAATTGAACTATTAATTTAAAGCTACTGATTCTGTTGATTAAAATGAGTTCTTTGGACTATGCCACCACTCTCAATTGAACTATTAATTTAAAGCTACTGATTCTGTTGATTAAAATGAGTTCTTTGACCTATGCCACCACTCTCAATTGAACTATTAATTTAAAGCTACTGATTCTGTTGATTAAAATGAGTTCTTTGGACTATGCCACCACTCACAATTGAACTATTAATTTAAAGCTACTGATTCTGTTGATTAAAATAGGTTCTTTGAACTATGCCACCACTCTCAATTGAACTATTAATTTAAAGCTACTGATTCTGTTGATTAAAATGAGTTCTTTGGACTATGCCACCACTCACAATTGAACTATTAATTTAAAGCTACTGATTCTGTTGATTAAAATGAGTTCTTTGACCTATGCCACCACTCTCAATTGAACTATTAATTTAAAGCTACTGATTCTGTTGATTAAAATGAGTTCTTTGGACTATGCCACCACTCTCAATTGAACTATTAATTTAAAGCTACTGATTCTGTTGATTAAAATGAGTTCTTTGACCTATGCCACCACTCTCAATTGAACTATTAATTTAAAGCTACTGATTCTGTTGATTAAAATGAGTTCTTTGGACTATGCCACCACTCACAATTGAACTATTAATTTAAAGCTACTGATTCTGTTGATTAAAATGAGTTCTTTGACCTATGCCACCACTCTCAATTGAACTATTAATTTAAAGCTACTGATTCTGTTGATTAAAATGAGTTCTTTGGACTATGCCACCACTCTCAATTGAACTATTAATTTAAAGCTACTGATTCTGTTGATTAAAATGAGTTCTTTGACCTATGCCACCACTCTCAATTGAACTATTAATTTAAAGCTACTGATTCTGTTGATTAAAATGAGTTCTTTGGACTATGCCACCACTCACAATTGAACTATTAATTTAAAGCTACTGATTCTGTTGATTAAAATGAGTTCTTTGGACTATGCCACCACTCTCAATTGAACTATTAATTTAAAGCTACTGATTCTGTTGATTAAAATGAGTTCTTTGGACTATGCCACCACTCACAATTGAACTATTAATTTAAAGCTACTGATTCTGTTGATTAAAATCGGTTCTTTGAACTATGCCACCACTCTCAATTGAACTATTAATTTAAAGCTACTGATTCTGTTGATTAAAATAGGTTCTTTGAACTATGCCACCACTCTCAATTGAACTATTAATTTAAAGCTACTGATTCTGTTGATTAAAATAGGTTCTTTGAACTATGCCACCACTCTCAATTGAACTATTAATTTAAAGCTACTGATTCTGTTGATTAAAATAGGTTCTTTGAACTATGCCACCACTCTCAATTGAACTATTAATTTAAAGCTACTGATTCTGTTGATTAAAATAGGTTCTTTGAACTATGCCACCACTCTCAATTGAACTATTAATTTAAAGCTACTGATTCTGTTGATTAAAATGAGTTCTTTGGACTATGCCACAACTCACAATTGAACTATTAATTTAAAGCTACTGATTCTGTTGATTAAAATCGGTTCTTTGAACTATGCCACCACTCTCAATTGAACTATTAATTTAAAGCTACTGATTCTGTTGATTAAAATAGGTTCTTTGAACTATGCCACCACTCTCAATTGAACTATTAATTTAAAGCTACTGATTCTGTTGATTAAAATGAGTTCTTTGACCTATGCCACCACTCTCAATTGAACTATTAATTTAAAGCTACTGATTCTGTTGATTAAAATGAGTTCTTTGGACTATGCCACCACTCACAATTGAACTATTAATTTAAAGCTACTGATTCTGTTGATTAAAATAGGTTCTTTGAACTATGCCACCACTCTCAATTGAACTATTAATTTAAAGCTACTGATTCTGTTGATTAAAATGAGTTCTTTGGACTATGCCACCACTCACAATTGAACTATTAATTTAAAGCTACTGATTCTGTTGATTAAAATGAGTTATTTGACCTATGCCACCACTCTCAATTGAACTATTAATTTAAAGCTACTGATTCTGTTGATTAAAATGAGTTCTTTGGACTATGCCACCACTCTCAATTGAACTATTAATTTAAAGCTACTGATTCTGTTGATTAAAATGAGTTCTTTGACCTATGCCACCACTCTCAATTGAACTATTAATTTAAAGCTACTGATTCTGTTGATTAAAATGAGTTCTTTGGACTATGCCACCACTCACAATTGAACTATTAATTTAAAGCTACTGATTCTGTTGATTAAAATGAGTTCTTTGGACTATGCCACCACTCTCAATTGAACTATTAATTTAAAGCTACTGATTCTGTTGATTAAAATGAGTTCTTTGGACTATGCCACCACTCACAATTGAACTATTAATTTAAAGCTACTGATTCTGTTGATTAAAATCGGTTCTTTGAACTATGCCACCACTCTCAATTGAACTATTAATTTAAAGCTACTGATTCTGTTGATTAAAATAGGTTCTTTGAACTATGCCACCACTCTCAATTGAACTATTAATTTAAAGCTACTGATTCTGTTGATTAAAATAGGTTCTTTGAACTATGCCACCACTCTCAATTGAACTATTAATTTAAAGCTACTGATTCTGTTGATTAAAATAGGTTCTTTGAACTATGCCACCACTCTCAATTGAACTATTAATTTAAAGCTACTGATTCTGTTGATTAAAATAGGTTCTTTGAACTATGCAACCACTCTCAATTGAACTATTAATTTAAAGCTACTGATTCTGTTGATTAAAATGAGTTCTTTGGACTATGCCACAACTCACAATTGAACTATTAATTTAAAGCTACTGATTCTGTTGATTAAAATCGGTTCTTTGACCTATGCCACCACTCTCAATTGAACTATTAATTTAAAGCTACTGATTCTGTTGATTAAAATGAGTTCTTTGAACTATGCCACCACTCTCAATTGAACTATTAATTTAAAGCTACTGATTCTGTTGATTAAAATAGGTTCTTTGAACTATGCCACCACTCTCAATTGAACTATTAATTTAAAGCTACTGATTCTGTTGATTAAAATAGGTTCTTTGAACTATGCCACCACTCTCAATTGAACTATTAATTTAAAGCTACTGATTCTGTTGATTAAAATAGGTTCTTTGAACTATGCCACCACTCTCAATTGAACTATTAATTTAAAGCTACTGATTCTGTTGATTAAAATGAGTTCTTTGGACTATGCCACAACTCACAATTGAACTATTAATTTAAAGCTACTGATTCTGTTGATTAAAATAGGTTCTTTGAACTATGCCACCACTCTCAATTGAACTATTAATTTAAAGCTACTGATTCTGTTGATTAAAATGAGTTCTTTGGACTATGCCACCACTCTCAATTGAACTATCATTTTAAAACTACCGATTCTGTTGATTAAAATGAGTTCTTTGGACTATGCCACCACTCACAATTGAACTATTAATTTAAAGCTACTGATTCTGTTGATTAAAATGAGTTCTTTGACCTATGCCACCACTCTCAATTGAACTATTAATTTAAAGCTACTGATTCTGTTGATTAAAATGAGTTCTTTGGACTATGCCACCACTCTCAATTGAACTATTAATTTAAAGCTACTGATTCTGTTGATTAAAATAGGTTCTTTGAACTATGCCACCACTCTCAATTGAACTATTAATTTAAAGCTACTGATTCTGTTGATTAAAATAGGTTCTTTGAACTATGCCACCACTCTCAATTGAACTATTAATTTAAAGCTACTGATTCTGTTGATTAAAATGAGTTCTTTGGACTATGCCACCACTCACAATTGAACTATTAATTTAAAGCTACTGATTCTGTTGATTAAAATGAGTTCTTTGACCTATGCCACCACTCTCAATTGAACTATTAATTTAAAGCTACTGATTCTGTTGATTAAAATGAGTTCTTTGGACTATGCCACCACTCTCAATTGAACTATTAATTTAAAGCTACTGATTCTGTTGATTAAAATGAGTTCTTTGGACTATGCCACCACTCACAATTGAACTATTAATTTAAAGCTACTGATTCTGTTGATTAAAATGAGTTCTTTGACCTATGCCACCACTCTCAATTGAACTATTAATTTAAAGCTACTGATTCTGTTGATTAAAATGAGTTCTTTGGACTATGCCACCACTCACAATTGAACTATTAATTTAAAGCTACTGATTCTGTTGATTAAAATAGGTTCTTTGAACTATGCCACCACTCTCAATTGAACTATTAATTTAAAGCTACTGATTCTGTTGATTAAAATGAGTTCTTTGGACTATGCCACAACTCACAATTGAACTATTAATTTAAAGCTACTGATTCTGTTGATTAAAATAGGTTCTTTGAACTATGCCACCACTCTCAATTGAACTATTAATTTAAAGCTACTGATTCTGTTGATTAAAATGAGTTCTTTGGACTATGGCACCACTCTCAATTGAACTATTAATTTAAAGCTACTGATTCTGTTGATTAAAATGAGTTCTTTGGACTATGCCACCACTCACAATTGAACTATTAATTTAAAGCTACTGATTCTGTTGATTAAAATAGGTTCTTTGAACTATGCCACCACTCTCAATTGAACTATTAATTTAAAGCTACTGATTCTGTTGATTAAAATGAGTTCTTTGGACTATGCCACCACTCACAATTGAACTATTAATTTAAAGCTACTGATTCTGTTGATTAAAATAGGTTCTTTGAACTATGCCACCACTCTCAATTGAACTATTAATTTAAAGCTACTGATTCTGTTGATTAAAATGAGTTCTTTGGACTATGCCACCACTCTCAATTGAACTATTAATTTAAAGCTACTGATTCTGTTGATTAAAATGAGTTCTTTGGACTATGCCACCACTCACAATTGAACTATTAATTTAAAGCTACTGATTCTGTTGATTAAAATAGGTTCTTTGAACTATGCCACCACTCTCAATTGAACTATTAATTTAAAGCTACTGATTCTGTTGATTAAAATGAGTTCTTTGGACTATGCCACCACTCTCAATTGAACTATTAATTTAAAGCTACTGATTCTGTTGATTAAAATGAGTTCTTTGGACTATGCCACCACTCACAATTGAACTATTAATTTAAAGCTACTGATTCTGTTGATTAAAATGAGTTCTTTGGACTATGCCACCACTCTCAATTGAACTATTAATTTAAAGCTACTGATTCTGTTGATTAAAATGAGTTCTTTGGACTATGCCACCACTCTCAATTGAACTATTAATTTAAAGCTACTGATTCTGTTGATTAAAATGAGTTCTTAGGACTATGCCACCACTCACAATTGAACTATTAATTTAAAGCTACTGATTCTGTTGATTAAAATGAGTTCTTTGGACTATGCCACCACTCACAATTGAACTATTAATTTAAAGCTACTGATTCTGTTGATTAAAATGAGTTCTTTGGACTATGCCACCACTCTCAATTGAACTATTAATTTAAAGCTACTGATTCTGTTGATTAAAATGAGTTCTTTGGACTATGCCACCACTCTCAATTGAACTATTAATTTAAAGCTACTGATTCTGTTGATTAAAATAGGTTCTTTGAACTATGCCACCACTCTCAATTGAACTATTAATTTAAAGCTACTGATTCTGTTGATTAAAATGAGTTCTTTGAACTATGCCACCACTCACAATTGAACTATTAATTTAAAGCTACTGATTCTGTTGATTAAAATAGGTTCTTTGAACTATGCCACCACTCTCAATTGAACTATTAATTTAAAGCTACTGATTCTGTTGATTAAAATAGGTTCTTTGAACTATGCCACCACTCTCAATTGAACTATTAATTTAAAGCTACTGATTCTGTTGATTAAAATGAGTTCTTTGGACTATGCCACCACTCACAATTGAACTATTAATTTAAAGCTACTGATTCTGTTGATTAAAATAGGTTCTTTGAACTATGCCACCACTCTCAATTGAACTATTAATTTAAAGCTACTGATTCTGTTGATTAAAATGAGTTCTTTGGACTATGCCACCACTCACAATTGAACTATTAATTTAAAGCTACTGATTCTGTTGATTAAAATGAGTTCTTTGAACTATGCCACCACTCACAATTGAACTATTAATTTAAAGCTACAGATTCTGTTGATTAAAATGAGTTCTTTGAACTATGGCACCACTCTCAATTGAACTATCATTTTAAAGCTACCGATTCTGTTGATTAAAATGAGTTCTTTGGACTATGCCACCACTCACAATTGAACTATTAATTTAAAGCTACTGATTCTGTTGATTAAAATAGGTTCTTTGAACTATGCCACCACTCTCAATTGAACTATTAATTTAAAGCTACTGATTCTGTTGATTAAAATGAGTTCTTTGACCTATGCCACCACTCACAATTGAATTATCATTTTAAAACTACCGATTCTGTTGATTAAAATGAGTTCGTTGGACTATGGCACCACTCACAATTGAATTATCATTTTAAAACTACCGATTCTGTTGATTAAAATGAGTTCTTTGGACTATGGCACCACTCACAATTGAACTATCATTTTAAAGCTACTGATTCTGTTGATTAAAATGAGTTCTTTGAACTATGCCACCACTCACAATTGAATTATCATTTTAAAACTACCGATTCTGTTGATTAAAATGAGTTCTTTGGACTATGGCACCACTCACAATTGAATTATCATTTTAAAACTACCGATTCTGTTGATTAAAATGAGTTCTTTGGACTATGGCACCACTCACAATTGAATTATCATTTTAAAACTACCGATTCTGTTGATTAAAATGAGTTCTTTGGACTATGGCACCACTCACAATTGAATTATCAGCTTAAAGCTACTGATTCTGTTGATTAAAATAGGTTCTTTGAACTATGGCACCACTCACAATTGAACTATTAATTTAAAACTACCGATTCTGTTGATTAAAATGAGTTCTTTGGACTATGGCACCACTCACAATTGAATTATCATTTTAAAGCTACTGATTCTGTTGATTAAAATGAGTTCTTTGAACTATGCCACCACTCACAATTGAATTATCATTTTAAAACTACCGATTCTGTTGATTAAAATGAGTTCTTTGGACTATGGCACCACTCACAATTGAATTATCATTTTAAATCTACTGATTCTGTTGATTAAAATAAGTTCTTTGAACTATGCCACCACTCACAATTGAACTATTAATTTAAAACTACCGATTCTGTTGATTAAAATGAGTTCTTTTGACTATGGCACCACTCACAATTGAACTATCATTTTAAAGCTACTGATTCTGTTGATTAAAATGAGTTCTTTGAACTATGCCACCACTCACAATTGAATTATCATTTTAAAACTACCGATTCTGTTGATTAAAATGAGTTCTTTGGACTATGGCACCACTCACAATTGAATTATCAGTTTAAAGCTACTGATTCTGTTGATTAAAATAGGTTCTTTGAACTATGCCACCACTCACAATTGAACTATTAATTTTAAACTACCGATTCTGTTGATTAAAATGAGTTCTTTGGACTATGCCACCACTCACAATTGAATTATCATTTTTAAGCTACTGATTCTGTTGATTAAAATGAGTTCTTTGAACTATGCCACCACTCACAATTGAATTATCATTTTAAAACTACCGATTCTGTTGATTAAAATGAGTTCTTTGGACTATGGCACCACTCACAATTGAACTATCATTTTAAAGCTACTGATTCTGTTGATTAAAATGAGTTCTTTGAACTATGCCACCACTCACAATTGAATTATCATTTTAAAACTACCGATTCTGTTGATTAAAATGAGTTCTTTGGACTATGGCACCACTCACAATTGAATTATCATTTTAAAGCTACTGATTCTGTTGATTAAAATAAGTTCTTTGAACTATGCCACCACTCACAATTGAACTATTAATTTAAAACTACCGATTCTGTTGATTAAAATGAGTTCTTTGGACTATGGCACCACTCACAATTGAACTATCATTTTAAAGCTACTGATTCTGTTGATTAAAATGAGTTCTTTGAACTATGCCACCACTCACAATTGAATTATCATTTTAAAACTACCGATTCTGTTGATTAAAATGAGTTCTTTGGACTATGGCACCACTCACAATTGAATTATCAGTTTAAAGCTACTGATTCTGTTGATTAAAATAGGTTCTTTGAACTATGCCACCACTCACAATTGAACTATCATTTTAAAGCTACCGATTCTGTTGATTAAAATGAGTTCTTTGGACTATGGCACCACTCACAATTGAATTATCAGTTTAAAGCTACTGATTCTGTTGATTAAAATAGGTTCTTTGAACTATGCCACCACTCACAATTGAACTGTCATTTTAAAACTACCGATTCTGTTGATTAAAATGAGTTCTTTGGACTATGGCACCCCTCACAATTGAATTATCATTTTAAAGCTACTGATTCTGTTGATTAAAATGAGTTCTTTGAACTATGCCACCACTCACAATTTAACTATTAATTTAAAGCTACCGATTCTGTTGATTAAAATGAGTTCTTTGGACTATGCCACCACTCACAATTGAATTATCATTTTAAAGCTACATTAGTTTTTTCTACGTTAGTTTTTCTAGTGTGAAACATTGGTAATAATTGGTGTTGGCCAAACAAGTGAATATACATTTAAACCGAAGAATCAGAAGATACTTAATAAATATCTTCAAATTAATGGGATTCACATTACATTTATATAATTTAAAAACTGTCCGCAAATTTAGGGGGGGGGGGATATCAAAAACTAAATTCCGCAGATAATTGATATATTTCTCGGAGATAAATGTTTATTTCAGACGAATTGTCTAATTAAGATTCAAACTAGAGGGAAATTACGTGGACACGTTAAAGAATAAACTGGGTACATATTTTCAATAGTAACACAATTTTTACAATTTTTTTTTATATTCCTTATCCTTCTTTTGTTCCCCTGAACACGATGGAATAGAATGAAAAAAAAAAAAGAACAACAATGATGCAATATTATTTTTTCTTCTATTTACTCTTTGTTTTACATCTTTTTTCTTTTCTACAATGTTTTTTTCTTTTTTACTTCTATTTTTACCTCCTTTTTATTCCGTTTTTTAATTTCTTGACATTCTTTAACTCTTATTTTTTCTACTTCTACTATTTCTTGTTTTTATTCTTAAAATTCTCCTTCTTATGCTTAATATTGTTCGTAAGTCCTATCACTATTTTTCTTTGCTTTTCACCCCAGTTCTATTGTTGACTTAGATTTGTTGTGGTTTTTAACACAATAAAAGCTTCTGTCATTCTATTACTTCATGTTTGCTTTTACCTTACTTCTAGTTTTTCTGTGCTTCAGCTACGATTAAATAAAAATATGTGTGTTATCCAGTAAAGAAAGTTAAAACAAACTGCAGTGAAATGTAAAGTTCATTATATTTTATCATCATTTATTATTTACTAGCGCAGATGGTGCGTCAGGCGTTGTCCGTTTGTGATATTTTAATTTATCCAGATTTCTCATATATTATTAGAATGTTAAGAATTATTTCGTACTAGCAGGGCTACCCGGCGTTGCTCGGGACCGTATAAACAATGAAAAAACAAAAGCAGATATTGAATATATGTTTTATTCTTAGGGGAGAGGAATCTTTCATCTCTATGTATTATTTGTTTTATCTACCCTAGGACTGGTATTGTTCATGTTTTATCCCTAGCGTAGGTAATTTACAGCATGTATATGAAATTGTTTTACCTTAGGGAGAAGAGAACAGGTAATATACAACATAATGTGTCTATATTACATCCCTGGCAACGCCTAGAAACCAGCTAGAACATGTATTTCAGTCAATCTTTATTACATCCTGGGCTATGCCGGGAAACCAGCTAATCTCTATTTAGTGACTTGACCACCAAAATACCTCCCTAAGTGTGTCCTTTCTTTTGAACTTATTAGATATAGGTATCTAGAAATTTGTGTGAAATTTTGTTGAATGCATTGTTCACTATGATTTTCTTATTGTTCTACACAATATCAACTGTAGCGAAATAACACAGTAAACTTAGTGTAATGTTAGAATAAAGAGCAAAGGAAAAAATTAGAATCATATTCTGTAATTGCAAATCTAAATTTGCTAGCGTGTACCAGTATTTGCCAGGTTGTGGAAATTTGGAATTTATAACATATGTAGTGGCCTTTTCCTAGATACCTATTTTTATAATTGTTTCAGTACATTGCTACAAAATGTGACATTTGTTGGCGTTTGTAAAAAAAAGCATGAATTTGCTTATATTCCAAAAAAGAAAATATCAGTGCACAGTATTGAAAGTGTTTGAGATTTAAAAGTCTGTAACATTTCTACTAACTTCATAAGATGTCATGTGAGAAACTGAATTGAATATCAAGACATTATCTGAAGCGTTTTTATTTTGGTGTAACATATGTGTTTACAGTGAACCTTAACTTTTAATAAACAGATTGGTATGCAATGACATAGGCTAGGAATCTTAGACAAAATATATATAAATTGGAAAAATGTGTGAACAAATGAAAAAAAATGATCCGCTCCACTTGATGACATCAAGCACAGTAATATTTTAGTGAAGAAAATATGAAATTGATGTTCAGTGATTAGTTTGGATGAATGAGAAAATGTAATTGTTTGATGCATAAAAAATAACTCATTTGCTGTATTTGATATTAAGCAGCAAAAAAATAGTGATTTGAATATTAAGGAAAACATCACATCAGATTATGTAAAAAAAAAGATGAAATTAGAAAATGTATATTTTCTGTTTATGAGTTTTGCCAATCAAAATTTTGTGGCAGAAATTGGGTGATTACCATGCAATTTTATTTTGGTAAAATTCTTAAATTATTTCAATGTTTATTATAATTTCTTATTAGTGACTTGTTATCATCAAAATCCGCCCCAAAGAGTGTCCTTTCTTTTATTAGGTATCAGAATAGGTATCCAGATTTCTACTTCTATACAAATATGATATTGTAGTACAGTAAATGTCAAATTGTTTTTCAAGTATTAGTTTGTAACGTTTGTACTGACTTCATCAGATGTCATGTAAGAAACTGAATTCTATGTAAGAAGACTTTATCTGAAGTGTTTTTATTTTGGTATATCATGTGTGATTACACTGTAGTAATTGCGCTGAAATCATGTTAATTACAAATGACAAAAGTTAAATCAATTTCTTATTCAGCTACACAATATAAACTAAAGGAAATCAAATTTGCAAAATAAAAGAAAAATGTAGTTATGGGTTAGTTTGGAGTTAGAATAAAAAGCCAACAAAACAGTTAGTTTGTATTGTGTAGATTGTTCATTTCTGATAGTATTGAGAGTCGTCAATGAAAATCTTAATTTCTGACAAAATACTGAATGTTTCTCGGATACCCATTCGTAAAAAGTACCTTTTTTGAAAAAAAAAAAAAAAACACTCACCGGATCACCTTCACCACCTTAAAATAAAAAAAAACTTTATTCTTCAAAAAATGTGCACATTGTTAGTGTAAAAAACAGATTCGCACCACTTGATGAAATCAAGCATAGTAATATTTTAGTAAAGAAAATATGAAATTGATTTTCAGTAATTAGTTTGAATGAATATCAGAAAATGTAATTGTTTGATGCCTAAGAAAGAACTCATCTGCTGAATTTGATATTAAGCAGCAAAATATTTCAAAACATAAAATGTGAAACATAACATGAATACTCTCCGTTGTCACTTGAAAACATTGATCTTGGTAGGAAGTTTATTAGATACTGAAATTGTGGTCTTGGTATGGTGTGCTTAATATTATTGTATGCAAAATTTAAAAACACAAAAGAGGGTACAATCAATATTGAAAAAGTAACATCTGTCACAGAAAATAGTAATTTATAAATATCAAAAGAAATATTATTCTGTACTTAAAATGTTAAACTTACTGTTAACAATAATTTAAAATGGTGATCAGGATGAGTCCAACAACTTAGTCCTTGAGCTTTCTTATTGGTCATAGTAAAAAGAAATTGTAGTCTTTCAAGTTTGTTGGTCGCATTGGGATTCTTGGAATGTATCAACAGATTCCTGCATATGAATCTTTGTTAATTCCACACAATACAAAATATATATACAAAACAAAGTAAAGCAAAGTATAGGGTTAGTTGTGTCCTCTAATTATCAACCAAGTATATGTATTGATAAAAAGATAAAAGCAATGGAAATGTTTATTACAATGTATCAATATTAAATTTTTATCATGAACAACAAATCGAAATTATGATAGATATTTTGTGCTTATACGAAACTGGAATCAAGGATTGTCACCTGTGATTTTATATATGTCAATAGTGCATGCCACTACAAATGATATTAGCCAAATTAAGTTTTGTTTATTTCACCCAATATAAAATATATACACAAAATGCAGTAAACAAAGTTTAGGTTTAGTTAATGATAAGTTTAGGTTCGAGAAATAAGCAAAGAAAAGAAAAAGAGATACATTTGTTTATAGTGTGTAAATTGTAAGTTTGTAAATATTTAAAACTATCCCCACTGGTATGTGGAAATTCTAGATACCTATTGTTATAAAGTTCCAATTCATGTTTGATATATCACTGTACATGTTCCCTGTTGCACCCCAAAGATGTAAATGATTATCGAGAAAGTGAAATGAAACAGTATTTGAAATAAAATAAAATAGAAACAAATGCTGATGTTTACTATATAAAACACTGTGTTCAATGGAATTGAGCCTTATACAATATTGGTGGAATAAAAAAGTTCATTTTTTTAATTCAATTTAAGAAATGAGCAAAAATTTGATATTTAAAATATTTGGCATGAAGAAAAAGAAATATAAGATAAAAGGTGATAAAGCAGTAAGAATCATGTGCTGAATTCAATTAAAAACAAATATGATTGTCAAAGAAATATCATGAAAATTTTGTAAGTGAAAAAAATTTTTTTTTGATATATTTGGTTTCGAAGTATTAAGAAACATGTACAACTTCATTTTAAAGACAAAACGAAAACTGTATTAATGATAACGACAATGGTGAAAGGAAATTGGAAAAAAATATATCAGAGGTAAAATGTTGGTCACATATACGTTTGTGTGGTATGCATGAAACACGTGTAGAAAATTATATTTTCTGATGCTGAAAGTAAGAAGAGAAACATTGTTAAAAAATGATCTAAAAGGCAATAGTAAAATCCTCATTTTTAGTGTGGGATATGTTGTTTGTTTCAATTGAGAAAGGAAACTTTAATTTATACAATTCGATGTTATAGATCACAAGTTTTATTACAATAAACATTGTGTTCTTTAATTATGAACCAAGTATATTTATTGATAAAAAGAGAAAAGTAATGGACATGTTTATTATAATTTATCAATATTAAATTGTTATCATGAGAAACCAATGGAAAGCGTGAATGTCATTTGGTGTTTTTGAAAAACAGCTACCAATGATTGTAACCAGTGATTTTTGTGTATGCCAACAGTGCAAATGTGGTGGTGAAATGATTTTTTGTTTATTCTTCACAATAT
Source organism: Euprymna scolopes (assembly GCF_053919585.1). Lineage (NCBI taxonomy): Eukaryota > Metazoa > Mollusca > Cephalopoda > Sepiida > Sepiolidae > Euprymna > Euprymna scolopes. The sequence goes on from NC_136522.1 coordinate 39,695,520, forward strand.
AAAATATATACACAAAACTAAAACATAATTTACGGTTAGTTAATGATAAGTTTAGGTTAGAGAATTAAGCAAAATTATAGATACCTATTGTTATAAAGCACCAATTCATGTTTGGTATATCAATCTACATGTTCCTTGTAGCACCCCAGAGAGGTAAATGAGTGTCAACAAAATGAAATAAAACATAGTATTTGAAATAAAATGAAAAGGTGCTTGAAAAGTGAAATATGCTGATGTTTACTATCTAAAACATTGCGTTCAATGCAATTGAAACTTATACTATATTGGTGGACTAAGAATTAAAGAAATAAGATTTAAGAAATTAGCAAAAAATTGATATATAAAATATTTGGCATGAAGAAAAACAAATATAAGACAAAAGGGGAAAAAGCAGTAACAATCATGTGCTGAAGTTCATTGAAAACAAATCGTTTGTCAAAGAAATATAATGAAAATTCTCAGAGTGAAAAAATGAAATGTGGTAGCGAAATGTCTTTTTGGTTATTCTACACAAAATAAAATATATACACAAAACAAAGTAAAATAAATGTCAGGGTTAGTTAATGATAAGCTTAGTACCAAGAAATAAGCACAGAAAAAGGAAAAGAAAGATACATTTGTTGATATTGTGTCAATTGGTGAATTTGTTGGTTCATTTTGTTTTATGACATATCAACACTATATCAGGTTATTTCATGACAAATCTAGTGACATTTTTTTTCCTAGAATATATTTGTTTATTTAATGTTGGTTTCTATTTAACTCATAATTGGGACCCTAACAGGTACTACCACTCCAGATCAGTGGACCTGGTAGCAATAGCAATTAAATAGTGGCTTCACACTTCACAAAACCCCACGTTTGGATACAGTTTATGGTCATATCCAGGACCTGGTGAATTTGTAAATAATTGAAACGATCAACACTGGCGAGTTAGAATTCTGCATACCTATTGTTATAAAGTACCAATTTATGTTTTACATATCACTCCACAACGTTGCTGCAGAATCCAGACAGTTGAAAGAGTCTCAAGAAACTGAAAAGCTATTTAGTACTCTTAAATAAAATAACATGCATAAAGAAATCCTAATATAAGACAATAGATGAAAAAGCAATAAAAATTTTGTGTGGAATCAAGTGAAAACAGTTTCTTTGTCAAAGAAATTGCATGAAGATTCTCAGAGACTTTTCCTTCCTCGTTCCCTTCCCTTTTGGTGGAAGGAAACTTTCACAGTGGCTCAGAAGGTGGGCTGAGCACACTTCCTACAAAGGTGGGATGGGTAAATTTCGTTTTCATTTAGTTGCCTGGAGGACAGGCTTAGCCCCCCCCCCAAAAAAAAAGGTTGGAGCCGGGGAACTTCTCCTCCCAGAAGGGGGAGGGGGGCCCGGGAAGGCTTCTCTTCCCATATTTTTTGTTTTGTGTAAGGTTGATCTCTTTCCGAAGGGAGTAAGAGGATATCCCTCTCTTAGGAGGAGAGCGAAGGCTCCCTGGGCCTCCCATCCTCCTTCTGAGAGAAGTTCCCCGGCTTCCACATTCATTGCTCAGCCCGCCCTCCAGGCAATCAGAGTCTGATTGTCTGCCGTATATAAAAAGGCGATTTTAGCTTGTCAGGCGGTATGCTCTGCGTTGACTATTTTTCTTCCACCTGTTGACCTTCCCTCCCTGCTACGCAGATTAGGGAAGGGCTGAAGGGGTGATTTGCTTTTATTTTTTACCCCTCGGTATAGGGAAGTGAATGATCATCCAACCAACTAAGGGGATGGGGCAGGAAGTCTACCCTCTCCTACCTTAGGGAGGGAGTATTTTTTTTTTTAAGTTTGCCCGGAGGGGAGATGGGCAACCTCCCTGCACTTGGGGACGGGGGGTCATGACCTTATTCGCACGGAGGAAATAGGGGTCTGAAGTAAACTTGAGTGTAGTGTAAACCTGTTTATTAGACCAGCTTGCTATAGCTCTCTTTATCTTTTTAAGTTTTGCCATCTTATGATGTGTATAAAAAGGCTCTTTTAGTTTCCCAGGGTGTATACTCTCCGTTGACCATTTATGTTTAAGAGTTTTCCTTGCCCCTTCTCTGCTCCAGAATGGGAAGGGAGCTCTTTCCCACTGTATGGGGGGGGGGGCTTTCTTTTATGGTTATGTGGGGAGCCTTACCTTTAGCCCCCTTAAGGTGGTAGGTGTTTTTTGTAAAATTGTTAGTCAAATGTTGATCAAATATTATAAGTTTGTGTGATATGCATGAAACATGTGTAGAATATGATCTGCTCTCATGCTGAAAGCAAGTAGAGAAACATTGTGAAAAAATGATGTAAACCTAAGCTAAGCAAACGACCAGTCAATGGAAATGTTTATTATAATGTATCAAAAATAACACATTATCATAGTTATTTGGTGCTTATACGAAACAGGTATCAGGGATTGTCACCAGTGATTTTATTTATGTTAACAGTGCATGTAACTACAAATAATGATGGTAGCGAAATTAAGTTTTGTTTATTCTACCTAATATAAAGTATATACACAAAACAAAGTAAACATCTGCTGAATTTGATATTAAGCAGCAAAATATTTCAAAACATAAAAGTGTGAAACATAACATGAATACTCTCCATTGTCACTTGAAAACATTGGTCTTGGTAGGCAGTTTATTAGATGCTGAAATAGTGGTCTTGGTATGGTGTGCTTAATATTATTGTATGCAAAATGTAAAAACACAAAAGAGGGTACAATCAATATTGAAAAAGTAACATCTGTCACAGAAAATAGTAATTTATAAATATCAAAAGAAATATTATTCTGTACTTAAAATGTTAAACTTACTGTTAACAATAATTTAAAATGGTGATCAGGATGAGTCCAACAACTTAGTCCTTGAGCTTTCTTATTGGTCATAGTAAAAAGAAATTGTAGTCTTTCAAGTTTGTTGGTCGCATTGGGATTCTTGGAATGTATCAACAGATTCCTGCATATGAATCTTTGTTAATTCCACACAATACAAAATATATATACAAAACAAAGTAAAGCATAGTATAGGGTTCGTTAAGACCTCTAATTATCAACCAACTATTGCTTAAAAGAGAAAAGCACTGGAAATGTTTCTTATAATGTATCAATATTGAATTGTTTGGTAAAATTCTTAAATTATTTGAATGTTTATTATAATTTCTAATTAGTGACTTGTTATCATCAAAATCCGCCTCAAAAAGTGTCCTTTCTTTTATTAGGTATCAGAATAGGTATCCAGATTTCTACTTCTATACAAATGTGATATTGTAGTACAGTAAATGTCAAATTGTTTTTCGAGTATTAGTTTGTAACGTTTGTACTGACTTCATCAGATGTCATGTAAGGAACTGAATTCTATTTAAGACTTTATCTGAAGTGTTTTTATTTTGGTAGATCATGTGTGATTACACTGTAGTAATTGCGCTGATAGCATGTTAACTACAAATGACAAAAGTGAAATCAATTTCTGATTCAGCTACACAATATAAACTAAAGGAAATCAAATTTGCAAAATAAAAGAAAAATGTAGTTATGGGTTAGTTTGGAGTTAGAATAAAAAGCCAACAAAACAGTTAGTTTGTATTGTGTAGATTGTTTAATTAACTTTGTTCATTTCTGATAGCATTGAGAGTGGTCAATGAAAACCTTAATTTCTGACAAAATACTGAAATTTTCTTTGATACCCATTCGTAAAAAGTACCTTTTTTGTGAAAAAAAAAAGAACACTCCCCAGATCACCTTCACCACCTAAAACACAAAAACAAAAATATCTTTATTCTTCAAATATTGTGCACATTGTTAATGTATAAAACAGATCCGCACCACTTGGTGAAATCAAGAACAGTAATATTTTAGTAAAGAAAATATATAATTGATTTTCAGTAATTAGTTTGAATGAATATCAGAAAATGTAATTGTTTGATGCATAAGAAAGAACTGACTGTTTCTAATTTCGTTTCCTTTTAATTTCATTTTTGTCCAATCCAATCTGAAGGAGGCGGGTGGTATACCCTGCGTTGTACAGTTATTTTTAAGACTCTCTCCAACATGTATGTAACACAAAGGGTTTTTCCATGGCGCATTTCGCATTCTTTTCCTTCTGGGAAAAGTTTCGTAATCATGTCTGAATGATAAGTCAGAATTGTTAATGTTGGCTCAGTGTTTTATTCTTATAATCTGTTGAACAAAGAATCAATCAGACTGTCTGTGTGTGTCGGTGTATATGAGAAGTTTATTTTAGATCCCCAGGGGTTAGACTGTGTGTGGACCCTGTATTTTTAAGAATTTTCCTTTCTCGTTCCCTTCCCATCTTGGGGAAGGAAACTTTTTTTTTATGGTGGCTCAGAAGGTTTGCTGAGCACTCTTCCAACAAAGGTGGGATAGGTAAATTTTTTTTTTATTTGGTTGACTGGAGGGCGGGCTGAGCACTCCCCAAAAGGTAGGAGCCGGGGAATTTCTCCTCCCAGAAAGGGGGCCCGGGAAGGCTTCCCTCTCCCCATATTTTTTTTTGTTTTTTTGTGTAAGGTTGATCTCTTTCCGAATGGAGTAAGCGGAACCGACAGGGGGGGTCAATCAACCATACAAAAGGATATCTATCTCTTAGTTGAAAGAGGGAAGGTCTCCCTGTCCTCCCATACCCCGTCTGAGAGAAGTATCCCCAGCTCTCAGCTTGGGGGGGTGTAGGAGGGCTTAGCCCGCCCTCAAGGCAAATAGTCTGACTGTCTGCCTTATATAAAAAGGCGATTTTAGCTGGTCAGGCGGTATGACCTGCGTTGACTATTTTTCCTCCACCTGTTGACCTTCCCTCCCTGTAAGAGGGAGCCGTGCTACGCAGATTAGGGAAGAGCTGAAGGGGTGATTTGTTTGTTTTTTACCCCTCGCTATAGGGAGGTGGCAGTCATCCAACCAAAGAAGGGGATCAAGCAGGGAGCATTCTCTCTCCTGCATTAGGGAGGGGGTTCTTTTCTTTTTAAGTGTGCCCGTTTTAATAATAAACACATTTTATTATTTTAAATATTAATATTTATTTTTAATAATAAACACATTTTATTATTTTAAATATAAATATTTATTTGTAATAATAAACACATTTCATTTTAAATATTAATATTTATTTATAATAATAAACACATTTTATTCTACTTTAAATATTAATATTTATTTTTAATAATAAAAACATTTTTATTTGAATATTAATATTTATCTTTAATAATAAACACATTTTTATTTTAATATTAATATTTATTTTTAATAATAAACACATTTTATTATTTTAAATACTATTATTTATTTTTAATAATGAACACATTTTATTTTATTTTTAATATTAATATTTATTTTTAATAATAAACACCTTTTATTATTTTAAAAGTTAATATTTATTTTTAATAATAAACACTTATTATTTCATTTTAAATATTAATATTTATTTTTAATAATAAACACATGTTATTTTATTTTAAATATTATTATTTATTTTTAATAATAAACACATTTTATTATTTTAAGTATTAATATATATTTTTTAATAATAAACACATTTTATTATTTTAAATATTAATATATATTTTTAATAATAAACACATTTTATTATTTTAAATATTAATATATATTTTTAATAATCAACACATTTTATTATTTTAAATAGTAATATTTATTTTTAATAATAAACATTTTATAATTTTAAATAGTAATATTTATATTCATTAATAAACACATTTTATTTTATATTAAATATTAATATTTATTTTTATTAATGAACACATATTATTATTTTAAATATTAATAATTATTTTTAGTAATAAACACATGTATTTTATTTCAATATGCATAAACATTAACGTTGTAATGTAAAAAGAAAATGCTATTAAAAATTATAAAAAAAGGTAAAAAAAAAAAAAATTCCGAAAACATGGAAACAAAATATTTTTACCCAAAAAGTATTAGCATATGAGTTAAATAAATAACTGTTGCCAGAAGTATTTGTAATAAAGTGTATTGTAAAATTCCAAAAATATTAGCATATGAAATAAATAAATAAATGTTATTAAGTTCTATAAAGAAAAAGAAAGCAGTCAATATAACTCCTCGAAAAATGTAATTCAAGCCCTAATTTTTTTTTCAAATAAAGGAGCAAGGACCAAGGTTCCATAAAAAAAAAAGAAAAACAAATAACGTGGTTTTAAAACAAGGTTTTAAACTTCATTAATTATTTACTATCGGGTTACTAAATTAAGTATTTACTTTTTAATAGACAATTAAAAATTGGGATGGGGGGGGTTCGTGAATTTAAAAAAAAAAACGATAGTCTAAAATATTATATTCGATTTATTGGAAAGAACATAAAATTTCACATTGACCCTGTAAATATAGTAAAAATAGAATCAATAGAAAAATTTTGATAGATTTTAAAAATTAAAAAATTGAAAAATATTGTGTTCGGAAAATTCATTACTGTTTAAAAAAAAAAATATTTGGGTTTGTATGACTGTACACATAGATTCCAAAAAGTTGTCAAAAGACAAATATATAACACATAAATGTTAGCAAAGGCAAGATAAGTTACTTTTCTATCAAACTGGATATATTTTTTTGTGTTTTTATTCAATGTAACATATTTATTCAGCTCGAAAAACATACAGTGTTTACCGATGTAATCGAAAAATGCCACCCGTTGTTTACAAAGCCATTTGCCGGAAGTGACGTTTTATCTAAGGATGATCAAAACCGTATAGAATGAACCTTTTTTTTTTTATATAAGTTTTATTCAAACAGGCTTTATTTGAACTTAATGGACTTTTTTTTGTATTTATTAACTGTTTTATTCTTTTTATCAAACAAAAATAGAATTTTTATATTGCCATATTATGGACTGTTTTTCGAACATCGAAATTTTAAAATTAGTTTTATTTAAAAAAAAAAAAAAAAAGACGGTGTTGTTTTTTTAATTGAATTCTAAACTTTATTTGAATTTTTCAACATTCAAGCCCTAATTTTTTTTTCAAATAAAGGAGCAAGGACCAAGGTTCCATAAAAAAAAAGAAAAAACAAATAACGTGGTTTAAAAAAAAGGTTTTAAACTTCATTAATTATTTACTATCGGGTTACTAAATTAAGTATTTACTTTTTAATAGACACTTAAAAATTGGAATGGGGGGGGGGTTCGTGAATTTAAAAAAAAACGATAGTCTAAAATATTATATTCGATTTATTGGAAAGAACATAAAATTTCACATTGACCCTGTAAATATAGTAAAAATAGAATCAATAGAAAAATTTTGATAGATTTTAAAAATTAAAAAATTGAAAAATATTGAGTTCGGAAAATTCATTACTGTTTAAAAAAAAATATTTGGGTTTGTATGACTGTACACAAAAAGTTGTCAAAAGACAAATATATAACAAATAAATGTTATCAAAGGCAAGATAAGTTACTTTTCTATCCAACTGGATATATTTTTTGTGTTTTTATTCAATGTAACATATTTATTCTGCTCGAAAAACATACAGTGTTTACCGATGTATTCGAAATATGCCACCCGTTGTTTACAAAGCCATTTGCCGGAAGTGACGTTTTATCTAAGGATGATCAAAACCGTATAGAATGAACCTTTTTTTTTTATATAAGTTTTATTCAAACAGGCTTTATTTGAACTTAATGGACTTTTTTTTGTATTTATTAACTGTTTTATTCTTTTTATCAAACAAAAATAGAATTTTTATATTGCCATATTATGGACTGTTTTTCGAACATCGAAATTTTAAAATTAGTTTTATTTAAAAAAAAAAAGACGGTGTTGTTTTTTTAATTGAATTCTAAACTTTATTTGAATTTTTCAACAAACTTTTACAGACATAATGGACTGTTTGTCAAACATCGAAATTTTAAAAATAAAGTTTTATGACCCTTCTAGAGTTATCGAATCTATAAAGTCTATTTTTTTATATGCTAGTGCAGAGAGTGATCCGTGTGGAAGCCTTTAAACTGTCGAATATGATTTTTACCCCTCGCTATAGGGAGGTGGCAGTCATCCAACCAAAGAAGGGGATCAAGCAGGGAGCATTCTCTCTCCTGCATTAGGGAGGGGGTTCGTTTCTTTTTAAGTGTGCCCGTTTTAATAATAAACACATTTTATTATTTTAAATATTAATATTTACTTTTAATAATAAACACATTTTATTTTAATATTAATATTTATTTTTAATAATAAACACATTATATTATTTTAAATATTAATATTTTTTTTAATAATAAACACATATTATTTTAAATATTAATATTTATTTATAATAATAAACACATTTTATTCTACTTTAAATATTAATATTTATTTTTAATAATAAAAACAATTTTATTTGAATATTAATATGTATTTTTAATAATAAACACATTTTTATTTTAATATTAATATTTATTTTTAATAATGAACACATTTTATTATTTTAAATATTATTATTTATTTTTAATAATAAACACATTTTATTTTATTTTTAATATTAATACTTATTGTTAATAATAAACACCTTTTATTATTGTAAATGTTAATATTTATTTTTAATAATAAACACTTATTTTATTTTAAATATTAATATTAATGTTTAATAATAAACACATGTTATTTTAAATATTAATATTTACGTTTAATAATAAACACATTTTATTATTTTAAATATTAATATATATTTTTAATAATAAACACATTTTATTATTTTAAATATTAATATTTATTGTTAATAATAAACACATTTTATAATTTTAAATAGTAATATTTATATTCATTAATAAACACATTTTATTTTATATTAAATATTAATAATTATTGTTATTAATGAACACATATTATTTTAAATATTAATAATTATTTTTAATACTAACTCATTTTATTATTGTAAATGTTAATATTTATTTTTAATAATTATTGTTATTTAATAATAATATCTTCTTTTTTTTTTACTGTTTATGTCTAACTTTTATCGACTTTTTCTTTTTTAATAGCATATTCTTTAAATGAATAGAAAAATAATTTCCCAACTTTTAGACCCCGGTTATTTGGCTGATAGTCGATAAAAGTGATTAAAAGAGAGATAATATTAATAAATGTGCAGTAATGTATTTTATTTAAATATTCATGAACATTAACGTTGTCATATAAAAAGAAAATGCTAATAAAAAGTGTTTTTAATCAATGTAACATATTTATTCAACTCTGTCATATATTTGTTTGATGACAACTTTTTCGAATCTGTGTACAGTAAAAACGATATACTTACATAGGATTTTGAAAGCATTTAAACTGTCGAAGAGTTTTATTATAAATAAAAGATTTTAGTTTGTTGTGTAAAAAGATAATATCAAGTTGAGTTAACCGTAAAAGTCAATATTTATTAATGCAGGGTAAAAAAAAATATATTATGAATTTATCACACCAATTATTATTGTACAAATAGATTCGAAGAAGTTGTAAAAAAACAAAAAAATAACAAATCAATATATCAAAGGCAAGATAAGTTACTTTTCTTCCAAACTGGATATATTTATTTTGTTTTTAATCAATATAACATTTAAAAGCAGCTCGAAAAACATTTTTTTTTTTGTTTTGGTATTACACTTACGAATTTGCAAGCATTTAAACTGTCGATGATATCGTATTATCGAAGTAAATAAATTGTAAGCGAAATAGATGCGAAGAAGTTGTGAAAAATCAAATATATAACAAATAAAAGTTGTCCAAGGCAAGATAAGTTACTTTTCTGCCAAACTGGATATATTTGTTGTGTTTTAATTCAATCTAACCTATAAAAGCAGCTCGAAAAACAATTTTTTTTTTTTTTTTGGGGTTTTACACTTACGAATTTGCAAGCATTTAAACTGTCGATGATATCGTATTATCGAATTTAATTAAAAGTAAGCGAAATAGATGCGAAGAAGTTGTGAAAAATCAAATATATAACAAATAAAAGTTGTCCAAGGCAAGATAAGTTACTTTTCTGCCAAACTGGATATATTTGTTGTGTTTTAATTCAATCTAACCTATAAAAGCAGCTCGAAAAACAATTTTTTTTTTTTTTTTTGGGGTTTTACACTTACGAATTTGCAAGCATTTAAACTGTCGATGATATCGTATTATCGAATTTAATTAAAAGTAAGCGAAATAGATGCGAAGAAGTTGTCAAAAATCAAATATATAACAAATAAAAGTTGTCCAAGGCAAGATAAGTTACTTTTCTGCCAAACTGGATATATTTGTGTTTTAATTCAATCTAACCTATAAAAGCAGCTCGAACAACTTTTTTTTTCTTTTTTTTTTTTTTGGTTTTACACTTACGAATTTGCAAGCATAAACTGTCGATGATATCGTATTATCTGTAATTTATTTTATACTGTAATTTTCGTGTACATAAGCGTCCTAAAGTTTTGTCATATAAAAAGAAAATGCAAATAAAAAGTATATAATAAAGTTTTAAAAAAAATTTCGAAAACACTGTTAAAAAAAAATATTTGGGTTTGTATTACTGTTCACATAGATTCAAAAAAGTTGTCAAAAGACAAATATATAACAAATAAATGTTATCAAAGGCAAGATAAGTTACTTTTCTATCAAACTGGATATATTTATTGTGTTTTTATTCAATGTAACATATTTATTCAGCTCGAAAAACATACAGTGTTTACCGATGTATTCGAAAAATGCCATCCGTTGTTTACAAAGCCATTTGCCGGAAGTGACGTTTTATCTAAGGATGATCAAAACCGGAGAATGAACCTTTTTTTTTTTATAGAAGTTTTATTCAAACAGGCTTTATTTGAACTTAATGGACTTTTTTGGTATTATTATACAAACACCGTGACAGCGTTAGGGTTAGGGTTAGGGTTTAGGGTTAGGGTTAGGGTTAGGGTTAATTCGCTGTCACGGTGTTTGTATAAATTTACCACTTTTTTGTATTTATTAACTGTTTTATTCTTTTTATCAAATAAAAATAGAATTTTTATATTGACATATTATGGACTGTTTTTCGAACATCGAAATTTTAAAATTAGTTTTATTTAAAAAAAAAAAAAAGACGGTGTTGTTTTTTTAATTGAATTCTAAACTTTATTTTAATTTTTCAACAAACTTTTACAGACATAATGGACTGTTTGTCAAACATCGAAATTTTAAAAATAAAGTTTTATGACCCTTCTAGAGTTATCGAATCTATAAAGTCTTAAAATTAGTTTTATTTAAAAAAAAAAAAAAAAGACGGTGTTGTTTTTTTAATTGAATTCTAAACTTTATTTGAATTTTTCAACATTCAAGCCCTAATTTTTTTTTCAAATAAAGGAGCAAGGACCAAGGTTCCATAAAAAAAAACAAACAAACAAATAACGTGGTTTAAAAAAAAGGTTTTAAACTTCATTAATTATTTACTATTGGGTTACTAAATTAAGTATTTACTTTTTAATAGACAATTAAAAATTGGAATTGGGGGGGGGGAGGTTCGTGAATTAAAAAAAAAAAACGATAGTCTAAAATATTATATTCGATTTATTGGAAAGAACATAAAATTTCACATTGACCCTGTAAATATAGTAAAAATAGAATCAATAGAAAAATTTTGATAGATTTTAAAAATAAAAAAATTGAAAAATATTGAGTTCGGAAAATTCATTACTGTTTAAAAAAAAATATTTGGGTTTGTATTACTGTACACATAGATTCAAAAAAGTTGTCAAAAGACAAATATATAACAAATAAATGTTATCAAAGGCAAGATAAGTTACTTTTCTATCAAACTGGATATATTTTTTTGTGTTTTTATTCAATGTAACATATTTATTCAGCTCGAAAAACATACAGTGTTTACCGATGTATTCGAAAAATCAAGATAGCGTCTCACACCCTCTTTAACACCGTAAGTATGGAAAAAAGTGTTATAAATTAAAAACTATACAAAATACTAATAAAAACCCGCCGAATATATGTCAACCTATGTCACGGTAACATATCTTGAGCGGGTTTTTAACAGAATTTATCTGTTTTTTTTTTTATAACATTTTTTCCCCACACTTACCGTGTTAAAGATAGAATAAGACGCCATCTTGAATGTTCCAATACATCGCTATTTATTCTTTTTTATATTGCTTTTATAATAAAAAAATAGTTGTCCAAGGCAAGATAAGTTACTTTTCTGCCAAACTGGATGTATTTGTTGTGTTTTAATTCAATCTAACATATAAACGCAGCTCGAAAAACATTTTTTTTTTGTTTATTTTGGTTTTACACTTACGAATTTGCAAGCATTTAAACTGTCGATGATATCGTATTATCGAAGTAAATAAATTGTAAGCGAAATAGATGCGAAGAAGTTGTGAAAAATCAAATATATAACAAATAAAAGTTGTCCAAGGCAAGATAAGTTACTTTTCTGCCAAACTGGATATATTTGTTGTGTTTTAATTCAATCTAACCTATAAAAGCAGCTCGAAAAACAATTTTTTTTTTTTTTTTTTTGGGTTTTACACTTACGAATTTGCAAGCATTTAAACTGTCGATGATATCGTATTATCGAATTTAATTAAAAGTAAGCGAAATAGATGCGAAGAAGTTGTCAAAAATCAAATATATAACAAATAAAAGTTGTCCAAGGCAAGATAAGTTACTTTTCTGCCAAACTGGATATATTTGTGTTTTAATTCAATCTAACCTATAAAAGCAGCTCGAACAACTTTTTTTTTCTTTTTTTTTTTTTGGTTTTACACTTACGAATTTGCAAGCATAAACTGTCGATGATATCGTATTATCTGTAATTTATTTTATACTGTAATTTTCGTGTACATAAGCGTCCTAAAGTTTTGTCATATAAAAAGAAAATGCAAATAAAAAGTATATAATAAAGTTTAAAAAAAAATTTCGAAAACACTGTTAAAAAAAAATATTTGGGTTTGTATTACTGTTCACATAGATTCAAAAAAGTTGTCAAAAGACAAATATATAACAAATAAATGTTATCAAAGGCAAGATAAGTTACTTTTCTATCAAACTGGATATATTTATTGTGTTTTTATTCAATGTAACATATTTATTCAGCTCGAAAAACATACAGTGTTTACCGATGTATTCGAAAAATGCCATCCGTTGTTTACAAAGCCATTTGCCGGAAGTGACGTTTTATCTAAGGATGATCAAAACCGGAGAATGAACCTTTTTTTTTTATAGAAGTTTTATTCAAACAGGCTTTATTTGAACTTAATGGACTTTTTTGGTATTATTATACAAACACCGTGACAGCGTTAGGGTTAGGGTTAGGGTTAGGGTTTAGGGTTAGGGTTAGGGTTAGGGTTAATTCGCTGTCACGGTGTTTGTATAAATTTACCACTTTTTTTGTATTTATTAACTGTTTTATTCTTTTTATCAAATAAAAATAGAATTTTTATATTGACATATTATGGACTGTTTTTCGAACATCGAAATTTTAAAATTAGTTTTATTTAAAAAAAAAAAAAAAGACGGTGTTGTTTTTTTAATTGAATTCTAAACTTTATTTGAATTTTTCAACAAACTTTTACAGACATAATGGACTGTTTGTCAAACATCGAAATTTTAAAAATAAAGTTTTATGACCCTTCTAGAGTTATCGAATCTATAAAGTCTTAAAATTAGTTTTATTTAAAAAAAAAAAAAAGACGGTGTTGTTTTTTTAATTGAATTCTAAACTTTATTTGAATTTTTCAACATTCAAGCCCTAATTTTTTTTTCAAATAAAGGAGCAAGGACCAAGGTTCCATAAAAAAAAACAAACAAACAAATAACGTGGTTTAAAAAAAAGGTTTTAAACTTCATTAATTATTTACTATTGGGTTACTAAATTAAGTATTTACTTTTTAATAGACAATTAAAAATTGGAATTGGGGGGGGGAGGTTCGTGAATTAAAAAAAAAAAACGATAGTCTAAAATATTATATTCGATTTATTGGAAAGAACATAAAATTTCACATTGACCCTGTAAATATAGTAAAAATAGAATCAATAGAAAAATTTTGATAGATTTTAAAAATAAAAAAATTGAAAAATATTGAGTTCGGAAAATTCATTACTGTTTAAAAAAAAATATTTGGGTTTGTATTACTGTACACATAGATTCAAAAAAGTTGTCAAAAGACAAATATATAACAAATAAATGTTATCAAAGGCAAGATAAGTTACTTTTCTATCAAACTGGATATATTTTTTTGTGTTTTTATTCAATGTAACATATTTATTCAGCTCGAAAAACATACAGTGTTTACCGATGTATTCGAAAAATCAAGATAGCGTCTCACACCCTCTTTAACACCGTAAGTATGGAAAAAAGTGTTATAAATTAAAAACTATACAAAATACTAATAAAAACCCGCCGAATATATGTCAACCTATGTCACGGTAACATATCTTGAGCGGGTTTTTAACAGAATTTATCTGTTTTTTTTTATAACATTTTTTCCCCACACTTACCGTGTTAAAGATAGAATAAGACGCCATCTTGAATGTTCCAATACATCGCTATTTATTCTTTTTTATATTGCTTTTATAATAAAAAAAAAGTTGTCCAAGGCAAGATAAGTTACTTTTCTGCCAAACTGGATGTATTTGTTGTGTTTTAATTCAATCTAACATATAAACGCACCTCGAAAAACATTTTTTTTTTGTTTATTTTGGTTTTACACTTACGAATTTGCAAGCATTTAAACTGTCGATGATATCGTATTATCGAAGTAAATGAATTGTAAACGAAATATATGCGAATAAGTTTTTTTTTTGGTTTTATTTGTCATATATTGTCATATATTTGTTTGATGACAACTTTTTCGAATCTGTGTACAGTGGAAACGCTATACTTACATGGAAACAAAGTCGCTGAGGATTTCATGGAAATGGCGCGAATGGGATTCAAAAATAAAGATTATTTTCATTTTCAATTTTCTATTTTTTTTGTTTTTCATTATGAAGTCTACACTTAATTTTTATAAAACTAGCAAAAGTATCGAAGAAAGAACTTGTTATTAACAATTGTTCGCCATTAGTGGACGTTGACGTCACGTCACGTGACATGACTAAGCGTTTTTTTTTACGTATGAATTACATTGGATCATTCAAGAATTACGTAATAAAAAGCATTACAATGACAGGTTTTTTGGGGGCCCCCCTGGGAGAAAAACGATAAGTTCACCCCTTTCTACTGGTCCGTTTGACGTGAAATTTCGATATTTGTCATCCGGGATATGGGGCTTCGATATGATACCAAACTTATCAAGTCTGGTTGTGTCTGTCAAAAGTTTTAGCGTTACATACAAACATACAAACTCACAGATTTTGCCTTTTATATATTACTAGCAGGGCTACCCGGCGTTGCTCGGGACCGTATAAACAATGAAAAAACAAAAGCAGATATTGAACATATGTTTTATTCTTAGGGGAGAGGAATCTTTCATCTCAAGTTTCAGCGTTACAAACAAACATTTGTCTTTTATATATATAGATAATGACAGGTTTTTTTAGGGCCCCCTCGAAGATAACTGATCAGTTGACAAACTTCTAGTGGTCCGTTTGACGTGAAATTTCGATATTTGTCATCCGGGTGATGGGGCTTCGATATGATACCAAATTTGTAAAGTTTGGTTCCGTCTTTCAAAAGTTTCAGCGTTACAAACAAACATACATACATACACACAGACGTTTGGCTTTTATATATATAGATAGCAGGGCTACCCGGCGTTGCCAGGGACCGTAACAACAATGTAAAAACAAAAGCAGATATTGAACATATGTTTTATTATTAGGGGAGAGGAATCTTTCAGGGTGAGAGAGACAGAGAGAAGATAAAGAGTGTGAGAGAGAGGCAGAAGAGAAAGTTGTTCCATCCTCTTTCCCAACTTTGACTACTGTCCCCGTTTGAACTCTCATCGTCGAGTTGAACCTCGAGTTGCCTATTGGCCTTGATAAGTGCTAATATAGAGAGAAGAGAAACAGGGGTAGAAAGAGAGAAGATAAAGAGTGTGAGAGAGAGGCAGAAGAGAAAGTTGTTCCATCCTCTTTCCCAAATTTGAATACTGTGCACGTTTGAACTCTCATCGTCAGGTTGATCCTCGAGTTGCCTATTGGCCTTGATAAGTGCTAATATAGAGAGAAGAGAAACAGGGTGAGAGAGAGAGAAGATAAAGAGTGTGTGAGAGAGGCAGTAGAGAAAGTTGTTCCATCCTCTTTCCCAAATTTCACTACTGTGCACGTTTGAACCCTCATCGTCGAGTTGATGCTCGAGTTGCCTATTAGCCTTGATAAGTGCTAATATAGAGAGAAGAGAAACAGGGTGAGAGAGAGAGAGAGAAGATAAAGAGTGTGAGAGAGAGGCAGAAGAGAAAGTTGTTCCATCCTCTTTCCCAAATTTGAATACTGTGCACGTTTGAACTCTCATGGTCGAGTTGATCCTCGAGTTGCCTATTGGCCTTGATAAGTGCTAATATAGAGAAAAGAGAAACAGGGTGAGAGAGAGAGAAGATAAAGAGTTTGAGAGAGAGGCAGAAGAGAAAGTTGTTCCATCCTCTTTCCCAAATTTGAATACTGTGCACGTTTGAACTCTCACCGTCGAGTTTATCCTCGAGTTGCCTATTGGCCTTGATAAGTGCTAATATAGAGAGAAGAGAAACAGGGGTAGAGAGAGAGAAGATAAAGAGTGTGAGAGAGAGGCAGAAGAGAAAGTTGTTCCATCCTCTTTCCCAAATTTCACTACTGTGCACGTTTGAACTCTCATCCTCGTTGCCTTGTGGCCTTGATAAGTGCTAATATAGATAGAAGGGAAAGAGGGTGAGAGAGAGTAGATAAAGAGGGTGAGAGAGAGAAAGAGAAGAGAAAGAGGTCTAGAGAGAGAGAGAGAGAGAGAAGAGAGTGAGAGAGAGAGAAATATCGTGAGTCGAGTTAATCCTCGAGTTGCCTATTTGCCTTGATAACTGCTAATATAGAGAGAAGAGAAACAGGGTGAGAGAGAAAGAGAAGATAAAGAGTGTTAGAGAGAGGCAGAAGAGAAAGTTGTTCCATCCTCTTTTCCAAATTGTAATACTGTGCACGTTTGAACTCTCATCGTCGAGTCTATCCTCGATTTGCCTATTGTCCTTGATAAGTGCTAATATAGAGAGAAGAGAAACAGGGTGAGAGAGAGAGAGTGAGAGAGCGAGAGAGAGAGAGAGAAGATAAATAGTGTGAGAGAGAGGCAGAAGAGAAAGTTGTCCCATCTTCTTTCCCAAATTTCACTACTGTGCACGTTTGAACTCTCAATCTCGAGTTGCCTATTGGCCTTGAAAAGTGCTAATATAGAGAGAAAACAAACAGGGTGAGAGAGAGAGAGAAGATAAAGAGTGTGAGAGAGAGGCCGAAGAGAAAGTTGTTCCATCCTCTTTCCCAAATTTGAATACTGTGCACGTTGAACTCTCATGGTCGAGTTGATCCTCGAGTTGCCTATTGGCATTGATAAGTGCTAATATAGAGAGAAGAGAAACAGGGTGAGAGAGAGAGAAGATAAAGAGTGTGAGAGAGAGGCAGTAGAGAAAGTTGTTCCATCCTCTTTCACAAATTTGAATACTGTGCACGTTTGAACTCTCATCGTCGAGTTGATACTCGAGTTGCCTATTGGCCTTGATAAGTGCTAATATGGAGAGATGAGAAACAGGGTGAGAGAGAGAAGATAAAGAGTGTGAAAGAGAGGCAGAAGAGAAAGTTGTTCCATCCTCTTTCCCAAATTTGAATACTGTGCACGTTTGAAATCTCATGGTCTAGTTTATCCCCGAGTTGCCTATTGGCCTTGAAAAGTGCTCATATAGAGAAAAGAGAAACAGGGTGAGAGAGAGAGAGAAGATAAAGAGTTTGAGAGAGAGGCAGAAGAGAAAGTTGTTCAATCCTCTTTCCCAAATTTGAATACTGTGCACGTTTGAACTCTCATCGTCGAGTTTATCCCCGAGTTGCCTATTGGCCTTGATAAGTGCTAATATAGAGAGAAGATAAACAGGGGTAGAGAGAGAGAGAGAAGATAAAGAGTGTGAGAGAGAGGCAGATGAGAAAGTTGTTCCATCCCCTTTCGTGAGAGAGAGTCAGAAGAGAAAGTTGTTCCATCCTCTTTCCCCAATTTCACTACTGTGCACGTTTGAACGCTCATCCTCGTCGCCTTTAAGCCTTGATAAGTGCTAATATAGATAGAAGGGAAAGAGGGTGAGAGAGAGAGAGTATATAAAGACGGTGAGAGAGAGAAAGAGAAGAGAAAGAGGTCTAGAGAGAGAGAGAGAGAGAGAGAGAGAAGAGAGTGAGAGAGAGAGAAATATGGTGAGTCGAGTTGATCCTCGAGTTGCCTATTTGCCTTGATAAGTGCTAATATAGAGAGAAGAGAAACAGGGTGAGAGAGAGAGAGAGAAGATAAAGAGTGTTAGAGAGAGGCAGAAGAGAAAGTTGTTCCATCCTCTTTTCCAAATTGTAATACTGTGCACGTTTGAACTCTCATCGTCGAGTCTATCCTCGATTTGCCTATTGGCCTTGATAAGTGCTAATATAGAGAGAAGAGAAACAGGGTGAGAGAGAGAGAGAGCGAGAGAGAGAGAGAAGATAAATAGTGTGAGAGAGAGGCAGAAGAGAAAGTTGGTCCATCCTCTTTTCCAAATTTTACTACTGTGCACGTTTGAACTCTCAATCTCGAGTTGCCTATTGGCCTTGATAAGTACAAATATAGATAGAAGGGAAAGAAGGTGAGAGAGAGAGTAGATAAAGAGAGTGAGAGAGAGAAAGAGAAGAGAAAGAGGTCTAGAGAGAGAGAGAGAGAGAGAGGGAAGAGAGTGAGAGAGAGAGAGAGAAATATGGTGAGTCGAGTTGATCCTCGAGTTGCCTATTTGCCTTGATAAGTGCTAATATAGAGAGAAGAGAAACAGGGTGAGAGAGAGAGAGAAGATAAAGAGTGTTAGAGAGAGGCAGAAGAGAAAGTTGTTCCATCCTCTTTTCCAAATTGTAATACTGTGCACGTTTGAACTCTCATCGTCAAATCAATCCTCGATTTGCCTATTGGCCTTGATAAGTGCTAATATAGAGAGAAGAGAAACAGGGTGAGAGAGAGAGAGCGAGAAAGAGAGAGAAGATAAATAGTGTGAGAGAGAGGCAGAAGAGAAAGTTGTTCCATCCTCTTTCCCAAATTTCACTACTGTGCACGTTTGAACTCTCAATCTCGAGTTGCCTTGTGGCCTTGATAAGTGCTATATAGATAGAAGGGAAAGAGGGTGAGAGAGAGAGAGAGTAGATAAAGAGGGTGAGAGAGAGAAAGAGAAGAGAAAGAGGTCTAGAGAGAGAGAGAGAGAGAAGAGAGTGAGAGAGAGAAATAGGGTGAGTCCAGTTGATCCTCGAGTTGCCTATTTGCCTTGATAAGTGCTAATATAGAGAGAAGAGAAACAGGGTGAGAGAGAGAGAAGATAAAGAGTGTTAGAGAGAGGCAGAAGAGAAAGTTGTTCCATCCTCTTTTCCAAATTGTAATACTGTGCACGTTTGAACTCTCATCGTCGAGTCTATCCTCGATTTGCCTATTGGCCTTGATAAGTGCTAATATAGAGAGAAGAGAAACAGGGTGAGAGAGAGAGCGAGAGAGAGAGAGAAGATAAATAGTGTGAGAGAGAGGCAGAAGAGAAAGTTGTTCCATCCTCTTTCCGAAATTTCACTACTGTGCACGTTTGAACTCTCAATCTCGAGTTGCCTATTGGCCTTGATAAGTGCTAATATAGAGAGAAGAGAAACAGGGTGAGAGAGAGAGAAGATTAAGAGTGTTAGAGAGAGGCAGAAGAGAAAGTTGTTCCATCCTCTTTTCCAAATTGTAATACTGTGCACGTTTGAACTCTCATCGTCGAGTCTATCCTCGATTTGCCTATTGGCCTTGATAAGTGCTAATATAGAGAGAAGCGAAACAGAGTGAGAGAGAGAGAGCGAGAGAGAGAGAGAAGATAAATAGTGTGAGAGAGAGGCAGAAGAGAAAGTTGTTCCATCCTCTTTCCCAAATTTCACTACTGTGCACGTTTGAACTCTCAATCTCGAGTTGCCTATTGGCCTTGATAAGTGCTAATATAGATAGAAGGGAAAGAGGGTGAGAGAGAGAGTAGATAAAGAGGGCGAGAGAGAGAAAGAGAAGAGAAAGAGGTCTAGAGAGAGAGAGAGAGAGAGAGAGAGAGAAGAGAGTGAGAGAGAGAGAAATATGGTGAGTAGAGTTGATCCTAGAGTTGCCTATTTGCCTTGATAAGTGATAATATAGAGGGAAGAGAAACAGGGTGAGAGAGAGAGAAGATAAAGAGTGTTAGAGAGAGGCAGAAGAGAAAGTTGTTCCATCCTCTTTTCCAAATTGTAATACTGTGCACGTTTGAATTCTCATCGTCGAGTCTATCCTCGATTTGCCTATTGGCCTTGATAAGTGCTAATATAGAGAGAAGAGAAAAAGGGTGAGAGAGAGAGAGAGAAAGAGCGAGAGAGAGAGAGAGAAGATAAATAGTCTGAGAGAGAGGCAGAAGAGAAAGTTGTTCCATCCTCTTTCCCAAATTTCACTACTGTGCACGTTTGAACTCTCAATCTCGAGTTGCCTATTGGCCTTGAAAAGTGCTAATATAGATAGACGGGAAAGAGGGTGAGAGAGAGAGAAGATAAAGAGGGTGAGAGAGAGAAAGAGAAGAGAAAGAGGTCTAGAGAGAGAGAGAGAAGAGAGTGAGAGAGAGAGAGAAATATGATGAGTCGAGTTGATCCTCGAGTTGCCTATTTGCCTTGATAAGTGCTAATATAGAGAGAAGAGAAACAGGGTGTGAGAGAGAGAGCGCGAGTGAGAGAGAGAGAAGATAAATAGTGTGAGAGAGAGGCAGAAGAGAAAGTTGTTCCATCCTCTTTCCCAAATTTCACTACTGTGCACGTTTGAACTCTCAATCTCTAGTTGCCTATTGGCCATGATAAGTGCTAATATAGATAGAAGGTAAAGAGGGTGAGAGAGAGAGTAGATAAAGAGGGTGAGAGAGAGAAAGAGAAGAGAAAGAGGTCTAGAGAGAGAGAGAGAGAGAGAGAGAGACAAGAGAGTGAGAGAGAGAGAAATATGGTGAGTCGAATTGATCCGCGAGTTGCCTATTTGCCTTGATAAGTGCTAATATAGAGAGAAGATAAACAGGGTGAGAGAGAGAGAAGATAAAGAGTGTTAGAGAGAGGCAGAAGAGAAAGTTGTTCCATCCTCTTTTCCAAATTGTAATACTGTGCACGTTTGAACTCTCATCGTCGAGTCTATCCTCGATTTGCCTATTGGCCTTAATAAGTGCTAATATAGAGAGAAGAAAAACAGGGTGAGAGAGAGAGCGAGAGAGAGAGAGAAGATAAATAGTGTGAGAGAGAGGCAGAAGAGAAAGTTGTTCCATCCTCTTTCCCAAATTTCACTACTGTGCACGTTTTAACTCTCAATCTCGAGTTGCCTATTGGCCTTGATAAGTGCTAATATAGATAGAAGGGAAAGAGGGTGAGAGAGAGAGAGTAGATAAAGAGGGTGAGAGAGAGAAAGAGAAGAGAAAGAGGTCTAGAGAGAGAGAGAGAGGGAGAGAAGAGAGTGACAGAGAGAGAAATATGGTGAGTCGAGTTGATCCTCGAGTTGCCTATTTGCCTTGATAAGTGCTAATATAGAGAGAAGAGAAACAGGGTGAGAGAGAGAGAGAGAAGATAAAGAGTGTTAGAGAGAGGCAGAAGAGAAAGTTGTTCCATCCTCTTTTCCAAATTGTAATACTGTGCACGTTTGAACTCTCATCGTCGAGTCTATCCTGTATTTGCCTATTCGCCTTGATAAGTGCTAATATAGAGAGAAGAGAAACAGGGTGAGAGATAGAGAGAGCGAGAGAGAGAGAGAGAAGAAAAATAGCGTGAGAGAGAGGCAGAAGAGAAAGTTGTTCCATCCTCTTTCCCAAATTTCACTACTGTGCACGTTTTAACTCTCAATCTCGAGTTGCCTATTGGCCTTGATAAGTGCTAATATACATAAAAGGGAAAGAGGGTGAGAGAGAGTAGATAAAGAGGGTGAGAGAGAGAAAGAGAACAGAAAGGGGTCTAGAGAGAGAGAGAGAGAGAAGAGAGTGAGAGAGAGAGAAATATGGTGAGTCGAGTTGATCCTCGAGTTGCCTATTTGCCTTGACAAGTGCTAATATAGAGAGAAGAGTAACAGGGTGAGAGAGAGAGAGAGAGAAGATAAAGAGTGTAAGAGAGAGGCAGAAGAGAAAGTTGTTCCATCCTCTTTCCAAATTGTAATACTGTGCACGTTTGAACTCTCATCGTCGAGTCTATCCTCGATTTGCCTATTGGCCTTGATAAGTGCTAATACAGAGAGAAGAGAAACAGAGTGAGAGAGAGAGAGAGCGAGAGAGAGAGAGAGAGAGAGAGAGAGAGAGAGAGAGAAAGTAAATAGTGTGAGAGAGAGGCAGGAGAGAAATTTGTTTATCCTCTTTCCCAAATTTCACTACTGTGCACGTTTGAACTCTCAATCTTGAGTTGCCTATTGGCCTTGATAAGTGCTAATATAGATAGAAGGGAAAGAGGGTGAGAGAGAGAGAGTAGATAAAGAGGGTGAGAGAGAGAAAGAGAAGAGAAAGAGGTCTAGAGAGAGAGAGAGAGAGAGAGAAGAGAGTGAGAGAGAGAGATATGGTGAGTCGAGTTGATCCTCGAGTTGCCTATTTGCCTTGATAAGTGCTAATACAGAGAGAAGAGAAACAGGGTGAGAGAGAGAGAGAAGATAAAGAGTGTTACAGAGAGGCAGAAGAGAAAGTTGTTCCATCCTCTTTTCCAAATTGTAATACTGTGCACGTTTGAACTCTCATCGTCGAGTCTATCCTCGATTTGCCTATTGGCCTTGATAAGTGCTAATATAGAGAGAAGAGAAAAAGGGTGAGAGAGAGAGAGAGAGCGAGAGAGACAGAGAATATAAATAGTCTGAGAGAGAGGCAGAAGAGAAAGTGGTTCCATCCTCTTTCCCAAATTTCACTACTGTGCACGTTTGAACTCTCAATCTCGAGTTGCCTATTGGCCTTGATAAGTGCTAATATAGATAGAAGGGAAAGAGGGTGAGAGAGAGTAGATAAAGAGGGTGAGAGAGAGAAAGAGAAGAGAAAGAGGTCTAGAGAGAGAGAGAGAGAAGAGAGTGAGGGAGAGAGAGAGAGAAATATGATGAGTCGAGTTGATCCTCGAGTTGCCTATTTGCCTTGATAAGTGCTAATATAGAGAGAAGAGAAACAGGGTGAGAGAGAGAGAAGATAAAGAATGTAAGAGAGAGGCAGAAGAGAAAGTTGTTCCATCCTCTTTTCCAAATTGTAATAGTGTGCACGTTTGAACTCTCATCGTCGAGTCTATCCTCGATTTGCCTATTGGCCTTGATAAGTGCTAATATAGAGATAAGCGAAACAGAGTGAGAGAGAGAGAGAGAGAGAGAGAGAGCGAGAGAGAGACGATAAATTGTGTGAGAGAGAGGCAGAAGAGAAAGTTGTTCCATCCTCTTTCCCACATTTCACTACTGTGCACGTTTGAACTCTCAATCTCGAGTTGCCTATTGGCCTTGATAAGTGCTAATATAGATAGAAGGGAAAGAGGGTTGGAGAGAGAGAGTAGATAAAGAGGGTGAGAGAGAGAAAGAGAAGAGAAAGAGGTCTAGAGAGAGAGAGAGAGAGAGAGAGAGAAGAGAGTGAGAGTGAGAGAAATATGGTGAGTCGAGTTGATCCTCGAGTTGCCTATTTGCCTTGATAAGTGCTAATATAGAGAGAAGAGAAACAGGGTGAGAGAGAGAGAGAAGATAAAGAGTGTTAGAGAGAGGCAGAAGAGAAAGTTGTTCCATCCTCTATTCCAAATTGTAATACTGTGCACGTTTGAACTCTCATCGTCGAGTCTATCCTCGATTTGCCTATTGGCCTTGATAAGTGCTAATATAGAGAGAAGAGAAACAGGGTGAGAGAGAGAGAGAGAGAGAGAGCGAGAGAGAGAGAGAGAGAAGATAAATAGTGTGAGAGAGAGGCAGAAGAGAAAGTTGTTCCATCCTCTTTCCCAAACTTCACTTTCAAATGTGCACGCGACCTAATTTTCGTTTACATAAGCGGCCTGATACTGATACCAACCCCTCCCCCTTCAAGTTAACAGAGTTAGAATGTATAAACAAAATGGCTAAATCTTGTTTACATGTTTTACAAAGAGCAAAGTCATCTTCGCCGGCAAAAAACTTCAAGCAAAAATAAAAACATTTTCCCTACGTCAATTTTCGTGTAATTTTGTGATTTTGATTTTTGGAGTGCGATAATTCCGTTGGTAATAACGGTTCGAGTCGAAAACTAATATTTAACTGTGTTATAGTATCAATTTCTCCTCCGAAGGCAGTTTTAACGTACCTCAGCCGCAGCCGACATTTTACTGAGCTGACGTCACGTCACGTGACACGTAATGAATAACGTTAAAATGACAGGTTTTTTGGGGGCCCCCCCTGGGAGAAAAATGATAAGTTAACCCCCTTCTAATTGTCCGTTTGACGTGAAATTTCGATATTTGTCATGCAGGTGATGACGGTGCAATATGATACCTAATTTGTCAACTTTGGTTGTGTCTTGATAAGTGCTAATATAGAGAGAAGAGAAACAGGGTGAGAGAGAGAGAGAGAAGATAAAGAGTGTGAGAGAGAGGCAGAAGAGAAAGTTGTTCCATCCTCTTTCCCAAATTTGAATACTGTGCACGTTTGAACTCTCATGGTCGAGTTGATCCTCGAGTTGCCTATTGGCCTTGATAAGTGCTAATATAGAGAAAAGAGAAACAGGGTGAGAGAGAGAGAAGATAAAGAGTTTGAGAGAGAGGCAGAAGAGAAAGTTGTTCCATCCTCTTTCCCAAATTTGAATACTGTGCACGTTTGAACTCTCACCGTCGAGTTTATCCTCGAGTTGCCTATTGGCCTTGATAAGTGCTAATATAGAGAGAAGAGAAACAGGGGTAGAGAGAGAGAAGATAAAGAGTGTGAGAGAGAGGCAGAAGAGAAAGTTGTTCCATCCTCTTTCCCAAATTTCACTACTGTGCACGTTTGAACTCTCATCCTCGTTGCCTTGTGGCCTTGATAAGTGCTAATATAGATAGAAGGGAAAGAGGGTGAGAGAGAGTAGATAAAGAGGGTGAGAGAGAGAAAGAGAAGAGAAAGAGGTCTAGAGAGAGAGAGAGAGAGAGAAGAGAGTGAGAGAGAGAGAAATATCGTGAGTCGAGTTAATCCTCGAGTTGCCTATTTGCCTTGATAACTGCTAATATAGAGAGAAGAGAAACAGGGTGAGAGAGAAAGAGAAGATAAAGAGTGTTAGAGAGAGGCAGAAGAGAAAGTTGTTCCATCCTCTTTTCCAAATTGTAATACTGTGCACGTTTGAACTCTCATCGTCGAGTCTATCCTCGATTTGCCTATTGTCCTTGATAAGTGCTAATATAGAGAGAAGAGAAACAGGGTGAGAGAGAGAGAGTGAGAGAGCGAGAGAGAGAGAGAGAAGATAAATAGTGTGAGAGAGAGGCAGAAGAGAAAGTTGTCCCATCTTCTTTCCCAAATTTCACTACTGTGCACGTTTGAACTCTCAATCTCGAGTTGCCTATTGGCCTTGAAAAGTGCTAATATAGAGAGAAAACAAACAGGGTGAGAGAGAGAGAGAAGATAAAGAGTGTGAGAGAGAGGCCGAAGAGAAAGTTGTTCCATCCTCTTTCCCAAATTTGAATACTGTGCACGTTGAACTCTCATGGTCGAGTTGATCCTCGAGTTGCCTATTGGCATTGATAAGTGCTAATATAGAGAGAAGAGAAACAGGGTGAGAGAGAGAGAAGATAAAGAGTGTGAGAGAGAGGCAGTAGAGAAAGTTGTTCCATCCTCTTTCACAAATTTGAATACTGTGCACGTTTGAACTCTCATCGTCGAGTTGATACTCGAGTTGCCTATTGGCCTTGATAAGTGCTAATATGGAGAGATGAGAAACAGGGTGAGAGAGAGAAGATAAAGAGTGTGAAAGAGAGGCAGAAGAGAAAGTTGTTCCATCCTCTTTCCCAAATTTGAATACTGTGCACGTTTGAAATCTCATGGTCTAGTTTATCCCCGAGTTGCCTATTGGCCTTGAAAAGTGCTCATATAGAGAAAAGAGAAACAGGGTGAGAGAGAGAGAGAAGATAAAGAGTTTGAGAGAGAGGCAGAAGAGAAAGTTGTTCAATCCTCTTTCCCAAATTTGAATACTGTGCACGTTTGAACTCTCATCGTCGAGTTTATCCCCGAGTTGCCTATTGGCCTTGATAAGTGCTAATATAGAGAGAAGATAAACAGGGGTAGAGAGAGAGAGAGAAGATAAAGAGTGTGAGAGAGAGGCAGATGAGAAAGTTGTTCCATCCCCTTTCGTGAGAGAGAGTCAGAAGAGAAAGTTGTTCCATCCTCTTTCCCCAATTTCACTACTGTGCACGTTTGAACGCTCATCCTCGTCGCCTTTAAGCCTTGATAAGTGCTAATATAGATAGAAGGGAAAGAGGGTGAGAGAGAGAGAGTATATAAAGACGGTGAGAGAGAGAAAGAGAAGAGAAAGAGGTCTAGAGAGAGAGAGAGAGAGAGAGAGAAGAGAGTGAGAGAGAGAGAAATATGGTGAGTCGAGTTGATCCTCGAGTTGCCTATTTGCCTTGATAAGTGCTAATATAGAGAGAAGAGAAACAGGGTGAGAGAGAGAGAGAGAAGATAAAGAGTGTTAGAGAGAGGCAGAAGAGAAAGTTGTTCCATCCTCTTTTCCAAATTGTAATACTGTGCACGTTTGAACTCTCATCGTCGAGTCTATCCTCGATTTGCCTATTGGCCTTGATAAGTGCTAATATAGAGAGAAGAGAAACAGGGTGAGAGAGAGAGAGCGAGAGAGAGAGAGAAGATAAATAGTGTGAGAGAGAGGCAGAAGAGAAAGTTGGTCCATCCTCTTTTCCAAATTTTACTACTGTGCACGTTTGAACTCTCAATCTCGAGTTGCCTATTGGCCTTGATAAGTACAAATATAGATAGAAGGGAAAGAAGGTGAGAGAGAGAGTAGATAAAGAGAGTGAGAGAGAGAAAGAGAAGAGAAAGAGGTCTAGAGAGAGAGAGAGAGAGAGAGGGAAGAGAGTGAGAGAGAGAGAGAGAAATATGGTGAGTCGAGTTGATCCTCGAGTTGCCTATTTGCCTTGATAAGTGCTAATATAGAGAGAAGAGAAACAGGGTGAGAGAGAGAGAGAAGATAAAGAGTGTTAGAGAGAGGCAGAAGAGAAAGTTGTTCCATCCTCTTTTCCAAATTGTAATACTGTGCACGTTTGAACTCTCATCGTCAAATCAATCCTCGATTTGCCTATTTGCCTTGATAAGTGCTAATATAGAGAGAAGAGAAACAGGGTGAGAGAGAGAGAGAGCGAGAAAGAGAGAGAAGATAAATAGTGTGAGAGAGAGGCAGAAGAGAAAGTTGTTCCATCCTCTTTCCCAAATTTCACTACTGTGCACGTTTGAACTCTCAATCTCGAGTTGCCTTGTGGCCTTGATAAGTGCTATATAGATAGAAGGGAAAGAGGGTGAGAGAGAGAGAGAGTAGATAAAGAGGGTGAGAGAGAGAAAGAGAAGAGAAAGAGGTCTAGAGAGAGAGAGAGAGAGAGAGAGAAGAGAGTGAGAGAGAGAAATAGGGTGAGTCCAGTTGATCCTCGAGTTGCCTATTTGCCTTGATAAGTGCTAATATAGAGAGAAGAGAAACAGGGTGAGAGAGAGAGAAGATAAAGAGTGTTAGAGAGAGGCAGAAGAGAAAGTTGTTCCATCCTCTTTTCCAAATTGTAATACTGTGCACGTTTGAACTCTCATCGTCGAGTCTATCCTCGATTTGCCTATTGGCCTTGATAAGTGCTAATATAGAGAGAAGAGAAACAGGGTGAGAGAGAGAGCGAGAGAGAGAGAGAAGATAAATAGTGTGAGAGAGAGGCAGAAGAGAAAGTTGTTCCATCCTCTTTCCGAAATTTCACTACTGTGCACGTTTGAACTCTCAATCTCGAGTTGCCTATTGGCCTTGATAAGTGCTAATATATAGAGAGAAGAGAAACAGGGTGAGAGAGAGAGAAGATTAAGAGTGTTAGAGAGAGGCAGAAGAGAAAGTTGTTCCATCCTCTTTTCCAAATTGTAATACTGTGCACGTTTGAACTCTCATCGTCGAGTCTATCCTCGATTTGCCTATTGGCCTTGATAAGTGCTAATATAGAGAGAAGCGAAACAGAGTGAGAGAGAGAGAGCGAGAGAGAGAGAGAAGATAAATAGTGTGAGAGAGAGGCAGAAGAGAAAGTTGTTCCATCCTCTTTCCCAAATTTCACTACTGTGCACGTTTGAACTCTCAATCTCGAGTTGCCTATTGGCCTTGATAAGTGCTAATATAGATAGAAGGGAAAGAGGGTGAGAGAGAGAGTAGATAAAGAGGGCGAGAGAGAGAAAGAGAAGAGAAAGAGGTCTAGAGAGAGAGAGAGAGAGAGAGAGAGAGAGAAGAGAGTGAGAGAGAGAGAAATATGGTGAGTAGAGTTGATCCTAGAGTTGCCTATTTGCCTTGATAAGTGATAATATAGAGAGAAGAGAAACAGGGTGAGAGAGAGAGAAGATAAAGAGTGTTAGAGAGAGGCAGAAGAGAAAGTTGTTCCATCCTCTTTTCCAAATTGTAATACTGTGCACGTTTGAATTCTCATCGTCGAGTCTATCCTCGATTTGCCTATTGGCCTTGATAAGTGCTAATATAGAGAGAAGAGAAAAAGGGTGAGAGAGAGAGAGAGAAAGAGCGAGAGAGAGAGAGAGAAGATAAATAGTCTGAGAGAGAGGCAGAAGAGAAAGTTGTTCCATCCTCTTTCCCAAATTTCACTACTGTGCACGTTTGAACTCTCAATCTCGAGTTGCCTATTGGCCTTGAAAAGTGCTAATATAGATAGACGGGAAAGAGGGTGAGAGAGAGAGAAGATAAAGAGGGTGAGAGAGAGAAAGAGAAGAGAAAGAGGTCTAGAGAGAGAGAGAGAAGAGAGTGAGAGAGAGAGAGAAATATGATGAGTCGAGTTGATCCTCGAGTTGCCTATTTGCCTTGATAAGTGCTAATATAGAGAGAAGAGAAACAGGGTGTGAGAGAGAGAGCGCGAGTGAGAGAGAGAGAAGATAAATAGTGTGAGAGAGAGGCAGAAGAGAAAGTTGTTCCATCCTCTTTCCCAAATTTCACTACTGTGCACGTTTGAACTCTCAATCTCTAGTTGCCTATTGGCCATGATAAGTGCTAATATAGATAGAAGGTAAAGAGGGTGAGAGAGAGAGTAGATAAAGAGGGTGAGAGAGAGAAAGAGAAGAGAAAGAGGTCTAGAGAGAGAGAGAGAGAGAGAGAGACAAGAGAGTGAGAGAGAGAGAAATATGGTGAGTCGAATTGATCCGCGAGTTGCCTATTTGCCTTGATAAGTGCTAATATAGAGAGAAGATAAACAGGGTGAGAGAGAGAGAAGATAAAGAGTGTTAGAGAGAGGCAGAAGAGAAAGTTGTTCCATCCTCTTTTCCAAATTGTAATACTGTGCACGTTTGAACTCTCATCGTCGAGTCTATCCTCGATTTGCCTATTGGCCTTAATAAGTGCTAATATAGAGAGAAGAAAAACAGGGTGAGAGAGAGAGAGCGAGAGAGAGAGAGAAGATAAATAGTGTGAGAGAGAGGCAGAAGAGAAAGTTGTTCCATCCTCTTTCCCAAATTTCACTACTGTGCACGTTTTAACTCTCAATCTCGAGTTGCCTATTGGCCTTGATAAGTGCTAATATAGATAGAAGGGAAAGAGGGTGAGAGAGAGAGAGAGTAGATAAAGAGGGTGAGAGAGAGAAAGAGAAGAGAAAGAGGTCTAGAGAGAGAGAGAGAGGGAGAGAAGAGAGTGACAGAGAGAGAAATATGGTGAGTCGAGTTGATCCTCGAGTTGCCTATTTGCCTTGATAAGTGCTAATATAGAGAGAAGAGAAACAGGGTGAGAGAGAGAGAGAGAAGATAAAGAGTGTTAGAGAGAGGCAGAAGAGAAAGTTGTTCCATCCTCTTTTCCAAATTGTAATACTGTGCACGTTTGAACTCTCATCGTCGAGTCTATCCTGTATTTGCCTATTCGCCTTGATAAGTGCTAATATAGAGAGAAGAGAAACAGGGTGAGAGATAGAGAGAGCGAGAGAGAGAGAGAGAAGAAAAATAGCGTGAGAGAGAGGCAGAAGAGAAAGTTGTTCCATCCTCTTTCCCAAATTTCACTACTGTGCACGTTTTAACTCTCAATCTCGAGTTGCCTATTGGCCTTGATAAGTGCTAATATACATAAAAGGGAAAGAGGGTGAGAGAGAGTAGATAAAGAGGGTGAGAGAGAGAAAGAGAACAGAAAGGGGTCTAGAGAGAGAGAGAGAGAGAAGAGAGTGAGAGAGAGAGAAATATGGTGAGTCGAGTTGATCCTCGAGTTGCCTATTTGCCTTGACAAGTGCTAATATAGAGAGAAGAGTAACAGGGTGAGAGAGAGAGAGAGAGAAGATAAAGAGTGTAAGAGAGAGGCAGAAGAGAAAGTTGTTCCATCCTCTTTCCAAATTGTAATACTGTGCACGTTTGAACTCTCATCGTCGAGTCTATCCTCGATTTGCCTATTGGCCTTGATAAGTGCTAATACAGAGAGAAGAGAAACAGAGTGAGAGAGAGAGAGAGCGAGAGAGAGAGAGAGAGAGAGAGAGAGAGAAAGTAAATAGTGTGAGAGAGAGGCAGGAGAGAAATTTGTTTATCCTCTTTCCCAAATTTCACTACTGTGCACGTTTGAACTCTCAATCTTGAGTTGCCTATTGGCCTTGATAAGTGCTAATATAGATAGAAGGGAAAGAGGGTGAGAGAGAGAGAGTAGATAAAGAGGGTGAGAGAGAGAAAGAGAAGAGAAAGAGGTCTAGAGAGAGAGAGAGAGAGAGAAGAGAGTGAGAGAGAGAGATATGGTGAGTCGAGTTGATCCTCGAGTTGCCTATTTGCCTTGATAAGTGCTAATACAGAGAGAAGAGAAACAGGGTGAGAGAGAGAGAGAAGATAAAGAGTGTTACAGAGAGGCAGAAGAGAAAGTTGTTCCATCCTCTTTTCCAAATTGTAATACTGTGCACGTTTGAACTCTCATCGTCGAGTCTATCCTCGATTTGCCTATTGGCCTTGATAAGTGCTAATATAGAGAGAAGAGAAAAAGGGTGAGAGAGAGAGAGAGAGCGAGAGAGACAGAGAATATAAATAGTCTGAGAGAGAGGCAGAAGAGAAAGTGGTTCCATCCTCTTTCCCAAATTTCACTACTGTGCACGTTTGAACTCTCAATCTCGAGTTGCCTATTGGCCTTGATAAGTGCTAATATAGATAGAAGGGAAAGAGGGTGAGAGAGAGTAGATAAAGAGGGTGAGAGAGAGAAAGAGAAGAGAAAGAGGTCTAGAGAGAGAGAGAGAGAAGAGAGTGAGGGAGAGAGAGAGAGAAATATGATGAGTCGAGTTGATCCTCGAGTTGCCTATTTGCCTTGATAAGTGCTAATATAGAGAGAAGAGAAACAGGGTGAGAGAGAGAGAAGATAAAGAATGTAAGAGAGAGGCAGAAGAGAAAGTTGTTCCATCCTCTTTTCCAAATTGTAATAGTGTGCACGTTTGAACTCTCATCGTCGAGTCTATCCTCGATTTGCCTATTGGCCTTGATAAGTGCTAATATAGAGATAAGCGAAACAGAGTGAGAGAGAGAGAGAGAGCGAGAGAGAGACGATAAATTGTGTGAGAGAGAGGCAGAAGAGAAAGTTGTTCCATCCTCTTTCCCACATTTCACTACTGTGCACGTTTGAACTCTCAATCTCGAGTTGCCTATTGGCCTTGATAAGTGCTAATATAGATAGAAGGGAAAGAGGGTTGGAGAGAGAGAGTAGATAAAGAGGGTGAGAGAGAGAAAGAGAAGAGAAAGAGGTCTAGAGAGAGAGAGAGAGAGAGAGAGAGAAGAGAGTGAGAGTGAGAGAAATATGGTGAGTCGAGTTGATCCTCGAGTTGCCTATTTGCCTTGATAAGTGCTAATATAGAGAGAAGAGAAACAGGGTGAGAGAGAGAGAGAGAAGATAAAGAGTGTTAGAGAGAGGCAGAAGAGAAAGTTGTTCCATCCTCTATTCCAAATTGTAATACTGTGCACGTTTGAACTCTCATCGTCGAGTCTATCCTCGATTTGCCTATTGGCCTTGATAAGTGCTAATATAGAGAGAAGAGAAACAGGGTGAGAGAGAGAGAGAGAGAGAGAGCGAGAGAGAGAGAGAGAGAAGATAAATAGTGTGAGAGAGAGGCAGAAGAGAAAGTTGTTCCATCCTCTTTCCCAAACTTCACTTTCAAATGTGCACGCGACCTAATTTTCGTTTACATAAGCGGCCTGATACTGATACCAACCCCTCCCCCTTCAAGTTAACAGAGTTAGAATGTATAAACAAAATG
Organism: Euprymna scolopes; assembly: GCF_053919585.1. Classification (NCBI taxonomy): domain Eukaryota; kingdom Metazoa; phylum Mollusca; class Cephalopoda; order Sepiida; family Sepiolidae; genus Euprymna; species Euprymna scolopes. The sequence continues at coordinate 39,728,019 of NC_136522.1, forward strand.
GCTAAATCTTGTTTACATGTTTTACAAAGAGCAAAGTCATCTTCGCCGGCAAAAAACTTCAAGCAAAAATAAAAACATTTTCCCTACGTCAATTTTCGTGTAATTTTGTGATTTTGATTTTTGGAGTGCGATAATTCCGTTGGTAATAACGGTTCGAGTCGAAAACTAATATTTAACTGTGTTATAGTATCAATTTCTCCTCCGAAGGCAGTTTTAACGTACCTCAGCCGCAGCCGACATTTTACTGAGCTGACGTCACGTCACGTGACACGTAATGAATAACGTTAAAATGACAGGTTTTTTGGGGCCCCCCCCTGGGAGAAAAATGATAAGTTAACCCCCTTCTAATTGTCCGTTTGACGTGAAATTTCGATATTTGTCATGCAGGTGATGACGGTGCAATATGATACCTAATTTGTCAACTTTGGTTGTGTCTGTCAAAAGTTTTAGCGTTACAAACAAACATACATACATACATACATACATACATACACACAGATTTTTGGCTTTTATATATTACTAGCAGGGCTACCCGGCGTTGCTCGGGACCGTATAAACAATGAAAAAACAAAAGCAGATATTGAACATATGTTTGATTCTTAGGGGAGAGGAATCTTTCATCTCTATGTATTATTTGTTTTATCTACCCTAGGACTGATATTGTTCATGTTTTATCCCTAGCATAGGTAATTTACAGCATGTATATGAAATTGTTTTACCTTAGGGAGAAGAGAACAGGTAATATACAACATAATGTGTCTATATTACATCCCTGGCAACGCCTAGAAACCAGCTAGAACATGTATTTCAGTCAATCTTTATTATATCCTGGGCTATGCCAGGAAACCAGCTAATCTCTTTTTAGTGACTTGACCACCAAAATACCTCCCTAAGTGTGTCCTTTCTTTTGAACTTATTAGATATAGGTATCTAGAAATGTGTGTGAAATTTTGTTGAATGCATTGTTCACTATGATTTTCTTATTGTTCTACACAATATCAACTGTAGCGAAATAACACAGTAAACATAGTGTAGTGTTAGAATAAAGAGCAAAGGAAAAAATTAGAATCATATTTTGTAATTGCAAATCTAAATTTGCTAGCATGTACCAGTATTTGCCAGGTTGTGGAAATTTGGAACTTATAACATATGTAGTGGCCTTTTCCTAGATACCTATTGCTAAAAATTATACTTTCATTTTGTTAGAAAAATCTCTCTTCAGATGCCCTGCATCATTCAAAATAAAAACAAATATTTTTATAATTGTTTCAGTATATTGCTACACAATGTGAAAGTTTTTAACGTTTGTAAAAAAAATCATGAATGTGCTTATATTGCAAAAAAGAAAATATCAGTGCACAGTATTGAAAGTGTTTGAAATTCAAAAGTCTGTAACATTTCTACTAACTTCATAAGATGTCATGTGAGAAACTGAATTGAATATCAAGACATTATCTGAAGCGTTTTTATTTTGGTGTAACATATGTGTTTACAGTGAACCTTAACTTTTAATAAACAGATTGGTATGCAATGACATAGGCTAAGAATCTTTAAAATATATATAAATTGGAAAAATGTGTGAACAAATGAAAAAAAAATGATCCGCTCCACTTGATGACATCAAGCACAGTAATATTTTAGTGAAGAAAATATGAAATTGATGTTCAGTGATTAGTTTGGATGAATGAGAAAATGTAATTGTTTGATGCATAAAAATAACTCAGTTGCTGTATTTGATATTAAGCAGCAAAATATAGTGATTTGAATATTTGGGAAAACATCAAACCAGATTATGTAAAAAGAAAAAAAAAAGATGAAATTAGAAAATATATATTTTATGTTTATGAGTTCTGCCAATCAAAATTTTGTGGCAGAAATTGGGTGATTACCATGCAATTTTATTTTGGTAAAATTCTTAAATTATTAGAATGTTTATTATAATTTCTAATTAGTGACTTGTTATAATCAAAATCCGCCCTAAAGAGTGTCCTTTCTTTTATTAGGTATCAGAGTAGGTATCAAGATTTCTACTTCTATACAAATGTGATATTTCAGATCTGTACATAAAAAATTTGTTGAATATATAGGTTGAGAATTGTTCTGTGTCGCTCTCTCTCACACACACACGCATTCTCACTTTTATAGATATAATAGATAGATTACTCTAGATATATTTCCATATGTCTGAATACCCTATATACAAATTTTCAAATCTGTAGATAAAAAAATTTGTTGAGTATATAGGTTGAAAATTGTTCTCTCTCTCTCTCTCACACACACATTCTCAATTTTAGAGATATAATAGATAGATTATGCTAGATATATTTCCATATGTCTGAATACCCTATATACAAATTTTCTAATCTGTAGATCAAATATTTGTTGAATATATAGGTTGAAAATTGTTCTTACTCTCTCTCTCTCTCTCTCTCTCTGGCTACCTCACACACACATTCTAACTTTTATAGATATAATAGATAGATTATGCTAGATATATTTCCATATGTGTGAATACCCTATATACAAATTTTCTAATTTGTAGATAAAAAATTTGTAGAGTGCATAGGTTGAGAATTGTTCTCTCTATCTCTCACACACACACATTCTAACTTTTAAAGATATAATAGATTATGCTAGATATATTTCGATATTTCTGAATACCCTATATATAAAAATTTGTTGAATGTATAGGTTGAGAACTGTTCTCTCTCTCTCTCTCTCTCTCTCTCTCTCGCTCACACACACACACATTCTCACTTTTATAGATATAATAGAAAGATTATCCTAGATATATTTCTATTTGTATGAATACTCTATATACAAATTTTAAAATCTGTAGATAAAGAATTTGTTGAGTATATGGGTTGAGAATTGTTCTCTCTCTCTCTCTCTCACACACACACACACATTCTCACTTTTATAGATATAATAGATTATGCTAGATATATTTCCATATGTCTGAATACCCTATATACAAATTTTCAAATCTGTAGATAAAAAATTTGTTGAGTATATAGGTTGAGAATTGTTCTCTCTCTCTCTATCACACACATTCTCACTTTTATAGATATAATAGACAGATTATGCCAGATATATTGAAATGTGTCTGAATGCCCAATATACAAATTTTGAAATCTGTAGATAAAAAATTTGTTGTATACATAGGTTGACAATTGTCCTCTCTCTCACACACACACACATTCTCACTTTTATACATATAATAGATAGATTATGCTAGATATATTTCTATATGTCTGAACACCCTATATACAAATGTTCAAATCTGTGGATAAAAAATTTGTTGAATGTATAGGTTGAGAATTTTTATCTCTCTCTTTTTCTCTCTCTCTCTCTCTCTCGCTATCTCACACACACGCATTCTCACTTTTATAGATAAAATAGATAGATTATGCTAGATATATTTCCATATGTCTGAATACCCTATATACAAAGTTTCAAATCTGTAGATAAAAAATTTGTTGAATATATAGGTTTAGAATTGTTCTCTCTCTCTCTCTCACACACACATTCTAACTTTTGTAGTTATAATAGATAGATTATGCTAGATATATTTCCATATGTCTGAATACCCTTTATACAAATTTTCTAAACTGTAGGTAAAAAATTTGTTGAGTATGTAGGTTAAGAATTGTTCTCTCTCTCTCTCACACACACACACACACACAAGTTCTCACTTTTATAGATATAATAGATAGATTATGCTAGATATATTTCTATATGTCTGCCTACCCTATATACAAATTTCCAAATCTGTGCCCAAAAATGTGTGGAATATATAGGTTGAGAATTGTTCTCTCTCTCTCTCTCTCTCACACATATTCTCAATTTTATAGGTTATATAGGTTGAGAATTTTTTGCTCTTTCCATCACTCACATTCACACTTTTATAGATATAATACATAGATTATGCCAGATATATTTACATATGTCTGAATACCCAATATACACATTTTCAAATCTGTAGATAAAAAATTAGTTGAATATATAGGTTGAGAATTGTTCTCTCTCTCTCTCTTTCTCTCTCTCTCACACACACATTCTCACTTTTATAGATATAATAGATAGATTATGCTAGATATATTTCCATACGTCTGAATACCCTATATCCAAATTTTCTAATTTGTAGATAAAAAATTTGTAGAGTGCATAGGTTGAGAATTGTTCTCTCTATCTCTCACACACACACATTCTAACTTTTAAAGATATAATAGATTATGCTAGATATATTTCGATATTTCTGAATACCCTATATATAAAAATTTGTTGAATGTATAGGTTGAGAACTGTTCTCTCTCTCTCTCTCTCTCTCTCGCTCACACACACACACATTCTCACTTTTATAGATATAATAGAAAGATTATCCTAGATATATTTCTATTTGTATGAATACTCTATATACAAATTTTAAAATCTGTAGATAAAGAATTTGTTGAGTATATGGGTTGAGAATTGTTCTCTCTCTCTCTCTCTCTCTCACACACACACACACATTCTCACTTTTATAGATATAATAGATTATGCTAGATATATTTCCATATGTCTGAATACCCTATATACAAATTTTCAAATCTGTAGATAAAAAATTTGTTGAGTATATAGGTTGAGAATTGTTCTCTCTCTCTCTATCACACACATTCTCACTTTTATAGATATAATAGACAGATTATGCCAGATATATTGAAATGTGTCTGAATGCCCAATATACAAATTTTGAAATCTGTAGATAAAAAATTTGTTGTATACATAGGTTGACAATTGTCCTCTCTCTCACACACACACACATTCTCACTTTTATACATATAATAGATAGATTATGCTAGATATATTTCTATATGTCTGAACACCCTATATACAAATGTTCAAATCTGTGGATAAAAAATTTGTTGAATGTATAGGTTGAGAATTTTTATCTCTCTCTTTTTCTCTCTCTCTCTCTCTCTCGCTATCTCACACACACGCATTCTCACTTTTATAGATAAAATAGATAGATTATGCTAGATATATTTCCATATGTCTGAATACCCTATATACAAAGTTTCAAATCTGTAGATAAAAAATTTGTTGAATATATAGGTTTAGAATTGTTCTCTCTCTCTCTCACACACACATTCTAACTTTTGTAGTTATAATAGATAGATTATGCTAGATATATTTCCATATGTCTGAATACCCTTTATACAAATTTTCTAAACTGTAGGTAAAAAATTTGTTGAGTATGTAGGTTAAGAATTGTTCTCTCTCTCTCTCACACACACACACACACACAAGTTCTCACTTTTATAGATATAATAGATAGATTATGCTAGATATATTTCTATATGTCTGCCTACCCTATATACAAATTTCCAAATCTGTGCCCAAAAATGTGTGGAATATATAGGTTGAGAATTGTTCTCACTCTCTCTCTCTCTCACACATATTCTCACTTTTATAGGTTATATAGGTTGAGAATTTTTTGCTCTTTCCATCACTCACATTCACACTTTTATAGATATAATACATAGATTATGCCAGATATATTTACATATGTCTGAATACCCAATATACACATTTTCAAATCTGTAGATAAAAAATTAGTTGAATATATAGGTTGAGAATTGTTCTCTCTCTCTCTCTTTCTCTCACACACACATTCTCACTTTTATAGATATAATAGATAGATTATGCTAGATATATTTCCATACGTCTGAATACCCTATATCCAAATTTTCTAATATGTAGATAAAAAATTTGTTGAATATATAGGGTGAGAATTTTCCTTCCTCTCTTTCTCTCTCTCTCTTTCTCACACACACACACAAGCTGAAAATTGTTCTCTCTCTCTCTCTCTGACTCTCTCTCTCTCTCTCACACACACACACATGGTTATTTTATAGATATAATAGATAGGTTATGCTAGATACATTTCTATATGTCTGAATACCCTATATACAAATTTTTAAATCTGTAGATAAAAATTTTTTTGAGTATATAGGTTGAGAATTGTTCTTTCTCTCTCTCTCACACACACATTCTCACTTTTATAGATATAATAGATTATGCTAGATATATTTCCATATGTCTGAATACCCTATATACAAATTTTCAAATCTGTAAAGATAGAATTTGTTGAATATATAGGTTGAGAATTGTTCTCTCTCTCTCTCTTTCACACACATTCTCACTTTTATAGATATAATAGATAGATTATGCTAGATATATTTCCTTATGTCTGAATACCCTATATACAAATTATCAAATCTGTAGATACAAAATTTGTTGAGTATATAGGTTGAGAATTGTTCTCTCTCTCTCTCTCTCTCACTCACTCACTCACTCACTCACTCACTCACACACACACATTCTACCTTTTATAGATATAATAGATTATGCTAGATATATTTCCATATGTCTGAATACCCTGTATACAAATTTTCAGATCTGTACATAAATATTAGTTGAATATATAGGTTGAGAATTGTTCTCTCTCTCTCTCTTCTCTCTCTCTTTCACACACATTCTCACTTTTCTAGATATAATAGATAGATTATGCTAGATATATTTCCATATGTCTGAATACCCTATATACAAATTTTCTAATCGGTAGATAAAAAATTTGTTGAATATATAGGGTGAGAATTGTACTTACTCTCTCTCTCTCTCTCTCTCTCTCTCTCACACGCACACATTCTCACTTTTATGGATATAATAGATAGATTATGCTGGATATATTTCCATATGTCTGAATACCCTATATACAAATGGTCAAATCTGTAGATAACAAATTTATTGAATAGATAGGTTGAGAATTGTTCTCTCTCTCTCTCTCGCAACCTTACACACACAACCACACGCAAACATTCTGACTTTTATAGATATAATAGATCGATTATGCTAGATATATTTCCATATGTCTGAATACCCAATATACAAATTTTCAAATCTGTAGGTAAAAAATTTGTTGAATATATAGGTTGAGAATTGTTCTCTCTCTCTCACACACTCACATTCTCACTTTTATAGATATAATGTATTGATTATGCTAGATATATTTCTATATGTCTGAATACCCTATATACAAAGTTTAAAATCCGTAGATAAAAATACGTTGAGTATATAGGTTGAGAATTGTTCTCTCTCTCTCTTACGGACACACACACACACACACACACACACACATTTTCACTTTTATAGATATAATAGATTATGCTAGATATATTTCCATATATCTGAATACCCTATATACAAATTTTCAAATCTGTAGATAAAAAATGTATTGAATATATAGGTTGAGAATTGTTGTCTCTCTCTCTCTCTCTCTCTGGCTACCTCACACACACACACATTTTCACTTTTATAGATATAATAGATAGATTATGCTAGATATATTTCCATATGTCTGAATACCCTATATACAAACTTTCAAATCTGTAGATAAAAAATTTGTTGAGTATATAGGTTGAGAATTGTTCTCTCTCTCTCACACGAAACTGTGCGCTCGGCTTCTTCCCCCCCTTCCCACCCCAAATGCTTGGGAAACTGTGCACTGTTTTTGTTGGTTTTCAAGCTGCCTCTTCCCCCCCCACACACACACACACACAGTTTAACAGTAGTAGGAGGTCAAGAGAAAGAGGGTGAGAGAGAGAGAAGAGTAAGTTGGTGAGAGAGAGAGAAAAGAGAAAGAGGGTGTTGGTTTTATATTTTTATTATCGTCTAATATTTTGAAAGCTGAATTTCTAATAAAATGTGCATCTATAGGAGATAATGCCTGGGAATGTGTTCCCCCCCCCACAGTTTAACAGTGGTGTGACGTCAAGAGAAAGAGGGTGAGAGAGAGGGAAGAGTAAGTGGGTGAGAGAGAGAAAGAGAGAGAAAAAAAAGAAAGACGGTGTTGGTTTTGTGAAAAAAGTTGTTATTTACAATTGTTCGCATTCTTGGCCTTTTGGTCAAGATCAAAGTGTAGTATCTGTTCTTCAGATGCTGCACTTCTATTTCTTGTTCTCTTTCGGTGGAGGAGAAATCCTCCACGACTGAGACAATTTTTATTTTTGTACCTTTTCTCCACGTTAAAAAACGACCCTGGTGTCTAACTCTGTCCCGTGGGGAGGCATAGTAAATAGGTACAATTGTTCGCCATTAGTGGATGTTGACGTCACGTCACGTGACATGACTAAGCGTTTTTTTTTTTTAGTATGAATAACATTTTTTGTTTTAATTATAAAGTCTACACTTAATTTTATAGAAAATGATGTATATATAATAGAAAAAAAAATTACTGGTTTTGTTGGATTCAAGTGGATCCCCCCCCCTCCAGTTTAAGAGATAGCAGGTCACGTGGTAATATACAAAATGGCTAGCGTAAATATAAAGATCGGTTTTTTTATCGACGAATATTTTGAAAGCTGAATTTTTTTTTATTCCTGTACATTTTTTCCTGATATTTTTCGTTAAAACTCTTGTATAAATACTATTTTTAACCAGTTAAATACGTTGGAGACATTGTCATGGAGTTTAATAATCTCTAGAACAAAGCAGAAGAGAAATTACAAAAGTATCGGTAAAACAAAGTGTTTGTTTACATTTGTTCGCCATTACTGGATGTTGACGTCACGTCACGTGACATGACTAAGCGTTTTTGGATTATGTAATATTAACATTAAAATGACAGGTTTTTTGGGGGGCCCCCCTAGGAGAGAAATGATCAGTTCACCCCCTTTTAATGGTCCGTTTGGTGTGGAATTTCGATATTTGTCATGCGGGTGATCAAGGTTCAATATGATACATAATTTGTCAACTTTGGTTGTGTCTGTCAAAAGTTTGAGCTGACGTCACGTCACGTGACACGTATTGAATAACGTTAAAATGACAGGTTTTTTGGGGGGCCCCCCTAGGAGAAAAACGATCAGTTGACCCCTTTCTACTGGTCCGTTTGACGTGAAATTTCGATATTTGTCATCCGGGTGATCAAGGTGAATATGATACCAAATTTGTCAACTCTGGTTCCGTCTTTCAAAAGTTTTAGCGTTACAAACAAACATACATACATACATACATACATACATACATACACACCGATTTTTGCCTTTTATATATATAGATTACTAGCAGGGCTACCCGGCGTTGCCCGGGACCGTAACAACAATGTAAATACAAAAGCAGATATTGAGCATATGTTTTATTTTTAGGAGAGAGGAATCTTTCAGGGTCAGAGGGAGAGAGAGAAGATAAAGAGTGTGAGAGAGAGGCAGAAGAGAAAGTTGTTCCATCCTCTTTCCCAAATTTGACTACTGTTCACGTTTGACCTCTCATCGTCGAGTTGATCCTCGAGTTGCGTATTGGCCTTGATAAGTGCTAATATAGAGAGAAGAGAAACAGGGGTACAGAGAGAGAAGATAAAGAGTGTGAGAGAGAGGCAGAAGAGAAAGTTGTTCAATCCTCTTTCCCAAATTTGAATACTGTGCACGTTTGAACTCTCATCGTCGAGTTGGTCCTCGAGTTGCCTATTGGCCTTTAAAAGTGCTAATATAGAGAGAAGAGAAACAGGGTGAGAGAGAGAGAAGATAAAGAGTGTAAGAGAGAAGCCGAAGAGAAAGTTGTTCAATCCTCTTTCCCAAATTTGAATACTGTGCACGTTTGAACTCTCATGGTCGAGTTTATCCTCGAGTTGCCTATTGGCCTTGATAAGTGCTAATATAGAGAGAAGAGAAACAGGGTGAGAGAGAGAGAAGATAAAGAGTGTGAGAGAGAGGCAGAAGAGAAAGTTGTTCAATCCTCTTTCCCAAATTTGAATACTGTGCACGTTTGAACTCTCATCCTCGAGTTTATCCTCGAGTTGCCTATTGGCCCTGATTAGTGCTAATATAGAGAGAAGAGAAACAGGGGTAGAGAGAGAGGGAAGATAAAGAGTGTGAGAGAGAGGCAGAAGAGAAAGTTGTTCCATCCTCTTTCCCAAATTTCACTACTGTGCACGTTTGAACTCTCAGTCTCGAGTTGCCTATTGGCCTTGATAAGTGCTAATATAGATAGAAGGGAAAGAGGGTTAGAGAGAGAGAGTGGATAAAGAGGGTGAGAGAGAGAAAGAGAAGAGAAAGAGGTCTAGAGAGAGAGAGAGAGAGAGAGAGAGAGAGAGAGAGAGTGAGAGAAGAGAGTAAGAGAGAGAGAAATATGGTGAGCCGAGTTGATCCTCGAGTTGCCTATTTGCCTTGATAAGTGCTAATATAGAGAGAAGAGAAACAGGGTGAGAGAGAGAGAAGATAAAGAGTGTTAGAGAGAGGCAGAAGAGAAAGTTGTTCCATCCTCTTTTCCAAATTGTAATACTGTGCACGTTTGAACTCTCATCGTCGAGTCTATCCTCGATTTGCCTATTGGCCTTGATAAATGCTAATATAGAGAGAAGAGAAAAAGGGTGAGAGAGAGCGAGAGCGAGAGAGAGAGAAGATAAATAGTGTGAGAGAGAGGCAGAAGAGAAAGTTGTTCCATCCTCTTTCCCAAATTTCACTACTGTGCGCGTTTGAACTCTCAATCTCGAGTTGCCTATTTGCCTTGATAAGTGCTAATATAGAAAGAAGGGAAAGAGGGTGAGAGAGAGAGAGTAGATAAAGAGGGTGAGAGAGAGAAAGAGAAGAGAAAGAGGTCTAGAGAGAGAGAGAGAGAAGAGAGTGTGAGAGAGAGAGAGAGAAATATGATGAGTCGAGTTGATCCTCGAGTTACCTATTCGCCTTGATAAGTGCTAATATAGAGAGAAGAGAAACAGGGTGAGAGAGAGAGAGAGAAGATAAAGAGTGTTAGAGAGAGGCAGAAGAGAAAGTTGTTCCATCCTCTTTTCCAAATTGTAATACTGTGCACGTTTGCACTCTCATCGTCGAGTCTATCCTCGATTTTCCTATTGGCCTTGATAAGTGCTAATATAGAGAGAAGAGAAACAGGGTGAGAGAGAGAGAGAGCGAGAGAGAGAGAAGATAAATAGTGTGAGAGAGAGGCAGAAGAGAAAGTTGTTCCATCCTCTTTCCCAAATTTCACTACTGTGCACGTTTGAACTCTCAATCTCTAGTTGCCTATTGGCCTTGATAAGTGCTAATATAGATAGAAGGGAAAGAGGGTGAGAGAGAGAGAGTAGATAAAGAGGGTGAGAGAAAGAGAAGAGAAAGAGGTCTAGAGAGAGAGAGAGAGAGAGAGAGAGAAGAGAGTGAGAGAGAGAGAAATATGGTGAGTCGAGTTGATCCTCGAGTTGCCTATTTGCCTTGACAAGTGCTAATATAGAGAGAAGAGAAAGGGGGTTAGAGAGAGAGAGAGAGAGAGAGAAGATAAAGAGTGTTAGAGAGAGGCAGAAGAGAAAGTTGTTCCATCCTCTATTCCAAATTGTAATACTGTGCACGTTTGAACTCTCATCGTCGAGTCTATCCTCGATTTGCCTATTGGCCTTGATAAGTGCTAATATAGAGAGAAGAGAAACAGGGTGAGAGAGAGAGAGCGAGAGAGAGAGAGAAGATAAATAGTGTGAGAGAGAGGCAGAAGAGAAAGTTGTTCCATCCTCTTTCCCAAACTTCACTTTCAAATGTGCACGCGACCTAATTTTCGTTTACATAAGCGGCCTGATACTGATACCAACCCCTCCCCCTTCAAGTTAACAGAGTTAGAATGTATAAACAAAATGGCTAAATCTTATTTACATGTTTTACAAAGAGCAAAGTTATCTTCGCCGGCAAAAAACTTCAAGCAAAAATAAAAACATTTTCCCTACGTCAATTTTCGTGTAATTTTGGGATTTTGATTTTTGGAGTGCGATAATTCCGTTGGTAATAACGGTTCGAGTCGAAAACTAATATTTAACTGTGTTATAGTATCAATTTCTCCTCCGAAGGCAGTTTTAACGTACCTCAGCCGCAGCCGACATTTTACTGAGCTGACGTCACGTCACGTGACACGTAATGCATAACGTTAAAATGACAGGTTTTTTGGGGGCCCCCCTGGGAGAAAATGATCAGTTCACCCCTTCTAATTGTCCGTTTGACGTGAAATTTCGATATTTGTCATGCGGTGATCAAGGTGCAATATGATACCTAATTTGTCCACTTTGGTTGTGTCTGTCAAAGGTTTTAGCGTTACAAACATACATACATACATACATACATACATACACACAGATTTTTGGCTTTTATATATTATTACTAGCAGGGCTACCCGGCGTTGCCCGGGATCGTAACAAAAATGTAAATACAAAAGCAGATATTGAACATATGTTTTATTCTTAGGAGAGAGGAATCTTTCAGGGTCAGAGAGAGAGAGAGAGAAGATAAAGAGTGTGAGAGAGAGGCAGAAGAGAAAGTTGTTCCATCCTCTTTCCCGAATTTGACTTCTGTTAACGTTTGACCTATCATCGTCGAGTTGATCCTCGAGTTGCGTATTGGCCTTGATAAGTGCTAATATAGAGAGAAGAGAAACAGGGGTACAGAGGAGAAGATAAAGAGTGTGAGAGAGAGGCAGAAGAGAAAGTTGTTCCATCCTCTTTCCCAAATTTGAATACTGTGCACGTTTGAACTCTCATCGTCGAGTTGGTCCTCGAGTTGCCTATTTGCCTTGAAAAGTGCTAATATATAGAGAAGAGAAACAGGGTGAGAGAGAGAGAAGATAAAGAGTGTAAGAGAGAGGCCGAAGAGAAAGTTGTTCCATCCTCTTTCCCAAATTTGAATACTGTGCACGTTTGAACTCTCATGGTCAAGTGTATCCTCGAGTTGCCTATTGGCCTTGATAAATGCTAATATAGAGAGAAGAGAAACAGGGTGAGAGAGAGAGAAGATAAAGAGTGTGAGAGAGAGGCAGAAGAGAAAGTTGTTCCATCCTCTTTCCCAAATTTGAATACTGTGCACGTTTGAACTCTCATCCTCGAGTTTATCCTCGAGTTGCCTATTGGCCTTGATAAGTGCTAATATAGAGAGAAGAGAAACAGGGGTAGAGAGAGAGGGAAGATAAATAGTGTGAGAGAGAGGCAGAAGAGAAAGTTGTTGCATCCTCTTTCCCAAATTTCACTACTGTGCACGTTTGAACTCTCAATCTCGAGTTGCCTATTGGCCTTGATAAGTGCTAATATAGATAGAAGGAAAAGAGGGTGAGAGAGAGAGAGTAGATAAAGAGGGTGAGAGAGAGAAAGAGAAGAGAAAGAGGTCTAGAGAGAGAGAGAGAGAGAGAGAGAAGAGAGTGAGAGAGAGAGAGAGAAATATGGTGAGTCGAGTTGATCCTCGAGTTGCCTATTGGCCTTGATACGTGCTAATATAGATAGAAGAGAAACAGGGTGAGAGAGAGAGAAGATAAAGAGCGTTAGAGAGAGGCAGAAGAGAAAGTTGTTCCATCCTCTTTTCCAAATTGTAATACTGTGCACGTTTGAACTCTCATCGTCGAGTCTATCCTCGATTTGCCTATTGGCCTTGATAAGTGCTAATATAGAGAGAAGAGAAACAGAGTGAGAGAGAGAGAGCGAGAGAGAGAGAAGATAAATAGTATGAGAGAGAGGCCGAAGAGAAAGTTGTTCCATCCTCTTTCCCAAATTTCACTACTGTGCACGTTTTAACTCTCAATCTCGAGTTGCCTATTGGCCTTGATAAGTGCTAATATAGATAGAAGGGAAAGAGGGTGAGAGAGAGTAGATAAAGAGGGTGAGAGAGAGAAAGAGAAGAGAAAGAGGTCTAGAGAGAGAGAGAAGAGAGTGAGAGAGAGAAATATGGTGAGTCGAGTTGATCCTCGAGTTGCCTATTTGCCTTGATAAGTGCTAATATAGAGAGAAGAGAAACAGGGTGAGAGAGAGAGAGAAGATAAAGAGTGTTAGAGAGAGGCAGAAGAGAAAGTTGTTCCATCCTCTTTTCCAAATTGTAATACTGTGCACGTTTGAACTCTCATCGTCGAGTCTATCCTCGATTTGCCTATTGGCCTTGATAAGTGCTAATATAGAGAGAAGAGAAACAGGGTGAGAGAGAGAGAGCGAGAGAGAGAGAGAAGATAAATAGTGTGAGAGAGAGGCAGGAGAGAAAGTTGTTCCATCCTCTTTCCCAAATTTCACTAATGTGCACGTTTGAACTCTCAATCTCGAGTTGCCTATTGGCCTTGATAAGTGCTAATATAGATAGAAGGGAAAGAGGGTGAGAGAGAGAGTAGATAAAGAGGGTGAGAGAGAGAAAGAGAAGAGAAAGAGGTCTAGAGAGAGAGAGAGAGAGAGAAGAGAGTGAGAGAGAGAGAGAAATATGGTGAGTCGAGTTGATCCTCGAGTTGCCTATTTGCCTTGATAAGTGCTAATATAGAGAGAAGAGAAACAGGGTTAGAGAGAGAGAAGATAAAGAGTGTTAGAGAGAGGCAGAAGAGAAAGTTGTTCCATCCTCTTTTCCAAATTGTAATACTGTGCACGTTTGAACTCTCATCGTCGAGTCTATCCTCGATTTGCCTATTGGCCTTGATAAGTGCTAATATAGAGAGAAGAGAAACAGGGTGAGAGAGAGCGAGAGCGAGAGAGAGAGAGAGAAGATAAATAGTGTGAGAGAGAGGAAGAAGAGAAAGTTGTTCCATCCTCTTTCCCAAATTTCACTACTGTGCACGTTTGAACTCTCAATCTCGAGTTGCCTATTTGCCTTGATAAGTGCTAATATAGATAGAAGGGAAAGAGGGTGAGAGGGAGTAGATAAAGAGGATGAGAGAGAGAAAGAGAAGAGAAAGAGGTCTAGAGAGAGAGAGAGAGAGAGAAGAGAGTGAGACAGAGAGAAATATGGTGATAGAGAGAGTTAGAAAAGGTGTAGAGATAGAAGAGAGTGAGAGAGAGAGAGAAAGAAAGACGGCGATTGAGAGAGAGAGAGAGAGAAAGACGGCGAGAGAGAGAGAAAGACGGCGAGAGAGAGAGAGAGAGAAAGACGGCGAGAGAGAGAGAGAGAGAATATGTTCTTTGGAAAATGTGCACGCGACCTAATTTTCGTTTACATAAGCGGCCTGATACTGATACCCACCCCTCCCATATCAAGTTAACAGAGTTAGAATGTATAAAAAAAATGGCTAAATCTTTTGGCTAAATCTTTGTTTACATGTTTTACAAAGAGCAAATCATCTTCGCCGGCAAAAAACTTCAAGCAAAAATACTAACATTTTCCCTACGTCAATTTTCGTGTAATTTTGGGATTTTGATTTTTGGAGTGCGATAATTCCGTTGGTAATAACGGTTCGAGTCAAAAACTAATATTTAACTGTGTTATAGTATCAATTTCTCCTCCGAAGGCAGTTTTAACGTACCTCAGCCGCAGCCGACATTTTACTGAGCTGACGTCACGTCACGTGACACGTAATGAATAACGTTAAAATGACAGGTTTTTTGGGGCCCCCCCTGGGAGAAAATGATCAGTTCACCCCCTTCTAATTGTCCGTTTGACGTGCAATTTCGATATTTGTCATGCGGGTGATGAAGGTGCAATATGATACCTAATTTGTCAACTTTGGTTGTGTCTGTCAAAAGTTTTAGCGTTACAAACAAACATACATACATACATACATACATACATACATACACACAGATTTTTGCCTTTTATATATTATTACTAGCAGGGCTACCCGGCGTTGCCCGGGACCGTAATAACAATGTAAAAACAAAAGCAGATATTGAACATATGTTTTATTCTTAGGGGAGAGGAATCTTTCAGGGTGAGAGAGAGAGAAGATAAAAAGTGTGAGAGAGAGGCAGAAGAGAAAGTTGTTCCATCCTCTTTCCCAAATTTGAATACTGTTCACGTTTGAACTCTCATGGTCGAGTTTATCCTCGAGTTGCCTATTTGCCTTGATAAGTGCTAATATAGAGAGAAGAGAAACAGGGTGAGAGAGAGAGAAGATAAAGAGTGTGAGAGAGAGGCAGAAGAGAAAGTTGTTCAATCCTCTTTCCCAAATTTGAATACTGTGCACGTTTGAACTCTCATCCTCGAGTTTATCCTCGAGTTGCCTATTGGCCTTGATAAGTGCTAATATAGAGAGAAGAGAAACAGGGGTAGATAGAGAGGGAAGATAAATAGTGTGAGAGAGAGGCAGAAGAGAAAGTTGTTGCATCCTCTTTCCCAAATTTCACTACTGTGCACGTTTGAACTCTCAATCTCGAGTTGCCTATTGGCCTTGATAAGTGCTAATATAGATAGAAGGAAAAGAGGGTGAGAGAGAGAGAGTAGATAAAGAGTGTGAGAGAGAGAAAGAGAAGAGAAAGAGGTCTAGAGAGAGAGAGAGAGAGAGAGAGAGAGAAGAGAGTGAGAGAGAGAGAGAGAAATATGGTGAGTCGAGTTGATCCTCGAGTTGCCTATTGGCCTTGATACGTGCTAATATAGATAGAAGAGAAACAGGGTGAGAGAGAGAGAAGATAAAGAGTGTTAGAGAGAGGCAGAAGAGAAAGTGGTTCCATCCTCTTTTCCAAATTGTAATACTGTGCACGTTTGAACTCTCATCGTCGAGTCTATCCTCGATTTGCCTATTGGCCTTGATAAGTGCTAATATAGAGAGAAGAGACACAGAGTGAGAGAGAGAGAGAGCGAGAGAGAGAGAGAAGATAAATAGTATGAGAGAGAGGCCGAAGAGAAAGTTGTTCCATCCTCTTTCCCAAATTTCACTACTGTGCACGTTTGAACTCTCAATCTCGAGTTGCCTATTGGCCTTGATAAGTGCTAATATAGATAGAAGGGAAAGAGGGTGAGAGAGAGTAGATAAAGAGGGTGAGAGAGAGAAAGAGAAGAGAAAGAGGTCTAGAGAGAGAGAGAAGAGAGTGAGAGAGAGAGAAATATGGTGAGTCGAGTTGATCCTCGAGTTGCCTATTTGCCTTGATAAGTGCTAATATAGAGAGAAGAGAAACAGGGTGAGAGAGAGAAGATAAAGAGTGTTAGAGAGAGGCAGAAGAGAAAGTTGTTCCATCCTCTTTTCCAAATTGTAATACTGTGCACGTTTGAACTCTCATCGTCGAGTCTATCCTCGATTTGCCTATTGGCCTTGATAAGTGCTAATATAGAGAGAAGAGAAACAGGGTGAGAGAGAGAGAGCGAGAGAGAGAGAAGATAAATAGTGTGAGAGAGAGGCAGGAGAGAAAGTTGTTCCATCCTCTTTCCCAAATTTCACTACTGTGCACGTTTGAACTCTCAATCTCGAGTTGCCTATTGGCCTTGATAAGTGCTAATATAGATAGAAGGGAAAGAGGGTGAGAAAGAGAGAGTAGATAAAGAGGGTGAGAGAGAGAAAGAGAAGAGAAAGAGGTCTAGAGAGAGAGAGAGAGAAGAGAGTGAGAGAGAGAGAGAAATATGGTGAGTCGAGTTGATCCTCGAGTTGCCTATTTGCCTTGATAAGTGCTAATATAGAGAGAAGAGAAACAGGGTGAGAGAGAGAGAAGATAAAGAGTGTTAGAGAGAGGCAGAAGAGAAAGTTGTTCCATCCTCTTTTCCAAATTGTAATACTGTGCACGTTTGAACTCTCATCGTCGAGTCTATCCTCGATTTGCCTATTGGCCTTGATAAGTGCTAATATAGAGAGAAGAGAAACAGGGTGAGAGAGAGAGAGAGCGAGAGAGAGAGAGAAGATAAATAGTGTGAGAGAGAGGAAGAAGAGAAAGTCGTTCCATCCTCTTTCCCAAATTTCACTACTGTGCACGTTTGAACTCTCAATCTCGAGTTGCCTATTTGCCTTGATAAGTGCTAATATAGATAGAAGGGAAAGAGGGTGAGAGGGAGTAGATAAAGAGGATGAGAGAGAGAAAGAGAAGAGAAAGAGGTCTAGAGAGAGAGAGAGAAGAGAGTGAGACAGAGAGAAATATGGTGATAGAGAGAGTTAGAAAAGGTGTAGAGATAGAAGAGAGTGAGAGAGAGAGAGAAAGAAAGACGGCGATTGAGAGAGAGAAAGAGAAAGACGGCGAGAGAGAGAGAAAGAGGGCGAGAGAGAGAGAGAATATGTTCTTTGGAAAATGTGCACGCGACCTAATTTTCGTTTACATATGCGGCCTGATACTGATACCCACCCCTCCCCCATCAAGTTAACAGAGATAGAATGTATAAAAAAAATGGCTAAATCTTTTGGCTAAATCTTTGTTTACATGTTTTACAAAGAGCAAATCATCTTCGCCGGCAAAAAACTTCAAGCAAAAATACAAACATTTTCCCTACGTCAATTTTCGTGTAATTTTGGGATTTTGATTTTTGGAGTGCGATAATTCCGTTGGTAATAACGGTTCGAGTCAAAAACTAATATTTAACTGTGTTATAGTATCAATTTTTCCTCCGAAGGCAGTTTTAACGTACCTCAGCCGCAGCCGACATTTTACTGAGCTGACGTCACGTCACGTGACACGTAATGAATAACGTTAAAATGACAGGTTTTTTGGGCCCCCCCCCCTGGGAGAAAATGATCAGTTCACCCCCTTCTAATTGTCCGTTTGACGTGCAATTTCGATATTTGTCATGCGGGTGATGAAGGTGCAATATGATACCTAATTTGTCAACTTTGGTTGTGTCTGTCAAAAGTTTTAGCGTTACAAACAAACATACATACATACATACATACACACAGATTTTTGCCTTTTATATATTACTAGCAGGGCTACCCGGCGTTGCTCGGGACCGTATAAACAATGAAAAAACAAAAGCAGATATTGAACATATGTTTGATTCTTAGGGGAGAGGAATCTTTCATCTCTATGTATTATTTGTTTTATCTACCCTAGGACTGATATTGTTCATGTTTTATCCCTAGCATAGGTAATTTACAGCATGTATATGAAATTGTTTTACCTTAGGGAGAAGAGAACAGGTAATATACAACATAATGTGTCTATATTACATCCCTGGCAACGCCTAGAAACCAGCTAGAACATGTATTTCAGTCAATCTTTATTATATCCTGGGCTATGCCGGGAAACCAGCTAATCTCTTTTTAGTGACTTGACCACCAAAATACCTCCCTAAGTGTGTCCTTTCTATTGAACTTATTAGATATAGGTATCTAGAAATGTGTGTGAAATTTTGTTGAATGCATTGTTCACTATGATTTTCTTATTGTTCTACACAATATCAACTGTAGCGAAATAACACAGTAAACATAGTGTAGTGTTAGAATAAAGAGCAAAGGAAAAAATTAGAATCATATTTTGTAATTGCAAATCTAAATTTGCTAGCATGTACCAGTATTTGCCAGGTTGTGGAAATTTGGAATCTCTCTTCAGATGCCCTGCATCATTCAAAATAAAAACAAATATTTTTATAATTGTTTCAGTATATTGCTACACAATGTGAAAGTTTTTAACGTTTGTAAAAAAAATCATGAATGTGCTTATATTGCAAAAAAGAAAATATCAGTGCACAGTATTGAAAGTGTTTGAGATTCAAAAGTCTGTAACATTTCTACTAACTTCATAAGATGTCATGTGAGAAACTGAATTGAATATCAAGACATTATCTGAAGCGTTTTTATTTTGGTGTAACATATGTGTTTACAGTGAACCTTAACTTTTAATAAACAGATTGGTATGCAATGACATAGGCTAAGAATCTTTAAAATATATATAAATTGGAAAAATGTGTGAACAAATGAAAAAAAAATGATCCGCTCCACTTGATGACATCAAGCACAGTAATATTTTAGTGAAGAAAATATGAAATTGATGTTCAGTGATTAGTTTGGATGAATGAGAAAATGTAATTGTTTGATGCATAAAAATAACTCAGTTGCTGTATTTGATATTAAGCAGCAAAATATAGTGATTTGAATATTTGGGAAAACATCAAACCAGATTATGTAAAAAGAAAAAAAAAGATGAAATTAGAAAATATATATTTTATGTTTATGAGTTCTGCCAATCAAAATTTTGTGGCAGAAATTGGGTGATTACCATGCAATTTTATTTTGGTAAAATTCTTAAATTATTACAATGTTTATTATAATTTCTAATTAGTGACTTGTTATAATCAAAATCCGCCCTAAAGAGTGTCCTTTCTTTTATTAGGTATCAGAGTAGGTATCAAGATTTCTACTTCTATACAAATGTGATATTTCAGATCTGTACATATAAAATTTGTTGAATATATAGGTTGAGAATTGTTCTGTGTCGCTCTCTCTCACACACACACGCATTCTCACTTTTATAGATATAATAGATAGATTACTCTAGATATATTTCCATATGTCTGAATACCCTATATACAAATTTTCAAATCTGTAGATAAAAAATTTGTTGAGTATATAGGTTAAAAATTGTTCTCTCTCTCTCTCTCTCACACACACATTCTCAATTTTAGAGATATAATAGATAGATTATGCTAGATATATTTCCATATGTCTGAATACCCTATATACAAATTTTCTAATCTGTAGATCAAATATTTGTTGAATATATAGGTTGAAAATTGTTCTTACTCTCTCTCTCTCTCTCTCTGGCTACCTCACACACACATTCTAACTTTTATAGATATAATAGATAGATTATGCTAGATATATTTCCATATGTGTGAATACCCTATATACAAATTTTCTAATTTGTAGATAAAAAATTTGTAGAGTGCATAGGTTGAGAATTGTTCTCTCTATCTCTCACACACACACATTCTAACTTTTAAAGATATAATAGATTATGCTAGATATATTTCGATATTTCTGAATACCCTATATATAAAAATTTGTTGAATGTATAGGTTGAGAACTGTTCTCTCTCTCTCTCTCTCTCTCTCTCTCGCTCACACACACACACATTCTCACTTTTATAGATATAATAGAAAGATTATCCTAGATATATTTCTATTTGTATGAATACTCTATATACAAATTTTAAAATCTGTAGATAAAGAATTTGTTGAGTATATGGGTTGAGAATTGTTCTCTCTCTCTCTCTCTCTCTCTCTCACACACACACACACATTCTCACTTTTATAGATATAATAGATTATGCTAGATATATTTCCATATGTCTGAATACCCTATATACAAATTTTCAAATCTGTAGATAAAAAATTTGTTGAGTATATAGGTTGAGAATTGTTCTCTCTCTCTCTATCACACACATTCTCACTTTTATAGATATAATAGACAGATTATGCCAGATATATTGAAATGTGTCTGAATGCCCAATATACAAATTTTGAAATCTGTAGATAAAAAATTTGTTGTATACATAGGTTGACAATTGTCCTCTCTCTCACACACACACACATTCTCACTTTTATACATATAATAGATAGATTATGCTAGATATATTTCTATATGTCTGAACACCCTATATACAAATGTTCAAATCTGTGGATAAAAAATTTGTTGAATGTATAGGTTGAGAATTTTTATCTCTCTCTTTTTCTCTCTCTCTCTCTCTCTCGCTATCTCACACACACGCATTCTCACTTTTATAGATAAAATAGATAGATTATGCTAGATATATTTCCATATGTCTGAATACCCTATATACAAAGTTTCAAATCTGTAGATAAAAAATTTGTTGAATATATAGGTTTAGAATTGTTCTCTCTCTCTCTCACACACACATTCTAACTTTTGTAGTTATAATAGATAGATTATGCTAGATATATTTCCATATGTCTGAATACCCTATATACAAATTTTCTAAACTGTAGGTAAAAAATTTGTTGAGTATGTAGGTTAAGAATTGTTCTCTCTCTCTCTCACACACACACACACACACACACAAGTTCTCACTTTTATAGATATAATAGATAGATTATGCTAGATATATTTCTATATGTCTGCCTACCCTATATACAAATTTCCAAATCTGTGCCCAAAAATGTGTGGAATATATAGGTTGAGAATTGTTCTCTCTCTCTCTCTCTCTCACACATATTCTCACTTTTATAGGTTATATAGGTTGAGAATCTTTTGCTCTTTCCATCACTCACATTCACACTTTTATAGATATAATACATAGATTATGCCAGATATATTTACATATGTCTGAATACCCAATATACACATTTTCAAATCTGTAGATAAAAAATTAGTTGAATATATAGGTTGAGAATTGTTCTCTCTCTCTCTCTTTCTCTCTCTCTCACACACACATTCTCACTTTTATAGATATAATAGATAGATTATGCTAGATATATTTCCATACGTCTGAATACCCTATATCCAAATTTTCTAATATGTAGATAAAAAATTTGTTGAATATATAGGGTGAGAATTTTCCTTCCTCTCTTTCTCTCTCTCTCTTTCTCACACACACACAAGCTGAAAATTGTTCTCTCTCTCTCTCTGACTCTCTCTCTCTCTCACACACACACACACATGGTCATTTTATAGATATAATAGATAGGTTATGCTAGATATATTTCTATATGTCTGAATACCCTATATACAAATTTTTAAATCTGTAGATAAAAAATTTGTTGAGTATATAGGTTGAGAATTGTTCTTTCTCTCTCTCTCACACACACATTCTCACTTTTATAGATATAATAGATTATGCTAGATATATTTCCAAATGTCTGAATACCCTATATACAAATTTTCAAATCTGTAAAGATAGAATTTGTTGAATATATAGGTTGAGAATTGTTCTCTCTCTCTCTCTCTTTCACACACATTCTCACTTTTATAGATATAATAGATAGATTATGCTAGATATATTTCCTTATGTCTGAATACCCTATATACAAATTATCAAATCTGTAGATACAAAATTTGTTGAGTATATAGGTTGAGAATTGTTCTCTCTCTCTCTCTCTCACTCACTCACTCACTCACTCACTCACACACACACACACACACATTCTACCTTTTATAGATATAATAGATTATGCTAGATATATTTCCATATGTCTGAATACCCTGTATACAAATTTTCAGATGTGTACATAAAAATTAGTTGAATATATAGTTTGAGAATTGTTCTCTCTCTCTCTCTTCTCTCTCTCTCTTTCACACACATTCTCACTTTTCTAGATATAATAGATAGATTATGCTAGATATATTTCCATATGTCTGAATACCCTATATACAAATTTTCTAATCGGTAGATAAAAAATTTGTTGAATATATAGGGTGAGAATTGTACTTACTCTCTCTCTCTCTCTCTCTCTCTCTCACGCACACATTCTCACTTTTATGGATATAATAGATAGATTATGCTGGATATATTTCCATATGTCTGAATACCCTATATACAAATGGTCAAATCTGTAGATAACAAATTTATTGAATAGATAGGTTGAGAATTGTTCTCTCTCTCTCTCTCGCAACCTTACACACACAACCACACGCAAACATTCTGACTTTTATAGATATAATAGATCGATTATGCTAGATATATTTCCATATGTCTGAATACCCAATATACAAATTTTCAAATCTGTAGGTAAAAAATTTGTTGAATATATAGGTTGAGAATTGTTCTCTCTCTCTCACACACTCACATTCTCACTTTTATAGATATAATGTATAGATTATGCTAGATATATTTCTATATGTCTGAATACCCTATATACAAAGTTTAAAATCCGTAGATAAAAATACGTTGAGTATATAGGTTGAGAATTGTTCTCTCTCTCTCTTACGCACACACACACACACACACACACACACACATTTTCACTTTTATAGATATAATAGATAGATTATGCTAGATATATTTCCATATGTCTGAATACCCTATATACAAATTTTCAAATCTGTAGATAAAAAATGTATTGAATATATAGGTTGAGAATTGTTGTCTCTCTCTCTCTCTCTCTCTCTCTCTCTCTCTCTCTCTCTCTCTCTCTCTGGCTACCTCACACACACACACATTTTCACTTTTATAGATATAATAGATAGATTATGCTAGATATATTTCCATATGTCTGAATACCCTATATACAAACTTTCAAATCTGTAGATAAAAAATTTGTTGAGTATATAGGTTGAGAATTGTTCTCTCTCTCTCACACGAAACTGTGCGCTCGGCTTCTTCCCCCCCTTCCCACCCCAAATGCTTGGGAAACTTTGCACTGTTTTTGTTGGTTTTCAAGCTGCCTCTTCCCCCCCCCCACACACACAGTTTAACAGTAGTAGGAGGTCAAGAGAAAGAGGGTGAGAGAGAGAGAAGAGTAAGTTGGTGAGAGAGAGAGAAAAGAGAAAGAGGGTGTTGGTTTTATATTTTTATTATCGTCTAATATTTTGAAAGCTGAATTTCTAATAAAATGTGCATCTATAGGAGATAATGCCTGGGAATGTGTTCCCCCCCCCACAGTTTAACAGTGGTGTGACGTCAAGAGAAAGAGGGTGAGAGAGAGGGAAGAGTAAGTGGGTGAGAGAGAGAAAGAGAGAGAAAAAAAAGAAAGACGGTGTTGGTTTTGTGAAAAAAGTTGTTATTTACAATTGTTCGCATTCTTGGCCTTTTGGTCAAGATCAAAGTGTAGTATCTGTTCTTAAGATGCTGCACTTCTATTTCTTGTTCTCTTTCGGTGGAGGAGACATCCTCCACGACTGAGACAATTTTTATTTTTGTACCTTTTCTCCACGTTAAAAAACGACCCTGGTGTCTAACTCTGTCCCGTGGGGAGGCATAGTAAATAGGTACAATTGTTCGCCATTAGTGGATGTTGACGTCACGTCACGTGACATGACTAAGCGTTTTTTTTTTTTAGTATGAATAACATTTTTTGTTTTAATTATAAAGTCTACACTTAATTTTATAGAAAATAATGTATATATAATAGAAAAAAAAATTACTGGTTTTGTTGGATTCAAGTGGATCCCCCCCCTCCAGTTTAAGAGATAGCAGGTCACGTGGTAATATACAAAATGGCTAGCGTAAATATAAAGATCGGTTTTTTTATCGACGAATATTTTGAAAGTTGAATTTTTTTTTATTCCTGTACATTTTTTCCTGATATTTTTCGTTAAAACTCTTGTATAAATACTATTTTTAACCAGTTAAATACGTTGGAGACATTGTCATGGAGTTTAATAATCTCTAGAACAAAGCAGAAGAGAAATTACAAAAGTATCGGTAAAACAAAGTGTTTGTTTACATTTGTTCGCCATTACTGGATGTTGACGTCACGTCACGTGACATGACTAAGCGTTTTTGGATTATGTAATATTAACATTAAAATGACAGGTTTTTTTGGGGGCCCCCCTAGGAGAGAAATGATCAGTTCACC
Source organism: Euprymna scolopes (assembly GCF_053919585.1). Taxonomy (NCBI): domain Eukaryota; kingdom Metazoa; phylum Mollusca; class Cephalopoda; order Sepiida; family Sepiolidae; genus Euprymna; species Euprymna scolopes. Next base: position 39,753,140 of record NC_136522.1, read on the forward strand.
CCCTTTTAATGGTCCGTTTGGTGTGAAATTTCGATATTTGTCATGCGGGTGATCAAGGTTCAATATGATACATAATTTGTCAACTTTGGTTGTGTCTGTCAAAAGTTTGAGCTGACGTCAGGTCACGTGACACGTATTGAATAACGTTAAAATGACAGGTTTTTGGGGGGGCCCCCCTAGGAGAAAAACGATCAGTTGACCCCTTTCTACTGGTCCGTTTGACGTGAAATTTCGATATTTGTCATCCGGGTGATCAAGGTGCAATATGATACCAAATTTGTCAACTCTGGTTCCGTCTTTCAAAAGTTTTAGCGTTACAAACAAACATACATACATACATACATACATACATACATACATACACACCGATTTTTGCCTTTTATATATATAGATGATTACTAGCAGGGCTACCCGGCGTTGCCCGGGACCGTAATAACAATGTAAAAACAAAAGCAGATATTGAACATATGTTTTATTCTTAGGGGAGAGGAATCTTTCAGGGTGAGAGAGAGAGAGAAGATAAAAAGTGTGAGAGAGAGGCAGAAGAGAAAGTTGTTCCATCCTCTTTCCCAAATTTGAATACTGTGCACGTTTGAACTCTCATCGTCGAGTTGATCCTCGAGTTGCCTATTGGCCTTGATAAGTGCTAATATAGAGAGAAGAGAAACAGGGTGAGAGAGAGAGAGAAGGTAAAGAGTGTGAGAGAGAGGCAGAAGAGAAAGTTGTTCAATCCTCTTTTCCAAATTTGAATACTGTGCACGTTTGAACTCTCATCGTCGAGTTTATCCTCGAGTGTCCTATTGGCCTTGATAAGTGCTAATATAGAGAGAAGAGAAACAGGGGTAGAGAGAGAGAGAAGATAAAGAGTGTGAGAGAGAGGCAGAAGAGAAAGTTGTTCCATCCTCTTTCGTGAGAGAGAGGCAGAAGAGAAAGTTGTTCCATCCTCTTTCCCAAATTTCACTACTGTGCACGTTTGAACGCTCATCCTGGTTGCCTTTTGGCCTTGATAAGTGCTAATATAGATAGAAGGGAAAATGGGTGAGAGAGAGAGAGTAGATAAAGAGGGTGAGAGAGAGAAAGAGAAGACAAAGAGGTCTAGAGAGAGAAAGAGAGAGAGAGAGAAGAGAGTGAGAGAGAGAGAGAGAAATATGGTGAGTCGAGTTGATCCTCGAGTTGTATTTGCCCCGATAAGTGCTAATATAGAGAGAAGAGAAACAGGGTTAGAGAAAGAGAGAAGATAAAGAGTGTTAGAGAGAGGCAGAAGAGAAAGTTGTTCCATCCTCTTTTCCAAATTCTAATACTGTGCACGTTTGAACTCTCATTGTCGAGTCTATCCTCGATTTGCCTATTGGCCTTGATAAGTGCTAATATAGAGAGAAGAGAAACAGGGTGAGAGAGAGAGAGCGAGAGAGAGAGAGAGAAGATAAATAGTGTGAGAGAGAGGCAGAAGAGAAAGTTGTTCAATCCTCTTTCCCAAATTTCACTACTGTGCACGTTTGAACTCTCAATCTCGAGTTGCCTATTGGCCTTGATAAGTGCTAATATAGATAGAAGGGAAAGAGGGTGAGAGAGAGAGTAGATAAAGAGGGTGAGAGAGAGAAAGAGAAGAGAAAGAGGTCTAGAGAGAGAGAGAGAGAGAGAGGAAAGTGAGAGAGAGAGAGAAATATGGTGAGTCGAGTTGATCCTCGAGTTACCTATTTGCCTTGATAAGTGCTAATATAGAGAGAAGAGAAACAGGGTGAGAGAGAGAGAGAGAGAAGATAAACAGTGTTAGAGAGAGGCAGAAGAGGAAGTTGTTCCATCCTCTTTTTCAAATTGTAATACTGTGCACGTTTGAATTCTCATCGGCGAGTCTATCCTCGATTTGCCTATTGGCCTTGATAAGTGCAAATATAGAGAGAAGAGAAACTGGGTGAGAGAGAGAGAGAGAGCGAGAGAGAGGGAGAAGATAAATAGTGTGAGAGAGAGGCAGAAGAGAAAGTTGTTCCATCCTCTTTCCCAAATTTCACTACTGTGCACGTTTGAACGCGTATCCTCGTTGCCTTTTGGCCTTGATAAGTGCTAATATAGATAGAAGGGAAAGAGGGTGAGAGAGATAGAGTAGATAAAGAGGGTGAGAGAGAGAAAGAGAAGAGAAAGAGGTCTAGAGAGAGAGAGAGAGAGAGAGAGAGAGAAGAGAGTGAGAGAGAGAGAGAGAAATATGGTGAGTCGAGTTGATCCTCGAGTTGCCTATTTGCCTTGATAAGTGCTAATATAGAGAGAAGAGAAACAGGGTGAGAGAGAGAGAAGATAAAGAGCGTTAGAGAGAGGCAGAAGAGAAAGTTGTTCCATCCTCTTTTCCAAATTGTAATACTGTGCACGTTTGAACTCTCATCGTCGACTCTATCCTCGATTTGCCTATTGGCCTTGATAAGTGCTAATATAGAAAGAAGAGAAACAGGGTGAGAGAGAGAGAGAGCGAGAGAGAGAGAAGATAAATAGTGTGAGAGAGAGGCAGAAGAGAAAGTTGTTCCATCCTCTTGTCCAAATTTCACTACTGTGCACGTTTGAACTCTCAATCTCAAGTTGCCTATTGGCCTTGATAAGTGCTAATATAGATAGAAGGGAAACAGGGTGAGAGAGAGAGAGAGTAGATAAAGAGGGTGAGAGAGAAAGAGAAGAGAAAGAGGTCTAGAGAGAGAGAGAGAAGAGAGTGAGAGAGAGAGAGAGAAATATGGTGAGTCGAGTTGATCCTCGAGTTGCCTATTTGCCTTGATAAGTGCTAATATAGAGAGAAGAGAAACAGGGTGAGAGAGAGAGAGAGAGAAGATAAAGAGTGTTAGAGAGAGGCAGAAGAGAAAGTTGTTCCATCCTCTTTTCCACATTGTAATACTGTGCACGTTTGAACTCTCATTGTCGAGTCTATCATCGATTTGCCTATTGGCCTTGATAAGTGCTAATATAGAGAGAAGAGAAACAGGGTGAGAGAGAGAGAGAGCGAGAGAGAGAGAGAGAGAAGATTAATAGTGTGAGAGAGAGGCAGAAGAGAAAGTTGTTCTATCCTCTTTCCCAAATTTCACTACTGTGCACGTTTGAACTCTCAATCTCAAGTTGCCTATTGGCCTTGATATGGGCTAATATAGATAGAAGTGAAGGAGGGTGAGAAAGAGAGTAGATAAAGAGGGTGAGAGAGAGAAAGAGAAGAGAAAGAGGTCTAGAGAGAGAGAGAGAGAAGAGAGTGAGAGAGAGAGAGAAATATGGTGAGTCGAGTTGATCCTCGAGTTGCCTATTTGCTTTGATTAGTGCTAATATAGAGAGAAGAGAAACAGGGTGAGAGAGAGAGAGAGAAGATAAAGAGTGTTAGAGAGAGGCAGAAGAGAAAGTTGTTCCATCCTCTTTTCCAAATTGTAATACTGTGCACGTTTGAACTCTCATCGTTTACTCTATCCTCGATTTGCATATTGGCCTTGATAAGTGCTAATATAGAGAGAAGAGAAACAGGGTAAGAAAGAGAGAGCGAGAGAGAGAGAAGATAAATAGTGTGAGAGAGAGGCAGAAGAGAAAGTTGTTCCATCCTCTTGTCCAAATTTCACTACTGTGCACGTTTGAACTCTCAATCTCAAGTTGCCTATTGGCCTTGATAAGTGCTAATATAGATAGAAGGGAAACAGGGTGAGAGAGAGAGTAGATAAAGAGGGTGAGAGAGAAAGAGAAGAGAAAGAGGTCTAGAGAGAGAGAGAGAGAGAAGAGAGTGAGAGAGAGAGAAATATTTGAACGTCCAACACCTTACAGCATTAAAACTGTGCACGTAGGATTAAATTCGTCGTCCTTCCGTCAACAGACGTACTGCCTACCATCACTGTCTTACGTATTGAACTTGCTTTTGTCGCAATCATATATATATATATATATATATATATATATATATATATATATATATATATATATATATATACACACAGTAATTTATAAAATATATATGGCGATTAAGCTACACTGAATATTCGGCGTTTCATCCACTCTAGGATTCCTCAGGCTTATGCGCGAATTCTGTGGTTGTTTATCGTTTTTATATGGTCCTCTTCTATTGAGGATGTAGTTAGCCAATCAGCTTTCTAGTAGCCACCGCGCCCCTTCCTATCAGCCAATGGGCATGCATTTTATCGAACAAAGGGTCTGTTTTAAAACTAGGTTAGTGTTTTTTTTAGTTTATATATAAATATATATATATATATATGTACATACATATATGCGCATATATATATACATATATATGAATATACATATATGTATGTACATATATATGTATGTACATATATATATGTATATATATGTGCATATATGTATGTACACATGTATATATATATATTTATATATAAACTAAAAAAAACACAATGAAAGGAGATTTGATATATAGATGGATAGACCGAGATATCGTTTGTTTGACATTTATACTTTTGACAGTACTGTGAATGGAAGTGTTTCTATAACATTGACACATATTTCTTTACCTATTTTTGAGATGATGATTTATAATATAAATCGACAATACCTTTTCTGTTGAATGCATAACACGAAGACGCAGATACAAAAAGATGAAGTTGTTTGTTTATTATGTCATATGATGTGACCGGTCAATGGCTTTGCATCAAGGAATTCAAGTCTTACATTATTCTTCTTCTAACCCCGCTTCCAAGGTTCTATATGAGCTCTGCTCCTGACACCTCTCTTCTCCCCTGACTGACTGAGTTCTCGACTGATTTTTTTTACTGACTATATTGAGACCCATGACGTCATTGCATGACCAACACGTGCATATTACACACATGGCATGACATGCCTCCGTGTTTAAGCATGCATTGTTACTCACATGTTTCCAACATGCGCGATTTGTGTTAAGGAATAGAGAGATGGAGAGAGAGAAAGAGGGAGAGAGAGAAAGAAAGGGGGGAAGAGGTAAGTTATAGTGTAGACACGTTGGCCGGAAGTAAAAGATCAGCTGATTTGATTGTGTGTGAGTCACGTGATCAGGTTAGCTGAATCGTTGAGATTTGATTTGAAAATGGTAGAAAAGGCCATAATAGAAATCACTCGGATGAGTAAAAGGTGATAATTTTTTTTTCAGAAAACCCCAAGTGTTGGGTGACGTGGACAAATTTAGTTTCCATCGATTGTTGTTTTGTGTTGAATTTTGTTTTATGAAGGATTGTCTGAAATTTTAAGTGAGTCGTTTTTTTGTTTTGGAAACGACTATGTATTTTAATTCTAAATGTCTATGTATTTTTTGTAAACGACTGTGATTTAAAAAGTTTTTTTTTTAGTTTTGAGATTCTGTGAGGTGGTCAAAGGTTATGTAAACTGACCTCAAAATGTGCTGACGTAGACAATTTTGGGTTTCCACGAATCTGTTTTTGTTATTTGTAATTTTTATTGGCGAGAGTAGACTTTGTGAATGATTGTAAGAATTTTTTTTTAATTTATATTTTCATGCGATTGATGTTTTCTCACAGCATAATTGCGCAGGTTTTTTCTTGTTCTTGGACATGTATTTTTTTCACAGAAGGAGAAGGAGTGAATTTTGCCTTGTGGGATTTATTGAGATAATAATTAATTTATAAGTAAGAACATGTTGTTAATTAATTAATAATGATAGTAATAATAATGATAAAATGTTAAAAAAGAGAAAGAAATAAGGTTAAGCAGTGTACGATAAAAAAGACACACTACTGGGTTGAATAAGGGGTCAACTAGTTCTTAAGTTTGGAAGAGTCAAAGGTTCAGTCGATATTTATTCTAATTTTCGAAATGGTTGTAGAATTATTTTTTTTTGTCGTTTTTTCGTGGGATTTTTCTCCGGATGCGTAATTCGGCGGGAGACATAGGAAAATGCTCTCGTAATATTATAAGAAAAATCTTTTATCTCGTATGAGTCATGTGCTTGTGGAAACGCGTTTATAGCGTGACGAGAGATATTGTGATCTCTGCATGATTCTAAGATGTGAGATGGAAGCCATGGGGTTACAGAGAGTTGTTGACCTTCGAGGGCGCAAGGATTCGCGCCACATGGTATTATTTGTAGATGTAATTTTATTTATTTTATTTATGATTTATTGAATGATGGTATGACAGTTCCTTTGCCAGTGGGGTAAGCTTAGGATTCTTAGTAAAAGTGGGCAGTAAAAAAAATGTATTTCTTCGTCATAAATTTTTATAAATAAGGGGGAAAGGAATGTTAAGGAATAGAGGGAAAGAGAGAGAGAAAGAGAAACAGAGAGAGAGAGAGAGGGGGAAGAGGTGAGTTATAATGTAGACACGTTGGCCGGAAGTAAAAGATCAGCTGATTTGATTGCGTGTGAGTCATGTGATCAGGTTAGCTGAATCGTTGAGATTTGATTTGGACTCAGAAGACAACGGACGGCTTCCCGTTGTCTCCTCTTCTTCACGGGGAGGACCAACGCTGACGTGTGTAGAAGAAGAACCCACACAGGCCGATTTCACTCCCACCTTCTGCAGGACATCTGGGAAAAGTGAAATAAACTATAGAACTAATTCCTTGTCTTGGAGTGATTGAATCTTCATCCAAAAACAGGTATCAAGTCTCCTTCCAGGACGAGAAATTTCCAGATGGTCCAACATCGAAGAAGCAGAGGTAGGTTCTGAAAATACATGTCACTCACACACGATTCCCTTTATGATACAACATAAATATATAATATAACACGTCATCTCTTCTAATCCATTATTAGAGATGACGCAACAAACACACTCAACCCTTTATTATAGAGCAACAACGTAACATTTGTACGTTTTGAAACCATTTCTGACGACTAGGAAATTTCCCATTCTCTTTGTTTTACAAAGGAATTTAACCTACTTGTTAATTCTCTAACCGATATTTTTATTATGTTTTCTTTCTAAGAATGTGAATAGATTTTCCAGCCAAATTTTATTTATAAAATATTTTAAAAGAATTAACAATTTAACTGGACATCCCATTTAAAATCTATTGTTCTTTTAAAACTTATCTACAGGGTTCGATTCTCGTTTTATCTGATATCATTTTCATTTAACTAATCCTCTTTTTTTACTTACATGAAAAGGAGACATCCCTTTTCCAACTGACTTCATAATTTTATTTTTTAGACCAGAATCTCTATCTGATCTCCCGGCCCTGTCGGTGGGGCATTAGAATACGCCGACTGCCCCCCCCTGCAGAGGGTAAAAGTCCCTCAATGGGGGTCCTGGATATGACCATAAACTATATCCAGTGGTGAGGCCCCAGCTTGTGGGCTTTGTGGAGTGTGGAGCCACCCTTTAATTACCATTGCTCCCAGGTCCACTCTGACCCGGAGTCGTAGTACCTGCTAGGGTCCCAACTATGGATTAAATAGAAACCAACGTGAAAACAACAAATATATTCTATTAAAAAAAATTTTCTTCAAAATCTTTGGATTCGGCATTAAATAACCCAAAAAGGGTTAATATGCCGTAAAACAAAAAACAACCAACCAACCAACTATCTGATCTCCCTGAAATATTCCTTTTGGGTATAGGGTAGTACCTCCTACAACTCACGGCGGCTGATTCACTCAGCCACTCTTATGCGGTAAACTGAGGTCTCATTTTACCTCTTTACGAAATCGACGACTCTTCGTCCAAATGTGTCCTTGGTCCTTTCTTCCGCATGGTTGTTTTATTAATTAGAGCTTAGTTACAAAATGAAAACAATCTTATCCGGGACAGCTCAAAGCTCATTATTAATCTCCGTGGTTGGCTTCCAAATTTTAAGATATACCTTTCATCCACTGATTCACTTGGATTTCCTTGCTCGGGCTCTTTTTTTTACTTACATGAAAAGGGCTGTCCCCTTTTTATGTGACAATTATATCCAGGCCCTAGTAGCATTGTTGCAGGCTGGTATGAAGGTTTATTTTTTTAAGAGAAGAAAAGAGAAACTGAAGTAAACGGACCAATCGCTGTTGCTTGGAGAGTTTTTTTTTTTTAGATTGAGTTATCTCATATATTTTCTTTTTATTGAATTAAAAGGCTTGGGAAAGAAGAAAGAGAAAATTTTATTGTTTTTTTTAAATACTAAAACAATCGATTGTAATCCAATTGACGCTTAAATGAATCTTATATATTTTTTTCTTTACTGAATTAAAAGCTTGAAAAGAAAAAGAGAAAGTGGAAAAAGTTTTTATTGTTTTTGCTTAAAATTTTTTTTGGTGATTGCATAATTGTTTTTATATTATTCTTTTGCTGTTTATATTGAGTTAAATTCTGAAGAGGAAGTTTTATTTTTATTTTTAAACAAAATCGCTTATAAATATTTTGTTTATACCGAGTTGAATTCTGAGGGGGAGGAAGAGAGGGAAGAAGAAGTGAACGTAACTTTCTTCTGTGTGAATTGTACACATTATTACATGTTCTTTTTCGTTGTTGGTTGAGTATCATTAGGGCGTAGAGGGATAATCAATGATATTGATGAAATAGATGGCTGAATTGTGAGAATGTCGACTGATGCCGTCAAGAGCGAATCGCTCCCGCGAAAGGGAGAAGTAAACACTGATCAGAATATAGATAGCGAACGGAAGGCAGAAGCCCTGGTACAGTTAGTCATGGGGCGTGGCCGATCAGAAGATTTTACCAGGGAACGGCGGAGGGCAGCGGAAATTTCTCTAGCTCTGTTGGGGAGGTTGGAATCCTCCGAATTTAGAGGGGATCCGGGTGAACTGGATAATTGGATACATTCTATTTTGAAGAAAAAGCAGTTTATGATCTGACAGACAGGGAGGTGATCTCGCTGGCATGTGAACATACGTCAGGGTCAGTCTCAAGGTTTATTTGCCAACAGATAATCGATAACCCTTCAATGGGAACAATTACGAGAAGCTTTAGAAGGGGAATATTCCGGGGAGCGGAGTCCCCTTGATGCAATGAGAAAGATGGTTCGAATCCGACAACAATCCGGAGAAAGCATAGCTGACCTCGGCGACCGGGTATCTGGTTTGGCTGGAAGGGCTTTCCAGATGAGAAGCCAGGAGAAAACGAAACAGTACAGGCGTTATTGACTGCTATATTGGAAGAGGCTTTAAGGGATAGAGATGTCCAAGCCGATGTCATTTAGGATGGTCCGCCCGGACTGCAGGAAGCAGTTGAATTGGCCCGGAGTACGGAGAATGTATGGGCATGAATTCGTTGCCCCCAGTTACAGGAAAATGATGCGGGGAGATGTAGTCCTAACTGAGAGTATCGACTGAGGTGGGTCAAGAAAACTCCCCTTCAGGGAGGAGGGGGCCCCGACGGGTATCAGAGAAGGAGGGAGTCCTATGCCCCCTCAAAGAAGGAGAGGAATGGCTCGTTTTGCCGATAGATGGGAAAGAAAGAGGGTAGAAAGTGACCTGATGTGTGAGAGACGGGGTCGTTATAGCCATATGGCTGGTCGATGTACGGACGCGGCGAAGAAGAAAAGATAAAGGTAAACCACCCCCTGTCCCACCACACAAAAGAATAGCAGGTCAGGTTGTCAAAGTGGAGATCGCCTCCCGCCTGTCCAGGAGCAGCTTAGGGAAGAGACCAACAGGGTTACAGACCAGGAAGCCAAACCAGCCGAGGGGCGAGGGAGCGCCTGAGTTGCTGGACCTGTGGTCAGTTCGGTCATATGGCATGAGGCTGTCCGAAGAGGAAATGTTGGCATTGTCGGGAGGCAGGCCATACGTGAAGAGAGTACTCCCGAAAAAGGGGAGGCTCCTGGATGCAGAAGCGGAGCGAAAAGCCGCTGCCTAAGGTTAACCCAGGAGAAAGAAAAAGATCAAAGCGAGTGAAAGTTCGCTGTATCTTGAGTCGAGAGCTTAGATGCCAGATGGTGGTGAGGGGTGTAAAGGTGGTAGCCCTGATCGATACGGGCGCCTCGGTAACACTGATTAAGTCCAGTACTTATCGGAAGATGGCCGGCCGATGACGTTTATGTACGGTTGACCTAGAATTGACACAGGCTTACCAGGGCCGACTACGCCTGGAAGGACTGACCAGGCCCCCCTATGAGGTAGAGGGGATAAGGGGCAATTACAGGCTTACGTGGCACTCGATTTGTGTGAGGAATTTATATTGGGATATGACTGGCTAGAAAAAAATGGGAGCAGCGGTCACCTTTGCTCCACCGACCCTGTGGTTGAAGGGGAAAGGTATCCCCCTGAGCGGCCGAAGGCAGCTAAGGGACCTTCCGGTGGTGACCTTAGAGGATACGGAAATTCCGCCCCCGAACAATAGTGTCCACAACAGGAGAGATCCAGTGACGGAGGGGGAGTCCTGATGGATACCAGGTGACCTTCCTAGAAGAAGAGGAAGACAGAATGTTGAAATGGCGATTAGTGATGCTATAGTGAGTGGACCTGGAAGCTTCCCGGTGCTGTTAACAAATAATTCCTGTAAGACGGTACGGGTTAAACGCGGAACCCGGGTGGGGACAGCCTGCCCCGTTAAGAGAATTCAAAGAATTGGGACCTGAGATAGAGAGGAGACAAGGAATGTGCGTGAATCATCCAGAATAAAAGACAGAAGGAGTGATAGCACCGCCTGAGTACCGGGGAGCGGTAATAAAACTGCTAGAGCGCAATCGAGATATTATCGCTTCTAGCAATCGGGAATTGGGATGCACAGACACAGTGACGATGAAGATTGATACAGGATATTACCCACCTGTGAGGTGGAAACCCTACCGAACCCTGATTCATAAAAGAAAAATTGTAGAGGAAGCGGTGTCTGAGATGTTGGAGGCGGGGATAATAAAACACTCCACCTCGCCGTGGAGTTTCCCCGTGGTGATCATGGAGAAGAAAGACGGGGGGGACACAGATTTTGTGTGGATTTCCGGAAGCTGAATGCCATTACCAAACCCTTAGCGGTGCCTTTGCCCCCAATAGATGACATACTGGCTTGGTTGGGTGCTTTACCACCCTGGACTTGAGATCAGGTTACTGGCAGGTAGCCTTCAATGGGGAGGATCAAGAGAAGGCGGCGTTTGCATGTCATGCAGGACTGTTTAATTTTATGCCGTTTGGCCTCTGTAATGCGCCAGGGGTCTTTTCACAATTGATATCGATAGTTTTACGGGGGTTTGAGGGGTTTGCGGTGGCATACTTGGATGGTATTTTAATCTTCTCATGAACGCCTGAGGAGCACTTTGCACATTTGACGGAGGTATTTGAGAGGTTGCCCCAACACAAACTTAAAATAAAGTTGCCCAAATGTCAGTTTCTTAAGAAGGAGACCAAGTATTTGGGGTTTGCGATTGATGAGGCTGGAATAAGACCGGACATAGACAAGGTGGAGGTTATCCGGTCTCTACCTTAGCCGAAAACCGTACGCCAAGTGCGAGGGTTGATTGGAATGATCGGCTATTATCGCCGATTTATACCTGCATGTAGCCGACTGGCCGCTCCCATAAAAGCTCTAACCAAAAAGCATGCCCGTTATAAGTGGACCCCAGAATGTCAGAGGGCTTTTGATGCCCTGGAGGAGCAGTTGACTGCTATACCGTTGTTGGCGTATCCGGATCTAAGTAAGCCAATGGCTCTGTATACATACGTGAGTGATACGTGTATAGGGGCGGTGCTGACCCAACCGTGCCCTGAGAAGGAAGTCCCCGTGCCTGGCATACCAAAGGATATTCCGATATATTTCCTGTCACATAAGTTATCCGAAACCCAACAGAGGTGGCCAGTGATTGAGAAAGAAGCTTTCACGATTGTATATGGTGTACAAAAGCTAAATTATTATTTGAGTGGGGCTGAATTTGTGGTAAAAACTGACCACAAACCGTTGACATATCTATTTGAGGCAGATTGGATGAACAAGAAAATCCAATAGTGGGCACTCAAGCTGTCCGGCTATCAGTCCCGAATTGGATACTTGCAAAGTAAAGAGAACACTTGTGCGGACCTCCTGTCCCGGATTCCAGAGCAGCTGGAAACCGAAGCCATCCGATTAGAACCGGGAGTGGATGATAGGGGTTTTCAGGTGGGAGTGATTAATTCCCACACCATAAAAGAAAGACCGGGTTGGAGTGAAACAGATGTAGCTGAAGCTGAGCCTATAGTCGACCCACATTGGGGTCGAAATGATTTAAGCCGGTGAAGAAGATAAGGAATTAGCAGAGTTAAGAGCTCGGGTGAAGGAGGGTCGAACCCAAAAATACACACTCCACCACGACAGGCTGTATTATATTGCTGGTCGAGACGGAGAAATGGGATTAAGATGGTGGTACCGGCCCGACTCCGCAGAGAAGTCGTAGATCAAGCCCATGAGAAGGCGGGCCACTTAGGAATCGAAAAGACGTATCAGTTGATATTGAGAAATTATTATTGGCCGCGACTGGTCAAGGATGTTGTAGAATGGGTAAATAGATGCGTAACATGTCAGACCCACAGTAGATACCACCCGCTTGCTCCACTGACGGAAACAGATGTTCCGCAGTATCCCTTCCAGAAAGTGAGTTTGGACATCTCCGGACCCTACCCTTTGATAGAGCGTTGTAATCAATACATCGTGAGCATAGTGAACTGGCTTACTAACTGGCCAGAGGTTTATTCAGTGCCAGATCGGTGGCCGGTGTAATCCTAGGTGAGATTTATCCAAGGTATGGGTCCCCAGAACAATTAGTTACCGACAATGGCGCAGAGAATGTGAATCGGATTATGAAGGAGGTACTCGACAAACTGGGTGTCCAGCATGTGTTGACCTCTCCTTATCACCCCCAGAGTAACTCCAAGGTCGAACGAATCCACAAGACGCTGGTGGATATCCTGGGTAAGCTTGTAACTGATAATCCGTCGGAATGGGATCAGTTCCTCACACAAGCCTTAGCAGCAGTGAGGTTCACGATGAATGAAACCTTGGAATTTTCACCATTTGAATTAGTGTTTAGAAGGGATGTGGTGATTGATAATCTTTTAAGGCCATGTAGGAAGTATTTGGGATAGGAGCATCACCAAATATTGTTGGAACAGCAACATAAGAAGTTTGCCCAGGCAAGGAACCGTATTAAGCGAGCACAGAAGAAGCGGAACGCTCGAGTGAACAAAGATAGAAGGGAAGTGGAATTCAAGGTAGGAACTCGAGGGAGGAAGCTGGATAAGCGTTGGACTCCTTACTATCAAATAGTGGAGCAGACTGGCACTCTTTCATTTATAATCTGGGACCAGGTTGCTGGGAAAATAAAAAGGGTACACGCCAATGATCTGAAGTTGGCGGAATTGGAATATGATGTAAAACTTGTCCCGCGAAGATCGGGGTGACGCCCAGGAAATGGAAACCTCCGATGAGGAAGGAGAGTCCGTTCAATTTGACGTAGATGTTATGAGAATACTGAGAAATCGGAATAATAAAGCGGCGATCCCATATATATATATATATATATATATATATATATATATATATATATATGGATATATAATAATGGAACGGAGAGAGATTGGGGAAATTGAGAGTATTACTTTAAAAGAGGTTGTGGAGATGTTAATTTAAGAATTGAATTGGTTTTTCTTGAAAATTCAACTATTTGTTTTTTTTCTCTTTCTTTTCTCTTCTCTTCCTCCTCAATCGGAAAGGGATTTTTTTTTCATATAAAATGGATGGTCGAGAATTAGACTTTTGGAAATCTTGAGAGCTGAAATGATTTTTGGAAAAAAAATATTTTTGTTACCTCAGTCTGGAAGGATTTCGTTATTGAACTGAACAAATTTAAGTTGAGTCCAGTTGAGCATAATTGGAAGAATTCATTCCGGCAATTAAATTGACTTTTGGAAGAATTAAGATTTTGCCTCAGCCAGGCACAATTTCTAAATTGCAAAATAAGGCTAGGAGGCCGCGTTCTGAATGAAGAATAATTGGAAATAATTATTGGCATCACTGAGTGAAGTGTTGTACATTCAACTTAACACGAAAGCGACTTAATTATATTTTACTCGGCTTTGCGAGGGCCGCTAAAACATTACGCATTTTAGAAAAAAATAATAGTAATTAGGGGCTGATAGCGGGGAGGGTGTGTGTGCCGTTGTAATGATTGTTGGGTAACCCTCGTTTTGGATCCGGCCGGGAGTAGCCTGATACCAATGGCAATGCCTCCGCCCTGCATAGGCCTTGTAGTCATTCATAGGTGTTGTGTACGGGAATGGGATGGAGAAATAGGTGTACTATGAATGATATGCATACAAAGGTATGTTGCTGTTGGTGGTGATTGGATGGTGGTGATTGGATGGTGGTGATTGGATGGTGGTGATGAAGAGGGTTAATGTGGGAAGAAAGCAAGGTGATGAGCATCTCGAGGCAGATTGCACGGATGGCGGGAGACAGACTGGTTCGAGCCCGCCTGTGATTCTGGAAAATGCGGCTGCTGATGTTAACGAAAACGCGACGCAACTTGAAGACCTCCCTGATGCGGAGACCCCAAGGAACTTCTTTTCTTTTTTTCTCTTTTCTTTCAAAATTCTTGCAGGCGCTGAGCTGGGAACCGTCGAAGGAAAATCCCAACGATACCTTGAATGACCGTTGATTGAGGTGAGAAGTCCTCAGTGAAAGAAATTCTTACAAGATGCTTATAAAGGAGATTCGAACTGTGAAATAAAAGGTGACGGTTCCACTACGACGGCTTAAGGTGAGAAAGATTCCCCTAGCTTAATAAAAAGCAGGTCATTTGAGAACCCTGATTAGGGCTGCATACTCTTTATTACGAAACTGTGCTGTTGATAGCAGCGACGTGGAAAAAATCTTGTAAAAAAAAGGGAAAAGGGGATAACTCTTATAAAACCCTGGAAAAAGGGGACAAAACTTAACCAAGTAACTCTTATGAGCTAATTGATGGACTTGTTGCGTTTTAGTGAGTGACAATTTTTAAATGATGATTATCTTATCTTTGAAGTATTAATGTGAAACAAAAGAATATACAAAGAAAAAAAACTTGCATGTGAAAAAAAACAACTGCATTAGCCCTGACGAACTTTGAACTTTAAAATTTTTTATTATCTCATGAACTTTTTGAATTGACTTTCATATGGACTTTTGAATGAAAAAGCGTGAGAATCTTAATTCAAGGGTGGATATGGGATTGTGTATATGTTATCTTTTGACGGGTAATTTGATGATAGAGAGAGGAGTCTGTGAAAAAAAAATCTCTGACGGCGAACTGTTAAATGGCTGGAGCGGTGTGTTGAGGAATTAGACTCCGTTGGTTCCGTGAAGCAATGGCGTCTAATGGGGGCGATTGTGACGTAATCAACCTGAGGGAGCAATTTGCCTCTCATTGGGTAGCTTTAGATGCCCCCAGGGGCATGAGGTAAGCCGAATAACTATCCTAAGACAGCTTTTAACCGATCCCGGATAACGGCATGTGCCCCGGGAATTTAGGGTGGATAAATATAGATATATTTTAATTCATTGTCAAAATAGATATATTTGCTTTTTGATGGGAAAACCTGAGATATTTTGTTATTTGAACAAACTCAACAACAGGAAATGTGAGGATGTTAAAAGGATATATTGTACTGGCTAAGTGATGGGTGGTCACCTTAGTGTCATGGGATTTTAATATTGAATTGAATCTCAGATCGCAGTTGAATCGCACACCTGCAGTTTGGGTGTTAGTGTGATTTGATTGGCTGAAGAAACTTTCCACCCCACCCACATCGGGTCGATATGCTCGAAAATTTGTCAGATTACCTTTTTATTCCTAGGGGCACAGATCGTGTGGAGACCACCGTTCCCTGGAGACGTGACTCTTCCTCCTCCTCCACCGTCTAACACTGTCTGTGAAGAGAGATTGAACTTTGAAAAACTTACTAAAAACTGACAATATCTGTACAAAAACGTTGTACATAAGTTTGTGAAACAATTCTATAGAATAGAATTCACGTGCCTGTTTTTCTTTCTGCCTACGGCTTCGATATTCGCTTTCAGCATACAGGATGCAATATAACAACCCCAGAGAAAGACCAGACAATCTGAGCCGAGTTTCCAGACAAAAAGGAGTCCTAGCCGAGCTTCATCAGTGTGATGTTACACTATCTTTGCAAGCTTATAAATACTTGAAAA
>NC_136522.1:39774204-39776704 GCF_053919585.1 Euprymna scolopes
TGTATGTATATATATATGTATGTATATATATGTATGTATATATATATGTATATATATACATACATATATGTATATATATATGTATATATATACATACATATATGTATATATATATATGTATATATATACATACATATATGTATATATATTTGTATATATATACATACATATATGTATATATAGGTATATATACATACATACATATATGTATATATATACATGTATATATATATGTATGTATGTATATATATGTATATATGTATGTATATATATACATATATGTATGTATATATGTATGTATATATGTATGTATATATATATATGTATGTATATATGTATGCAAATATATATATGTATATATATATGTATGTATATATATATGTATATATACGTATGTATATATATATGTATATTTGTATGTATATATATGTATATATATATGTATGTATATTTATATGTATATATGTATGTATATATGTATATGTATATATGTATGTACATATATATGTATATGTATATATGTATGTATATATATATATGTATATATATATATATGTATATATATATGTATAAATATATGTATATATATATGTATATATATATGTATATATATTTTTATGTATATATATGCATATATATATATGTATGTATATATATATGTACATATATATGTACATATATATATATTTTTTTTACATAGGCATCACCACATTATCAAGGCCAAGAGGCCACTCAAGGATAAGGGTTAAAGGGTGTACAGTAGAAATTTGACATTATAGTAATCATTAGTAATGAAAATTTGGTAAAGTTGATAACTTATATGGAACGGCTCATCAAGAACTTATTTACGTTAGACTTGAAGACAACCATATTGTAGTCAGCCGGAAAGCTGGAAAACGGAAGACAATTCCACAGGCGTGCAGTTCTAAGAAAAAAGCTTTGTTCATGGAATCTACGTTTAGGTTTAGGCACAGATAAAGAGTGGGGGAAATTATTGATAGTGTTTACAGCTAGACGAGTGTTTCTTGTGAAAGTTTGGCGAGGGGGGACCATAGATTGAAGCTCATTCGAACACTTTCCATGAAAATTACGATACATCAGAGACAAACTCGCAACATCTCTTCTGTGAGATAAAGGTTGCAAGGAAGAGAAAGGGACATCTCCTACGAGGCTACGAAGTCTATTTTGAACTCTATCAAGGCAGGCCAAGTCCTTTCTAGCAGCTCCTGCCCAGATGTGGCAACAGTATTCTATCCTTGGTCGTACCTGGCTCTTATATAGATAAAGAATAGCATCAGCAGTGAAATATCTACCGGATCGATAGAAAGATCCCGCCATTTTTCCAGCGGCCTTGTCAACAGATTTGATGTACGTGTCCCATTTAAGATCAGGAGTAATGGTCAAGCCAAGAAGTTTGTCAAAACTTGAGGCCTCCTGAAGACGAGTGCCATTCATTTCAATTGATGTCAGATGTGGAGCAGAATGTTGATGATGTAAAGAGAGAAGCTTGGTTTTAGATGCATTAAAAGTAACCAGCCATTCTTTACCCCATTGTACTACGTGCTCAAGATCAGAGGAGAGAGAATTGGAAAGAACTTGGTCGTTTACTGTCTTAGATGTGCTACCATAAATGGTAGTGTCGTCAGCATAGATGTCTACAAATGATGTAAGGATGTGATTTGGAAGATCATTAATGTAGATCAGGAAAAGAGTTGGGCCCAGGATGGACCCCTGAGGGACACCGGCATTAATACTGTGAGCTTCTGATTTTTGCCCCCCAATTACTACTCTTATGAACCTGTCAGAAAGAAATGATTTAATAATTGAGAAGACATTTCCAGCAATACCATAGCTAGAGATCTTATGAAGTAAACCTTTATGCCATACTCTCTCAAAGGCCTTAGATATGTCAAGAGCAATTGCCCTAGAAAGGTTGCCTCCGTCGAGAGATTTGCTAATCCTATGAGATATAACTGTAAGCACATCTGCTGTAGATCTAGCAGAACGGAAACCATATTGAGTGTCACTATGAAGGTTATTTTTGTTGAGATGGTTGATTACTTCTGTATTTAACACAGATTCCAGCAACTTACTCATGACGCACAGGAGACTTATTGGCCTGTACTGAGAGGGTGATGAGCGATCACCTGAATTCTTAAATACAGGGCATACTGATGAGATTTTCCAGGGAGATGGGAAACTATTCTCTTTAAGACAGCGTTTAAACAGTTTTGTAAGTATGGGCGCTAGTTCAGGTTGAAGTTTTTTGAGTACTATGATTGGAATACCGTCAGGGCCAGTTGCTTTACTGGAATCAAGGTTTCTGATTAGCTTGGCAACATCACGTACAGATATACGTATATCACATAGCGTGTTTTCTGATACAGGAGGAAATATTAGGGGTTGGCAGCCTTGATCGCAAAGGGTAGAATTAGCTGCGAAGTTCTTGACAAAGAGTTTGGCTTTGTCTGATGCTGACGAGATTATCTCAGGTCCATTG
>NC_136522.1:39794204-39999204 GCF_053919585.1 Euprymna scolopes
TGCTCAAAACAACGAGATATTATAAAAAAAAAGGTGACTGGGAAGCCATCAGAGATCTTATCAGAGATGCCCCATGGGGAAATATTTTTTCTCTTCCTGCTGAACAGTGCGCAAATGAGAACACTGAATGGTTCAAAACAGCAATTGAAGCACATGTTCCCATGCGGAAATTTTATAGCAAGCCCCACTCTCCCCAATGGTTTACTTCTACTTGTGCAACTACCATTGCTCAAAGGCAGCATGCATAACCGCAGATTTAACCAAAATAAATCCAGTTGAAACAGACAGAAGTATATAGAAGCTAGAAGTAATGTTAAAAAAGAAATAGCGACAGCTAAGAGAGAATTTACGGAAACCACTAAAAAACGCATCGAAGCACAAAAATTAGGAACTCATGACTTCTGGAAAATCTACAACAGTGTAGTAAATAATGGGCAATCAAAAATTCCCCCACTAACCAACAATCACGAGGTTGTTTGCTCAGCAACCGACAAGGCTAATATGCTTGCCAGTCGGTTTGACTCAAACTCCACACTGGATCCTTCCAACCACCCCATCCCTGACTTTCGTTTGCGGATAGAAGCCACGCTAGACGATAAAAAAAACCCTGCTCAGGTGCATGCTATCATAAAAAAACCTTGACACTTCAAGAGCATGTGGACCTGATCTCATCCCAGCTGTGCTATTAAAAAAGTACTCAGCCGAAGTAGCTCCAGTTCTCTCCAAACTCTACAACAAATGCCTTAATAAATCATGTTTTCCGGGCTGTTGGAAAACTGCTTCTGTGGTACCAGTATTCAAGAATTCTGGCGAAAGAACTGACCCATCAAATTATCGCCCCAGTAGCCTCTTCCCACTTTTCGCCAAAATATTTGAGACCATAATTAACCATGCTCTAGTCCGTCACCTTACAGATGCTAAACTTCTGACTGACAAACAATATGGATTTAGACAAGCCCGTTCCACAGCAGACATCTTCACTGTAATCTCTGAACGTATATACCATTCACTGGACAAAGCGGGGGAGGGCAGAGCGGTAGCTCTAGATATATCTAAGGCTTTTGACAGGGTATGGCATGAGGGTCTCCTCAGGAAAATTAGATCATACGGTACCACTGGTAGAATACTTAACATAATTAAATCCTTCTTAGATTAGAGAAAAATCCAGGTTGTCCTCGACGGTTGTGCATCTAAACAATATGATATAAATGCGGGTGTGCCTCAGGGGTCTATCCTTTGACCTCTATTGTTCCTAATATTTAATAATGACATCCCCGATAAAACTGCCTCTGAGATGGGTATATATGATGATGACACCACACTCTATAACAGGCATTACAGGAAAACAAATGAACACATAACTAGAGAAATGGCAAAAACACTAGAGGATGACCTCCAATCTGTAGTGGAATGGGGACAAAAATGGATGGTCACATTCAATGCTGCCAAGACTAAACTGGTTGCCTTCAATAATCACAAGAAACGTTCTCTGCCACCTATAGCAATGGCCAGTGACTCCCTATCTGAGAGTACATCTTTCAAACTGCTTGGCCTAACGTTCACAGGAAACATGAGTTGGAACAATTACATTGAAAACATTTCCAGGGCCGCTGCAAAGAAGGTAGTCTCTCTCTACCGTGCTAGAAAGCTACTGACACCTGAAAGTATCCTGTACCTCTATAATGCCACCATTCGCCTATGTATGGAGTATTGCTGTTACATTTGGGCTGGTGCATCTGCTGCTAGTCTCTCGCTCCTAGACAAGGTTCAAAAGAGAGTCGCCAATCTGATAGGCCCTGAACTGGCATCTAAGCTTCAGCCTCTGTTCCATCGACGAAATGTTGCATTCCTCTGCCTGTTCTACAAGTATTTTAATGGTGAATGTTCTGACGAACTGCAGACACTTGTGCCCCCCACGACGTAGACACCCTCGACAAACCCGACAGGCAGCTAAATCCCACCCCCACGCAGTAGAGATCCCTAGATGTAAAAGATCTTTCTACTCCAGTAGTTTCTTTCCCAGAACCGCTAGACTCTGGAATTCCATTCCAGGTCCCTGCTTCCCCAACCGTACTTACATGCAGAAGTTCAAGTATAACGCGAACCGACATCTCGCTGCCCAAATCCCAACATAGTGCCCCAGTAGTTGTTTCCCCTGATAGTAGTCCCCTACACCAAAGTGGCAATGTGCCTTGTTTGGGGTGAAAATGTAACAAAAAAATATATATACGAAATAACCTGACAATCGACGACCATTTACCAAAAACTAGTAACACCATGTATGTTTGCAAATGTCTTATAGCAGAATGTGTCGCCAGAATAATTCACACATTCGCATGAGTAGGAATATTTTTATTTTTAAGTTAAACTGGCATTGGACAGGCTATTTCCCTAGATGAGTTTGCAATTACAGGATACTCTAACTTAACTTCTAAATCTGACCCCCAAGATCGCCATGGGCATGGAATATGTGCCTATATTAAAGATAGCTTTCCATGTGGGAGGGACATCTCCAGGGAAGATCCTAACTTACCCTATATGTGCTTCCGGGTTGCTTTAGCTCACACTACTGCATTTATATTTACTCTCTATCGCCCCCACAACAGCGGAGTTACTATCTTTCAAAGCATATCTGAGAAAATTGACCAAGTCCTTTCTACTTATCCTTCAGCTAACATTCACGTATGTGGAGACTTAAAGTTCACAACGTCGAATGGTTGACCCACTCAAACAAGACCGATGATGAGGGGAGGTTCTGTCATGATTTCTCCATTGCCTATGACCTCACTCAGATTGTTCAGGAACCTACCCGTGTGCCCGATAATGACGGCCAGTATGCGAGCCTACTAGACCTTTTTCTCACAACTTGCCCTGAACTATGTTCAGTTTCTGTTCTGTCGCCTCTTGGATCTTCCGACCACTCTGTTGTATCAATTAAGATAAAAATGAAATGTAATAAGTCCCCAGACGTACCACTTCATCGTACAGTATATCGATACACTAAGGCTGACTGGGATAGCTTCCGTACATTTATATCTGATCTACCTCTGCATTCCATGTTTAAAAAGGATGTGTCCTCTATAGTATTAGACCTAACTGAATGGTTAATTGTAGGTATTGACCATTTCATACCCTCTAAAAAGTTTCAGCAAAAACCTAACAGCCAGCCATGTTTCTCTCCAGAATGTGCTGCTGCCATTGCGCACAGAAATCACTTTTTCCACTGCTTCAAACGTAATAGATGTATGGAAACTAAAGCCGTTTTCAGGACTGCCAGCAACCATTGTAAGAAAGTAATAAGGAACGCAAGAGAGTTGTATGCTCAATCTGTTAAGTCCAAAGTAGCTGAGCAGCGGCTTGGTTCCCACCAGTTTTGGCAAATAGCAAACAGAATCCTGAACAGAAGCGTGTGCTCCATCCCAACTATTATCAATGGACCTGAGGTAATCTCGTCAGCATCAGACAAAGCCAAACTCTTTGTCAAGAACTTTGCAGCTAATTCTACCCTTTGGGACCAAGACCGCCAACCCCCAATATTTCCTCCTGTATCAGAAAACACGCTATGTGATATACATATATCTGTACGTGATGTTGCCAAGCTAATCAAAAACCTTGATTCCAGTAAAGCAACTGGCCCTGATGGTATTCCAATTATAGTACTCAAAAAACTTCAACCTGAACTAGCGCCCATACTTACAAAACTGTTTAAACGTTGTCTTAAGGAGAATAGTTTCCCATCTCCCTGGAAAATCTCATCAGTATGCCCTGTATTTAAGAATTCAGGTGATCGCTCATCCCCCTCTCAGTACAGGCCAATAAGTCTCCTGTGCGTCATGAGTAAGTTGCTAGAATCTGTGTTAAATACAGAAGTAATCAAACATCTCAACAAAAATAACCTTCTTAGTGACACTCAATATGGTTTCCGTTCTGCTAGATCTACAGCAGATGTCCTTACAGTTATATCGCATAGGATTAGCAAATCTCTCGACGGTGGCAATCTTTCTAGGGCAATTGCTCTTGACATATCTAAAGCCTTTGATAGGGTATGGCATAAAGATTTACTTCATAAGATCGCTAGCTATGGTATAGCTGGAAAAGTCTTCTCAATTATTAAATCATTTCTTTCTGATAGGTTCATAAGAGTAGTAGTTGAGGGGCAAAAATCAGAAGCTCTCAGTATTAATGCCGGTGTCCCTCAGGGATCCATCCTGGGCCCAACTCTTTTCCTGATCTACATTAATGATCTTCCAAATCATATCCTTACATCATTTGTAGACATTTATGCTGACGACACTACCATTTATGGTACCACATCTAAGACAGTAAACGAGCAAGTACTCTCCAATTCTCTCTCCTCTGATCTTGAGCATGTAGTACAATGGGGAAAGGAGTGGCTGGTTACTTTTAATGCATCTAAAACCAAGCTTCTCTCTTTACATCATCAACATTTTAATCCACATTTGTCATCAATTGAAATGAATGGCTCTCGTCTTCAGGAGGCCTCAAGTTTTGACAAGCTTCTGGGCTTGACCATTACTCCTGATCTTAAATGGAACACGTATATCAAATCTGTTGCCAAGGCCGCTGGAAAAATGGTGGGATCTTTCTATCGATCCAGTAGATATCTCACTGCTGATGCTATTCTCTATCTATATAAGAGCCAGGTACGTCCAAGGATGGAATACTGTTGCCACATCTGGGCAGGAGCTGCTAGAAAGGACTTGTCCTGCCTTGATAGAGTTCAAAATAGACTTCGTAGCCTCGTAGGAGATGTCCTTTTCTCCTCCTTACAACCTCTATCTCACAGAAGAGATGTTGCGAGTTTGTCTCTGATGTATCGTTATTTTCATGGAAAGTGTTCAACTGAGCTTCAATCTATGGTCCCCCCTCGCCAAACTTTCACAAGAAACACTCGTCTAGCTGTAAACACTATCAATAATTTCCCCCACTCTTTATCTGTGCCTAAACCTAAACATAGATTCCATGAACAAAGCTTCTTTCTTAGAACTGCACGCCTGTGGAATTGTCTTCCGTTTTCCTCCTTTCCGGCTGACTACAATATGGTTGTGTTCAAGTCTAAAGTAAATAAGTTCTTGATGAGCCGTTCCATATAAGTTATTAAATTTACCAAATTTTCATTACTAATGATTACTATATTGACCAACTTCTACTGTACACTCTTTAACCCTTATCCTTGAGTGGCCTCTGGGCCTTGATAATGTGGTGATGCCTTTGTAAAAAAAAAAAAAAAAAAAAAAAAAAAAAATAATATTTCTTGGCGGCTTACATCTTATCTATTTTCCCATAACAGCTTTATCTACACACATCTAGTAGCACACGACACACCCAAAATAAATTCAGAAATATATTAATAAAAAAGTTACATAATAGCTACCCCATATTGTAACCTGCGCCTCCCCATCATATGTCCTAATCATTTGCATGAACAAACCGACCATCAAGCAGGCTCAATACGAAGGAGGAAAAGGTATCCTTAAATACTTCTAAACGATTTTAATCGACTTTTTCATTAATTTCACTAACTAATATTTTGAAGACATGGCAGTTGAAAACGTCGCAACTATGGTGAATGTCCTTTTCAACTCAAGCAGAACAAGCGAACCTTGGCCCGCCAAATGGAAAAATCGGATCGCAAAAAACGTAAATAGGAATTATCTTTGCTATACAAGGAAACACACACACACACACACACGCACACACACACACACACACACATATATATATATATATATATATATATATATATATATATATATAAGCGCCGCCTATCGTTTTGGCGGTCGTTTGGATCCTGTAGTGAGGTAGTTGGTTGTCTAGTCCCACTGATGAGCTGTGACATAGAGAAACAGTGGATGACTGTAATGCTCCCTATCGTGGGTTAAGCATATTGAGAAGTGATATAGAAACTGCCATTAGCATATTAAGCGATGCCCTTTATGTAAACAAATTAAATTTAGGCATTTGGACAACCTCAAAATATTGTTAATTCACTACCCGGAATAGCAGCAGAATAATTTAAGGGTTAGAATCGCCGACTATCGTTTGGGCGGTCAAGTTTCGATCCTGGCTTGCGGTAGTTACATGTCTAGCTGCAGTTATGAGTTCTGATACAGCGAAACAGTACTGCATGTGGATGACTATATATATATATATATATATATATATATATATATATATATATATATATATATATATAGAGAGAGAGAGAGAGAGAGAGAGAGTCATCCACACACATACACCCCCCACACACAGCTATATATATATATATATATATATATATATATATATATATATCTGTGGTCAAAATTATGGAACACCTATAAAAACTTAGATAATAGTTTTAATCTACACATCTAAAGGTTAAGAATTGTGCAGTGAAAGCAAATGTAAAATATTTAACAGTAGATTCATATTTATTTGCTTTGAAACCACTCTCAAGAGTGTTAGCTGGCTTTCATATAAGTGCATTCCAAAATTAATATGATTCATTGTTATACTAAAAGATGTTTCTTATTTTTCAGGTATCATTTGATTCCTGCCAGTGCCATAATAGTATATCTCATTAAAAATGCTTCCAAACAAGCAGCTTTCAAAGATCAAAAGGGCACAGATTGTTGTTTTATCTGGCGAAGGATATTCTCTGGTAGAAATTGCCAGAAGGTTGGAATGTTCAATGAAGGAATTTTGGACAATGATTAAAAGGCACAAGGACAAGAAAAAAACAAGGCCTTAAAAAGTCTACAACGGCTAAGGAAGACAGATTTGTGAAAAGAGCATCGTTTGCAGATAGGAAGAAAAATTCTACAGAGCTTGCAGGATGATGCAAACAAAACATATCAGCTCGAACAGAAAGAAGAAGGTTATTAGAAGCGGGATTAAAAGGATGCAAAGTTAGGGAGAAAAAACGAAAACAAAAAACACATGAAAATTGGACACCTCTTGATTAGGCCAACACTTTTTTGTCTGACGAAAGAACTTTGGGGTAAGTTAACAGCTTCTATTTTCTAAACTTTGAAAGGAACAATTGAAGTTATTGTATGAATAACATTCATAGCATCTATTAAAAAATCGTAGCAAATTCTCATTTTTTTTTCTTCAGATTTTTTGTATCCATGGAGTGATTTATGTTCGCCGTAGGGAAGGGAAGTATTTCATCATGATTATGTAGTTTCAACTGTCAAAGAATTTTTTTTATTTATTTCTATTAGTAATTTGTTTATTAGTCCTAACAATGGAGCACACGATAATGAATTTAACCAGATGAAACCATTAGACAGATGAAATATTACAGAAACCGAAGTCAGTTATAAAATATTAAAAACAAAAAACAAATGAATACTATCAAAATTGACATGCAAAACACCTGGTAGGAAGTGCAGCGTAAAATCGAGCTTCTCTTAGCAAGACTTTTGATTGTAGGTGCACAAACCCAACTGTTAAGCCCTACCACCTACAAAAATAACCGGTGCATAAGGTACAACAGTACCTAAGTTTTTAATCAGCTGAAAAATGTTTTCACTTATTTATAGCAAAAAATAAAACAATATTTATTCATAGAACATCATTTTATTTTATTTTTATTGTTTTTCACATTTTCTTTGTTTTAATTGTGATCAGTACTCGATAAATATTATTTTCTGTTTCCTTTCAGTTTTGTAATTTGATCGGGTGTCTTATCGTCTTTTATTTTGATTGGTGCTCCTGCTCGGCATGTTCCGACCCGTTATGCAGCTTCCGGTCGAGCCCGAACGAACATTTACGAGAATTCAGTTCTTAAAATGCAACAGAACCGTTTCGGCGTTTAGTCCCTGCGAGAGCCTAAAACAAAGATGGCGGAAAGAGCTACAGTTGATTTTTTTAACTGATTAAACGCTTTCAAATAAATTAAAACACAAAAATATTATCCAGGTAGGTTTCAGCGATTATTTTATTGGCTACGGAAACACTTGCTATATATTGAAAAAAAAATAATTTTGCCGATTTTACGTTCTGTGAAGCATTTTATTATTTAGAAAATGTGCTAGAGCTACTTTTATATAAAAAAAAAGTGTGCAATATACGGTAACCGACCCGAAAGATGCTATCATTGGTAGAAGCCAGTTATCCACCTCTGTTTTCGCTCAATCTAAATCAACACTAATCGCCAGTAACCAACAGTGTCTAAAATCACAGACATTAGCTTCCACTTGCTGGAAAACAATGCCCGACAGTGGAAGTCAGATTATTCCATTTGGGCCACAAATGCCGGTATCCGCTATTTTCCAAGAACCACAGTGGCCACGAACAACTATAGTTTTATTCGTTTTCGAGGGAGGTCCTTTAAGGATTCTATTCTGGATCTGTCATGCTTCCACCGGGCAACCCCGGTTAACGGGCCCTTCTGGTATTTAACAAAGTAATATATTCTTATAATTCTAAAAACAGATTTAAACCATTGTAAAAACACATTTATCTTCTATATATATATAAAATGAACTCATTTTTCCCTCTGATTTTGACCATAATAGGATTAAAAATCAAGACATTTCATGCAAATGTAATATGCACAAACTGCAGTACATTATCTGAGGTATGTTATAGGCCTATTACCTCTACACTTCCTCGATAATCGTGGATTCCTATATTTTTTCTGGTGAGAGTTCACGACCAAAATCGGTAAGAATCAATGAAAGTTGTATAATCTTTTCTCTCTTATAAATACCCCTACCCCCGCTACCACTTACACCGTTGCGGATCCGTTCAGAAGGGACAGCCCGAATAAACACTGGTTTGGGTTCGTAGTTGCTTAAAAAAATGGAATGGCATTTTAACGTTCCTTTTCGTTCTATGTTTCTACTGGGTGAAACGCAGCATTGGATTCAAGCGAATCGAAGGGTTATTTATGCCATTTTTTATTTGACCATGTAAAATTGCTTCATAAATATTAAACCTTTTCTGTAGCAATTTCACATGTTCTTTCCCGGGTTTCGACATGGTAAGAATATTTTATTCTGTGGAACTGTCTACTACAAACAAGTCACCTCCCAGGACTTGTGTATAACAGCGAACCATCTGAAGCTGTTCTGAAACTCAAAATGGCGTACAATTCTAGAGGTTATGCGCCCAGCGTGCGTCTTTATTTCGATGGATCCGAATCAAAATTCGAATTGTGGCAAGTTAAATTTCTGGGATATCTACGAATCCAAAAGCTACACAAAGTACTACACACACAACCTGAAAACAGAAACGACCCCGACTTCATTGAAAAGAACGCAACTGTCTTTGCGGAATTAATACAGTGTTTAGATGACCGAAGTCTATCACTGGTAATGAGAGAAGCCCTGGACGACGGCTGCAAAGCATTAAACATATTGAGAGAGCATTATTTATCGAAAATAAAACCCAAAATTATTTCTTTATACACTGAACTGACCTAATCACAAGAGTTTCCAATGTAGATACAGGACTCAAAAATGGCGACTACATTAAAAATGTAGAGAGCTCTGTTAGCGAACATACATTTTTTATTTTCGTGTACATGTGTACATTTGATGCGTCAACAAGCAATGATAATTTTCTTGTCGATTGTGGGGCCACGGCACATGTGATTACAAAGGAATCTGATTTTATCAATTTTGATCCCAACTTTAAGCCACAAAATCATTTTGTAGAACTAGCTGACGGGAGTCGAGTCAATGATATGGTTTTGAAAAGAGGCAATGCGAAAATCTCGCTAAAGAACAATACAGGTGAATAGTGTTTCTGTATTCTAGAAAACGCTTTTCTAATCCCAAAATTTAAACAAAATATATTTTCTGTACAAGCTGCCACAAAACAAGGTGCAAATATAAACTTTAGCCCCAATAAATCAAAACTGGTATACCCGAATGGAACTGTATTCGACATTAAAGAAAATAGAAGACTATTATTTAAATAGCGTAGTCCCATCAAAAACCGCCTGCCATGATCTACAAACATGGCATAAAATTCTTGGACACTGCAATATTCCTGATATCAAAAAGTTGCAGACTGTAGTTGATGGAATGCAAATACAAACATCAAAAACCTTCAACTGCGACGTCTGTACGCAAGGGAAAATGACAAACTATCAAAGCAAGATACCAGAAAAAAAATCCTATCAATGGTGCATTGTGACTTGAACGGTCCCGTAGAACCGATGGCCAGAGAACATTATAGATATGTGTTGAATTTCGTAGATGACCATTCAGGTTTAATAATGGTTTATTTTTTAAAGAATAAATCTGATACCCTGCTAGTAACTAAGAAATATCTAGCCGACATGGCCCCCTACGGTGAAATCAAGTGTATTCGCTCTGACAACGGTACTGAATTTACCAATAAAGACTTTGAATTTTTACTAATTAACCATCATATCAGGCATGAAACATCGCCACACCAAAACGGGACTTCTGAGCGTGCGTGGCGGACACTTTTTGAAATGGCAAGATGCCTACTCATTGAATCAAAACTCCCTAAAAAACTCTGGACGTATGCACTTATGGCGGCAGCCTATATACGCAACAGGTGTTTTAACAAAACACTATCTAAAACTCCATATGAATTTTTCTGCGGTAAAAAAACAAAAAAAAACAAAAACCCAAATTTAAGCAGAATGCATATATTTAGTTCAACTTGCTTCGCATATATAGAGAAAAAGAGTAAATTGAATATTAAAGCTGACAGAGGTATATTTCTTGGATACGATAAAAACAGTCCAGCCAATTTAATATTTTTTCCCGAAAAAAAAAAAAAATAAAAAGCATCCGGTGTGTAAAATTTACAGACACGTTTAATTGTAAAGACGAAAACCCGTCATATGAAGAGGATGGAATTATATTACCTCAAATAATTAGAACAAACGAAAACAATAAAAATGACGGAGACGAGAGTGGCCATGATGATGATGATGATGATGATGATGATGATGATGATGATGATAAAGTCGAGATATCCCGAAAGAAATAGAAGACGATCCGATTTTTTTGTGGTCGACAATATAAAGGATTATCAAATCGACTATTGCTGTTCAATGGAAAATGCGCCAAAAAGCTTCAACGAAGCAATTAATTCAGAACAGTGTGATGAATGGAAAATTGCCAAGAAAAAAGAAATAGATGCCTTAACCGAAAATGATACCTATACGGTAGTGCATCACCCAAGAGATAAACATGTTATTTCTACCAGATGGGTCTTTACAAAAAAGAGTACAGCATCAGGCGTAGAACAGTACAAAGCAAGATTTGTTGCTAAGGGGTGCTCTCAGATTTACAGTAAAGAATACTTTTCTACGTTTTCGCCGACCACAAACCTAACGACAATCAGAGTTTTACTGCAAGTCGCATCGCAATATGACTTAAACATCCATCAAATGGACGTAAAAAATGCTTATTTGAATGCCCCAATAGATTGTGAAATTTATATTACCCCTCCAGAGGGATTTATAATGAAAAATAAAAATAGCGTGTGGCGACTTAACAAGTCATTATATTGTATAAATAAGAGTGCTCAGTGTTGGAATACAGTATTTCATGATTATATTATTAAACAACAATTTAGACAATGCGCTGTAGACCCCTGTTTATATACCCAACACAAAGACGATAAACTACTGATTTTGGTTTTGTGGGTCGAGGATATTTTAATCGCATCAAATTGTGACATAATGTTAACTCATGTTAAGAACAAATTAAGTAAAAGATTCAAAATGACCGATCTTGGCAAAATATCCTGGTTTCTGGGGATAGAATTTACTCAAAGCAAAGGACTTGTTACGATGACTCAATCGAGATACATCGACAAAATACTATTAAAATTTGGAACGGGAGAGTGCAAGAAACGCTCTACACCGGTCGAAAATGATATTAATAAAAATATACACACAGAATCTGAAATAATAAATGACACACAATATCGCGAAATTATAGGTAGTCTTATATATTTGATGACTGCAACCAGGCCCGACATATGCTATACAGTAACAAAACTGTCACAAAAATTATCACGACCGACAATGAAGGATTTAAACAGAGCTAAACAAGTCCTACGTTATTTAAAAGGAACTAAAGAACAGAAGTTAGTATTTAGAAAATCAAGAAATCCCCTAAAATTAGGTTTTTCGGATTCAGACTGGGCAAGCGACGAGGATCGCAAGAGTGTATCTGGATATTGTTTCAGACTCTCAGAAAATGGGCCTATTATTTCATGGAAATCTAAAAAGCAATAGATTGTATCTCTCTACGTGTGAAACAGAATTTATCGCGATCACACACACGACCCAGGAAGCACTCTACCTTAAAAATATCCTGAAGACTATTTTAGAGCCAGAATTGATTACAAGCCCCGTGGTAATTAATTGTGATAATCAAGCCAGTATAGTCTTAGCACAGAGCACGGATGATCAACCAAAGATCTAGGCATGTGGATATAAAATTCCATTTCGTAGAAAACGAGATAAAAAAAGGAATCCATTATTTTGAATTACATATCATCAGAACAAAATATCGCTGATGTATTTACGAAACCGGCGACACGGATAAAGCTACAACGTTTTTTCTCAAAACTTGTAGGTGAATTCGACTGAATAATTTTTTTTTCTTTCACTGCCCTGTATGTATATAGATTTCTATATATTAAAAATACAGACCAGCGAAGTTCCACTTATGAGAAGGCTCTTACATTTTTGCATGAATATCAGCGGAAAACCCTAGGGGTAATGCTCAGAGTATATATATTTCTATACATCAAAAAAAATAGTCCTGGACAAGACGTTAAACTGTATCCATTTTATTTGTATTAACACTTTAACCTACTAATACTTTTTGCTTAGGAAAAAAAAATATTTGTAATTTTCCTTTTTGACATTTGAACACAATTAAAAATGGCGTCTTTTTAAATGCTAAAATTCTAAGATCCAAATGATTTCTAATTTTTGTTATGTCTAAGTAAATATAAAAATACATATTTATTTTTGAGCAGAACAAACACAAGGGACTTCCCCATTATAAGAAAATAGGGAGGATGTTGCAATATTTTGGACCTATTAATGGGGTAAGTATTTATTTTCAAAAAATATGTACAAGCTATTTTTAGAAAAATTTGGCACAAGGCCGAACATGGGGGATGGGGAAGGGCGGTCTTCTTTGACTAAAGCTAACTAATCTAACCTAACTAGTTCCTACATTTACTCTATTTTCACCACAATGCCACATTCATACTATACATCCATCAGCGTATACATCCTTCGTTATTCACCATAAGAACATCATACCATGATAAACTAATTAAAACCCATAAGAAAAAGGGGGGTGGGTGGGATATAAAAATTTTATAATACAAAAAGAAAATGATATATATACAATGTTAGTAACAAAAAAAAAGCCTGTTACTAAACTGTGGCAGGTGCGCTTATTCGCCAGTCGAAAAGGTGATGCGGGTCCGAACGCTTTATTACAACACCTCTTACGAAAACTTCGAAAGGAGACCCGCATCTCTCGCGAATCAAGCGATCTGTCACCTAAATTAGGGAGGAAACGGGGCAAAAAAAAAAACAAAACAAAAAAAACAAAAACAAAAAACGGGACAAACTTAAAAGGGGGCCTAATGATCTCTATCACACACTAATGAGGTTATGAACACAAGAGCCTAGAAAATTGTCCTAATCTTGCCTAAACGTGACCTACTCTGGACTTTAAACGAGTCGGAGCTTACGTTCGTTTTTGTTACGCAAAATTCTTTACCTAAGGGACATCCAAGAACCAGTCAAGACTTGCTTCTCTCACCTGACACACACGCGCAACTGACACCCACCTTTCAACAAAGTCTGACGAAGAGAGTCTAACTCTCTCGGCCTTGATACGACTCCTCAAATGATAACGGAAGATTCGTATAAGGTCGAGGGGAGCGAAGTCCTCAGATCCGTAGACCACTCTGATACGTGTTTTCCAAATAACACCTCTCATAACTGCTAGCAAGGTCAAACACAATTCTTTTCTAATCCTATCCGTTGTCGGAGCCCAATTGCTACATACATTGATAGGAACCAAAGTTAATGACGATATGTTCAGTATGCGAACCATGAGAGCTGTAACAAACTCAATCAGCGGCACCACGATGCGACAGTAGACGAAGGCGTGACATAAAGTCTCGACCTCATCTCCACATCGTTTGCAAATAGGCGAAGTTGCCAAGCCAGCTGGGTGAAGTCTCTTACCGACCCAGAGAGCATCCCGAATTACTAGCCAGGTCAAGGATGCCTCGTCATTAGTGAGGCATCCCGACCCAGGCGCCCAAGACCAGATTGAGCGGAGCTGTCCCTTCGTCAAAGGGAGCCCCTCACCAATAACATCCCTTACGGATCCCCTCACTAGTACCCGATATAATGCCTTTTGGGACAACAGCAGAGCGTTGGAGAGGCTTTCCTTAACTCTTAAGAGGAACTTCAGCGCTCGCCGGCACTCGCGGTAGAAGGGGCGTTCACCTCGAGGCAACCTGTGTGCCTCCCCCTGGGACTGGTGCACCCCTCTCAAAGCCGGAAAGGCTTTCTTGGTGTCCCCCCCACAGGGCACAGTCTTCCCTATCTTGTGTGCACATTCGATCTAGGTAGTAGAGCCGTAATGTGTGGAGCCGAATCTCCACGTTTGGCATACCTAGACCGCCTTCAGAAGGATGTAGGTAGCAGACATCGCGACAGACTATAGGGGCCCTTCCAAGCCATAAAAAGTTGAAAAGAGCCCTCTGCAGATAACGCAGTGTATCTGACGGGATTGGAAGCACTGATAGACGATAAATGAAGATTGGATAGATGTGGGTATTACACACCTCCGCTCTCCCCTTTAATGAAAGGTTTCTACTGATCCACAGCGCAGCTGCGGATCGGACCGCTTTCAGAACCTCCGACCAATTTTTCTCCAGCTGGAGGTCAGGACCAAACCAGACGCCGAGTATCTTGCAAGGCCCGTCGCTCCAACTAAAGGGTCCCTGAAGGGGCATACCCTTCCAGGCACCAATGCGCAAACCCTAAGACTTGTCGCAGTTAATTTTGGCCCCTGTTACCGTTTCATAAAATCTGATTTCTACACCGACGACACTAATCTCAGCACTGCTAGTTACAAGCACAGTTACGTCGTTGGCATAGGCAGAGTACTTTATCTGGGCATCCGCACCTGGCAAAGTGATTCCGCGTAGGACCGGGTTCACCCTTAGCTTGCGCAGAAATGGCTCTATTGCAAGCACGTACAGCATGGGTGATAACGGGCACCCTTGACGAATTGAACGTGACAAACTGAAGGGTCTCGACCTCCTCCCATTTACTTCTACCATCACCACGGGGTTAGCATAGAGAAGATGAACCCACGAGCGAAATTGCGGGCTTAAACCGGCCGCCGACAAAACAGCCCCCAAGTACCGATGATCAACCCTATCGAAGGCTTTGGACTGATCTAAATTGATCACCGCGGCCTCAGTCTCGACTTTTTCTATCATCAGGCGTATTGTGTGCAAGTTATCCTGGATTGTCCTGCCCTTCACGGCACACGTTTTCTCGGGGCTGACTAGACGAGCCAGGACAAGCTGCAGACAATTTGCGAGAATCTTGGCCAAAATCTTTAACTCTATGTTAAGCATCGTTAAACGCCTGAAATTACCTAACCCATCTCCACCATCTTTGCTTTTACGAACAAGTTTTATCACACCTATGGTAAAGTACTTGGAGATTGAGCCGTTCCTAAACCTTGAGTTAAATAAAACCGTCAACAAAGGGACAAAGATGTGCGACAACCTCAAGTACACTTCGTAGGGCAGACCATCGATAACCGGAGACCTATTAAGGCCGACCCGCTTTAAGGCTTCAATGACTTCGTTATGCCACCTTCGCACCTAGCCGCTTCGGTCGTCGAAAGGCGAGAAAAGTCAGCCAAATAGGTGTCGAACTGTTCTAATGACAGACCGGGTTCCATGGAAAAAAGCTCCTGGAAATGTGATCTAAACACCTCCAGCACACCCTGGTTTGTGGTCACGGTACGCCCGTCCGGCAATGTGACACGAGCGATGTGCCTATCGGCCGCTTGCCTCAGCTCCTCTGCACGCAGTTCAACGGCCATGTTTGTTGCTTCCTGGGGCATTCTTTTTAACCTAGCCCTAATCGCTAAAGCTTGGTGCTCCTTTTCAGTAAGGGAGGCAAGCTGAGCCTTTATTAAATTAACGCTAGCACTATCTCCCTCCTCCACCGCCCGATCTAATCTAGATTCTAGTGTCGCTTTAGCTGCCCTAGATTCTAGGTTGAGTCTTTTGCTAAAATTGGCAGAAAAGGACCTAATGGCTTCCTTAATTTTTACCCACCACCTATTCCCTATAATTGCCCCCGTCAGTTCCCGCTGTATAGTAAGTAATAGCCCTTCCCGGAAGCCCTTCACATCGAATAACGACGTGTTGAGCTTCCAGTAACCGGCTAATCTAGGCTTAGGTTTATCTAAGTTTACCCGTACACGGACAAGTCTGTGTTCCGAGTAAACTATATTGTGGAAACTTGGACAATTCAATACTCCTACATCGACTCTCCTAACTAAGAACCGGTCGATATAGCTCGAGAGCTGTACCGAACCGGAGCCGCGTCTACCTGTCCAAGTCCACACTAAGTCACGGGGCTTTTCATTTCGGAATTTGTCGATAAGATCAAACTTATCCACAAATTCACGAAATAAAACAGCATCCCGATCTCTGTTAGTACCCCTAGAAGGTAACCCAAAACGATCTAACTCGGGATCCAGGACCGCGTTCCAGTCTCCCGCTAAGATAACCGTTCGAGAAGTATCCATGAACTGCTCGATTCGCCGAAAAAAGGCAGCCAGCTCAACGTGGCTATTGGGCGCATAAACCCCAATAAGACGTAATGCTCTACCCTTTATGGTAACATCCAAAACACATAGTCTTTCCTCCGGATCCATATAGCACGGGTCACACAACGAATCTAGGGACCTTTTAACTAGCCAAGAGACCGCTCTAGAGTGAGAATTAAAGTACGCTGAATAATCCTTAAAGGTCTTATACAGTGCACGTAAATGGTCACCAGGAATAAAATGGGTTTACTGCACACAGCAAATATCCACTCCGAGGTGCTGCAGGTCCAAACTCAAGCGCCATTTTCGCGAGTTGGCACTTAGCCCTCGGACATTCACACTTGCAAGCTTGAGATCCATGATTGTGCCTTAGGGTTGAGAACCAGAAACGAATAACGCGGTCATGAGCGTGCCGACAGCCTTCGTGAGGGAATAGGTACCCATCGCAGTATCGATGAGTCCGTCACGAGAGATACCGCCGACATGCAGGGGATAGGTTAGTTTGACTATCCTATACAGGGAGGGATGCATTTTTACCGGGACCCTCCCAACACAACATTTTTTTAGGCTTTTTATATCAGAGTCTTTGAATATTACTATGGGAGGGGAAAGATTGAAGGTCTTGTTTGCTTCTTCCAGTATTTGCCATTGGTCCTTGGCTTCTTCTTTCTCCCTAATAATGGTCAAAACCCGTTTTGCATTGGGGAAATTGGTGGGGGTGCCTATTAGCTTCTCCCCTACCTCCCTGAAATCAATCAACTTGCTGAGGTCAGCACCTTTAAAGTTCTTGTTGTTGTTCAATGCAGCTGCATTTAATATGCAAATATCTTTTCCAGGGAGGTAGAGGGTTTTTTTCTTTATATCAATTGCGGGGGTGGTGTCTATGTTAATAGGGTTAGTCGGGGTTTTATCAGGAGAAGCAGGAGGAGTATTGTGAGGGGACTTAGAGGTAGCTGGGACAGGAGTGGAGGATTTGTTTTTCTTAAGGGGGCTTGGTGGTATTAGTTTGGGTGTTTTTGGAGGGACGGGAGATGTGACTGGAGGAGGCATTTTGAACGGGGAAGGAGTTTTGGATGTAGAGGGGGAACTAGTGATTAGCTTGATGTTTTTGGGTGGAGGTGATTTACATGGGGATTGGGGTATTTGTTTTTTTTGAAGGTCCAGTTTTTTTTTTTAAGTTTATGATTTCGAGGTACTTTTCCCTACCAGGGTATTTCTGCAACATGGCTTCCTCCCTCATCTGGTCGAGGAAGATGCGTCCAGGGTTTTTTTTGCCGGGAGCGATCTGCCAGGGTTCTTCTTTCAGGGTGTCGTTGGTCGCTTCGTTAGCTGGTTGGATGGGAACACTTTGTACGCTGGTTCCTAAGTGCTGGCCTGTAGTTTTCTTTGGGTTTGGTGGGTTTTTTTAAGTGGAAACTCGGATGTTAGGTGTCCGATTTCCCCGCAGTTCCAACATGTGGGACGTCTGCCGGCCACTATTGTCGGTAGTCTTTCTTCGCCTACCTCTAGGAAGAACGGGATACTTATAAAGTCCTCTTTATTAAGGAGTATGTCAAAACTCCATACTCCGTGGAACTCGTCCACTTCTACGTGGACCATCTCCCCGAATTTTAAGAAGAAGGCACCAAGTTGTTCGCCGTCTATGTGGTGCGGAACGTGGAATACCGAGACTGTGGTGCGTCTCTTGCCCATATACTCTGTTCTGAGGATGTGATGCTGAGTAATTATTTCATTTTGGGAAATAGTAAGGCACTCCTGCGCGGTGTTGAAGAGAGCGCTCCACGTATTGTACCCCTTACATTTGATGACGCGTAAGGGTCTCAATCCTGCGTTGGCTAATAGGTTTATGATTATGTCGACTGAAGCTCGTATTACTTTTTTGGTCTTTCTATCCACGACGAATAGTGTTATGCACCTCTTCTGAATTTCTTCAAGTTTCGGTATGTCGACTATGAGTCCGGTGTTGGTGACTTTGTCCAGGCATTGTTTTGCCTTCTCTATGAACTGGTCTATGTCTATGTCGACTTTCGCGGGTTTGGTCCACGGGTTTGCAGCTGCGCCATTATCCGTCTCCATATTAATGATGACAGGCGTTTAGCTCGCAGGAGCGGCCATAGCCGGACCGTTTTAAAAACGGTTGAAAAAAAAGTTCACAAAACTGTTATAAATAACAGTAAAAACAGTAGGGGGGGGAAGTTGTGTAGAAAAAAAATCCGGCTCAGTGAAGAGGAAGAAAAGGAAAAAGACAGAGAGGAGATAACAAACTTACAGGATAATCGCAGCGTAGATTCAAAAGACCTATTAATGGGGTAATTATTTATTTTCAAAAAAATATATACAGGTATTATTTTTCAGAAAAATTTGGCACAAGGCCGAACATGGGGGATGGGGAAGGGCGGTCTTCTTTGACTAAAGCTAACTAATCTAACCTAACTAGTTCCTACATTTACTCTATTTTCACCACAATGCCACATTCATACTATACATCCATCAGCGTATACATCCTTCGTCATTCACCCTAAGAACATCATACCATGATAAACTAATTAAAACCCATGAGAAAAAATGGGGGTTTGGGATATAAAAATTTATGATACAGAAAAATACAATGAAATATATTCAATGTTAGTAACAAAAGACCCCTCTGTTACTAATCTGTGGCAGATGCGCTGATTCGCCAGTCGAAAAGGTGATGCGGGTCCGAACGCTTTATTTCCACACTTCTTACGAAAACTTCGAAGGAGACCCGCATCTCTTCTGGCGAATCAAACGATCTGTCACCTAAATTGGGGAGGGAACGGGGCTAAAAAACAAAAAAACAAAACAAAAAAAAAACGGGACAAACTTAAAAAGTGGCCTAATGATCTCTATCACACACTAGTTAAGTTATGAATACAGGAGCCTAGAAAATTGTCCTAATCTTGCCTTAACCGGGACCTACTCTTGACTTTAAACGAGTCGGAGCTGACGTTCGTTTTTGTTACTCAAAATTCTTTACCTAAGGGACATCCAAGAACCAGTCAAGACTTGCTTCTCTCACCTGACACACGCGCGCAACTGACACCTACCTTTCAACAAAGTCTGACG
The DNA here is from genome assembly GCF_053919585.1 of Euprymna scolopes. Lineage (NCBI taxonomy): Eukaryota > Metazoa > Mollusca > Cephalopoda > Sepiida > Sepiolidae > Euprymna > Euprymna scolopes. Next base: position 39,814,145 of record NC_136522.1, read on the forward strand.
AAGAGAGTCTAACTCTCTCGGCCTTGATACGACTCCTCAAATGATAACGGAAGATTCGTATAAGGTCGAGGGGAGCGAAGTCCTCAGATCCGTAGACCACTCTGATACGTGTTCTCCAAATAACACCTCTCATAACTGTTAGCAAGGTCAAACACAATTCTTTTCTAATCCTATCCGTTGTCGGAGCCCAATTGCTACATACATTGATAGGAACCAAAGTTAATGACGATATGTTCAGTATGCGAACCATGAGACCTATAACAAACTCAATCAGCGGCACCACGATGCGACAGTAGACGAAGACGTGACATAAAGTCTCGACCTCATCCCCACATCGTTTGCAAATAGGCGAAGTTGCCAAGCCAGCTGAGTGAAGTCTCTTACCGACCCAGAGAGCATCCCGAATTACCAGCCAGGTCAAGGATGCCTCGTCATTAGTGAGGCATCCCGACCCAGGCGCCCAAGGCCAGATTGAGCGGAGCTGCCCCTTTGTCAAAGGGAGCCCCTCACCAATAATATCCCTTACGGATCCCCTCACTAGTACCGATATAATGCCTTTCGGGACAACAGCCGAGCGTTGGAGAGGCTTTCCTTAACTCTTAAGAGGAACTTCAGCGCGCGCCGGCACTCGCGGTAGAAGGGGTATTCACCTCGGGGCAACCTGTGTGCCTCCCCCTGGGACTGGTGCACCCCTCTCAAAGCCGGAAAGGCTTTCTTGGTGTCCTCCATCCAGAGGGTACAGTCTTCCCTATCTTGTGTGCACATTCGATCTAGGTAGTAGAGCCGTAATGTGTGGAGCCGAATCTCCACGTTTGGCATACCTAGACCGCCTTCAGAAGGATGTAGGTAGCAGACATCGCGACAGACTATAGGGGCCCTTCCAAGCCATAAAAAGTTGAAAAGAGCCCTCTGCAAATAAAGCAGTGTATCTGACGGGATTGGAAGCACTGATAGACGATAAATGAAGATTGGATAGATGTGGGTATTACACACCTCCGCTCTCCCCTTTAATGAAAGGTTTCTACTGATCCACAGCGCAGCTGCGGATCGGACCGCTTTCAGAACCTCCGACCAATTTTTCTCCAGCTGGAGGTCAAGACCAAACCAGACGCCGAGTATCTTGCAAGGCCCGTCGCTCCAACTAAAGGGTCCCTGAAGGGGCATACCCCTCCAGGCACCGATGCGCAAACCCGAAGACTTGTCGCAGTTAATTTTGGCCCCTGTTACCGTTTCATAAAATCTGATTTCTACACCGACGACACTAATCTCAGCACTGCTCGTTACAAGCACAGTTACGTCGTCGGCGTAGGCGGAGTACTTTACCTGGTCATCCGCACCTGGCAAAGTGATTCCGCGTAGGACCGGGTTCACCCTTAGCTTGCGCAAAAATGGCTCTATTGCAAGCACGTACAGCATGGGTGATAACGGGCACCCTTGACGAATTGAACGTGACAAACTGAAGGGTCTCGACCTCCTCCCATTTACTTCTACCATCACCACGGGGTTAGCATAGAGAAGATGAACCCACGAGCGAAATTGCGGGCCAAAACCGGCCGCCGACAAAACAGCCCCCAAGTACCGATGATCAACCCTATCGAAGGCTTTGGACTGATCTGAATTGATCAGCACGGCCTCAGTGTCGACTTTTTCTATCATCAGGCGTATCGTGTGCAAGTTATCCTGAATTGTCCTGCCCTTCACGGCACACGTTTGCTGACTAGACGAGCCAGGACAAGCTGCAGACGATTTGCGAGAATCTTGGCCAAAATCTTTAACTCTGCGTTAAGCATCGTTAAGGGCCTGAAATTACCTAACCCATCCCCACCATCTTTGCTTTTACGAACAAGCCTTATCACACCTATGGTAAAGTACTTGGAGATTGAGCTGTTCCTAAACCATGAGTTAAATAAAACCGTCAGCAAAGGGACAAAGATGTGCGACAACCTCAAATACACTTCGTAGGGCAGACCATCGATCCCCGGAGACCTATTAAGGCCGACCCGCTTTAAGGCTTCAATGACTTCATCCTTTGTTATGCCACCTTCGCACCTAGCCGCTTCGGTCGTCGAAAGGCGAGAAAAGTCAGCCAAATAGGTGTCGAACTGTTCTAATGACAGACCGGGTTCCATGGAAAAAAGCTCCTGGAAATGAGATCTAAACGCCTCCAGCACACCCTGGTTTGTGGTCACGGTACGCCCGTCCGGCAATGTGACACGAGCGATGTGCCTATCGGCCGCTTGCCTCAGCTCCTCTGCACGCAGTTCAGCGGCCATGTTTGTTGCTTCCTGGGGCATTCTTTTTAACCTAGCCCTAATCGCTAAAGCTTGGTGCTCCTTTTCAGTAAGGGAGGCAAGCTGAGCCTTAATTAAATTAACGCTAGCACTATCCCCCTCCTCCACCGCCCGATCTAATCTAGATTCTAGTGTCGCTTTAGCTGCCCTAGATTCTAGGTTGAGTCTTTTGCTAAAATTGGCAGAAAAGGACCTAATGGCTTCCTTAATTTTTACCCACCACCTATTACCTATAATTGCCCCCGTCAGTTCCCGCCGTATGGGTAGTAATAGCCCTTCCCGGAAGCCCTTCACGTCGAATAACGACGTGTTGAGCTTCCAGTTACCGGCTAATCTAGGCTTAGGTCGATCTAAGTTTACCCGTACACGGACAAGTCTGTGTTCCGAGTAAACTATATTGTGGAAACTTGGACAATTCAATACTCCTACATCGACTCTCCTAACTAAGAACCGGTCGATATAGCTCGAGAGCTGTACCGAACCGGAGCCGCGTCTATCTGTCCAAGTCCACACTAAGTCACGGGGCTTTTCATTTCGGAATTTGTCGATAAGATCAAACTTATCCACAAATTCACGAAATAAAACAGCATCCCGATCTCTGTTAGTACCCCTAGAAGGTAACCCAAAACGATCTAACTCGGGATCCAGGACCGCGTTCCAGTCTCCCGCTAAGATAACCGTTCGAGAAGTATCCATGAACTGCTCGATTCGCCGAAAAAAGGCAGCCAGCTCAACGTGGCTATTGTGCGCATAAACCCCAATAAGACGTAATGCCCTACCCTTTATGGTAACATCCAAAACGCATAGTCTTCCCTCCGTATCCATATAGCACGGGTCACGCGACGCATCTAGAGACCTTTTAACTAGCCAAGAGACCCCTCTAGAGTGAGAATTAAAGTACGCTGAATAATCCTTAAAGGTCTTATACAGCGCACGTAAATGGTCACCAGGAATAAAATGGGTTTCCTGCACAAAGCAAATATCCACTCCGAGGTGCTGCAGGTCCAAACTCAAGCGCCATTTTCGCGAGTTGGCCCTTAGCCCTCGGACATTCACACTTGCAAGCTTGAGATCCATGATTGAGCCTTAGGGTTGGGAATCAGAAACGAACATCGCGATCGTAAGCGTGCCGACAGCTCTCGTGAGGGAATAGGTCCCCATCGCAGTATCGATGAGTCCGTCACGAGAGATACCACCGACATGCAGAGGAAAGGGTAGTTTGGCTATCCTATAAAGGGAGGGGTGCATTTTAACCGGGACCCTCCCAACACAACATTTTTTCAGGCTTTTGATATCAGTGTCTTTGAATATAGCTAGGGGAGGGGAAAGATTAAATGACTTGTTTGCCTCCTCCAGCATTTGCCATAGATCTTTGGCTTCTTCTTTTTTCCGGACTACCGTTAAATTACGTTTTGCTTTAGGGAAGTTGGAGGGGATGTCTATTAGTTTTCCCCCTACCTCCCTGAAATCAATTAATTTAGTGAGGTCTGCACCCTTGAAATTCTTATTATTATTAATGGCAGCCGTGTTCAATATGCATATATCTTTTCCAGGGAGGTAGAGGTTTTTTTTCTTTTGTTCAAGTGAAGGGGTGATGTCCATGGCAGTGTGTGCGTTAGTAGGGTTAGTAGGGGTTTTTACAGGAGATGCAGGAGGAGTATTGTGAGGGGACGTAGAGATGGCTGGAACAGGAGTAGAGGATTTATGTTTCTTAAGGCGGCTTAGTGGTATTAGTTTCGGCATTTTGGGGAGGATAGGAGTTTTGACTGGAGGAGACATTTTGCAAGGGGAAGGAGTTTTGGATGTTGTGGGAGACTGCGTGATGGGGTTGGTGATTATTCTTTGTTTAGGTGAAGGTGACTTGGATGGGGATTGAGGTGTTTGTTTTTTTGCGTCCAGTTTTTTTTTAAGGTTAACAATCTCGATATATTTCTCCCTTCCGGGGTCGTGCTCAAGCATTGCTGTTTCTCTCATTTCGTCAAGGGATATCCGTCCAGGGGTCTTTTTCCCAGGGGCGATCGGCCAGGGTTCTCCTCTGAGAGTCTCATCTGTGGTGTTGGTTGCTTTGGTGGTAGGCTGGCCTGGAACACTTTGTGGTGTGTTGGTTCCCAAATGCTGGCCTATTAGTTTCTTGGAGTTAGGCGTCGGTCTTTTAATGGTGCACTCGGACGTAAGGTGTCCGATTTCGCCGCAACTCCAACAGGTGGGTCTCCTGCCGGCCACTATGATGGGGAGTTTTTCTTCTCCTACCTCAAGGAAGAAAGGGATGTTCAGGAAATCTTCTCTGTTCAGCAGAATATCGAACGCCCACACGCCGTGGAACTCGTCTACCTCAACGTGGACCATTTCTCCAAATTTTAGAAAAAAGGCGCCGAGGTGTTCGCCGTCTATGTAATGTGGAACATGGAAGATAGAAACTGTGGTGCGTCTTTTCCCCAAGTATTCAGTTCTCAGTATAAATTGTTGGGTGGTGATTTCCTTTTGGGAAATAGTGAGGCACTCTTGTGGGGAATTGAAGAGTGTGCTCCATGTATTGTATCCCTTGCACTTAATTACGCGTAAGGGCCTTAGTCCTGCATTGGCCAGAAGGTTTATGATGATGTCGACGGATGCTCTTATAACCTTCTTTGTCTTCCTATCCACTACGAATAATGTTAGGCATCTTTTCTTAATTTCGTCTAATTTCGGGATGTTTACGATGAGTCCTGTATTGGTTACTTGATCCAGGCATTGTTTTGCCTTCTCAACAAACTGGTTTACGTCAATGTCTATCTTTGGAGGTTTGGTCCACGGGTTCGGTGTATCAGCTGCGATGTTCTCCGTCTCCATGGTGACGACAACGGGCGTCTGGCTCGCGGAAGCGGCCATAGCCGAACCGTTTAAAAAACGGTTAAAAAAAGTTCACAAAACTGTTATAAATAACAGTAAAAACAGTAGAAGAAGGAAAAAGTTGTGTAGAAAAAAAGATCCGGCTCAGTGAAGAAGAAGAAAAGGAAAAAGACAAAGAGGAGATAACAAACTTACAAAATAATCGCAGCGTAGACTATCCCACACAGTCGGACGATTCTATTTAGAAACGATGCTGCTAAGAACTGACGAATCAAATAATTCACGTTCTGCTACAAACCAATCAGAAACCAGAATTGCTTCATAAATTTTAAACCTTTTCTGGAGCAATTTCACATGTTCTTTCCCGGGTTTCGACGCGGTAAGAATATTTTGTTCTGTGGAAGTGTCTACTACAAACAAGTCACCTCCCAGGACTTGTGTGTAACAGCGAACCATCTGAAACTGTTCTGAAACTCAAAATGGCGTACACTTCTAGACACTATATTTCGTTTTGTAGTTGATTAAAACACTGGAATGGACTGGAGGAAACGCACCATTGGATTTACGCAAATAGAAGGGTTATTTATGCTATTTTTATTTATTTTTTCGCTTATCGCTTTGCGCTGTGTTTCTTTGTTTTCGTTTTTCAGACGACGGCAATCAACTTTTTCCATGATTTATGCTTTTTGTTAAACCGATTTCTTCTTTAAAGAAGTTTTACGTTTGTTTGCTGTTTTTTGTTTTCGTTTTGGTTTTGCCGATTTTTTACAGAAATTTTACATCGTTTTTATTTATATTTAGAGTTATTTCTTTGCTTATTATTTATTATTTCTTTGCTTATCATTTATTATTTCTTTGCTTATCATTTATTATTTCTTTGCTTATTATTTGTTATTTCTTTGCTTATCATTTATTATTTCTTTGCTTATTATTTGTTATTTCTTTGCTTATCATTTATTATATCTTTGCTTATCATTTATGATTTCTTTGCTTATAATTTTTTATTTCTTAGCTTATTATTTATTATTTCTTTGCTTATCATTTATTATTTCTTTGCTTATCATTTATTATTTCTTTGCTTATCATTTATTATTTCTTTGCTTATCATTTATTATTTCTTTGCTTATCATTTATTATTTCTTTGCTTATCATTTATTATTTCTTTGCTTATTATTTGTTATTTCTTTGCTTATCATTTATTATTTCTTTGCTTATTATTTGTTATTTCTTTGCTTATCATTTATTATTTCTTTGCTTATTATTTATTATTTCTTTGCTTATTATTTATTATTTCTTTGCTTATCATTTATTATTTCTTTGCTTATCATTTATTATTTCTTTGCTTATCATTTATTATTTCTTTGCTTATTATTTATTACTTCTTTGCTTATTATTTGTTATTTCTTTGCTTATCATTTATTATTTCTTTGCTTATCATTTATTATTTCTTTGCTTATCATTTATTATTTCTTTGCTTGTTATTTATTACTTCTTTGCTTATTATTTGTTATTTCTTTGCTTATCATTTATTATTTCTTTGCTTATCATTTATTATTTCTTTGCTTATTATTTATTATTTCTTTGCTTATCATTTATTATTTCTTTGCTTATCATTTATTATTTCTTTGCTTATTATTTGTTATTTCTTTGCTTATCATTTATTATTTCTTTGCTTATCATTTATTATTTCTTTGCTTATTATTTATTACTTCTTTGCTTATCATTTATTATTTCTTTGCTTATTATTTATTACTTCTTTGCTTATTATTTATTATTTCTTTGCTTATCATTTATTATTTCTTTGCTTATCATTTATTATTTCTTTGCTTATTATTTATTACTTCTTTGCTTATTATTTATTACTTCTTTGCTTATCATTTATTATTTCTTTGCTTATCATTTATTATTTCTTTGCTTATCATTTATTATTTCTTTGCTTATTATTTATTACTTCTTTGCTTATCATTTATTATTTCTTTGCTTATCATTTATTATTTCTTTGCTTATTATTTATTACTTCTTTGCTTATTATTTATTACTTCTTTGCTTATTATTTATTATTTCTTTTCTTATTATTTGTTATTTCTTTGCTTATTATTTATTATTTCTTTGCTTATCATTTATTATTTCTTTGCTTATTATTTATTACTTCTTTGCTTATTATTTATTATTTCTTTTCTTATTATTTGTTATTTCTTTGCTTATTATTTATTATTTCTTTGCTTATCATTTATTATTTCTTTGCTTATCATTTATTATTTCTTTGCTTATCATTTATTATTTCTTTGCTTATTATTTGTTATTTCTTTGCTTATCATTTATTATTTCTTTGCTTATTATTTGTTATTTCTTTGCTTATCATTTATTATTTCTTTGCTTATTATTTATTATTTCTTTGCTTATTATTTATTATTTCTTTGCTTATCATTTATTATTTCTTTGCTTATCATTTATTATTTCTTTGCTTATCATTTATTATTTCTTTGCTTATTATTTATTACTTCTTTGCTTATTATTTGTTATTTCTTTGCTTATCATTTATTATTTCTTTGCTTATCATTTATTATTTCTTTGCTTATCATTTATTATTTCTTTGCTTGTTATTTATTACTTCTTTGCTTATTATTTGTTATTTCTTTGCTTATCATTTATTATTTCTTTGCTTATCATTTATTATTTCTTTGCTTATTATTTATTATTTCTTTGCTTATCATTTATTATTTCTTTGCTTATCATTTATTATTTCTTTGCTTATTATTTGTTATTTCTTTGCTTATCATTTATTATTTCTTTGCTTATCATTTATTATTTCTTTGCTTATTATTTATTACTTCTTTGCTTATCATTTATTATTTCTTTGCTTATTATTTATTACTTCTTTGCTTATTATTTATTATTTCTTTGCTTATCATTTATTATTTCTTTGCTTATCATTTATTATTTCTTTGCTTATTATTTATTACTTCTTTGCTTATTATTTATTACTTCTTTGCTTATCATTTATTATTTCTTTGCTTATCATTTATTATTTCTTTGCTTATCATTTATTACTTCTTTGCTTATTATTTATTACTTCTTTGCTTATCATTTATTATTTCTTTGCTTATCATTTATTATTTCTTTGCTTATTATTTATTACTTCTTTGCTTATTATTTATTACTTCTTTGCTTATTATTTATTATTTCTTTTCTTATTATTTGTTATTTCTTTGCTTATTATTTATTATTTCTTTGCTTATCATTTATTATTTCTTTGCTTATTATTTATTACTTCTTTGCTTATTATTTATTATTTCTTTGCTTATCATTTATTATTTCTTTGCTTATCATTTATTATTTCTTTGCTTATCATTTATTATTTCTTTGCTTATCATTTATTATTTCTTTGCTTATCATTTATTATTTCTTTGCTTATTATTTGTTATTTCTTTGCTTATTATTTATTATTTCTTTGCTTATCATTTATTATTTCTTTGCTTATCATTTATTATTTCTTTGCTTATCATTTATTATTTCTTTGCTTATCATTTATTATTTCTTTGCTTATTATTTATTATTTGTTTGCTTATCATTTATTATTTCTTTGCTTATCATTTATTATTTCTTTGCTTATTATTTGTTATTTCTTTGCTTATTATTTGTTATTTCTTTGCTTATCATTTATTATTTCTGTGCTTATCATTTATTATTTCTTGTGTATTATTTATTATTTCTTGGCTTATAATTTATTATTTCTTTGCTTATTATTTATTACTTCTTTGCTTATTATTTGTTATTTCTTTGCTTATCATTTATTATTTCTGTGCTTATCATTTATTATTTCTTTGCTTGTCATTTATTATTTTTTTGCTTATCATTTATTATTTCTTTGCTTATCATTTATTATTTCTTTGCTTATTATTTATTACTTCTTTGCTTATTATTTGTTATTTCTTTGCTTATCATTTATTATTTCTGTGCTTATCATTTATTATTTCTTGTTTATTATTTATTATTTCTTTGCTTATCATTTATTATTTCTTTGCTTATAATTAATTATTTCTTTGCTTATTATTTATTACTTCTTTGCTCATTATTTGTTATTTCTTTGTTTATCATTTATTATTTCTGTGCATATCATTTATTATTTCTTGTTTATTATTTATTATTTGTTTGCTTATCATTTATTATTTCTTTGCTTATCATTTATTATTTCTTTGCTTATTATTTATTACTTCTTTGCTTATTATTTGTTATTTCTTTGCTTATAATTTATTATTTCTGTGCATATCATTTATTATTTCTTGTTTATTATTTATTATTTCTTTGCTTATCATTTATTATTTCTTTGCTTATCATTTATTATGACTTTGCTTATTATTTGTTATTTCTTTGCTTATCATTTATTATTTCTTTGCTTATCATTTATTATTTCTTTGCTTATCATTTATTATTTCTTTGCTTATCATTTATTATTTCTTTGCTTATCATTTATTATTTCTCTGCTTATCATTTATTATTTCTTTGCTTATCATTTATTATTTCTTTGCTTATTATTTGTTATTTCTTTGCTTATCATTTATTATTTCTTTGCTTATTATTTGTTATTTCTTTGCTTATCATTTATTATTTCTTTGCTTATCATTTATTATTTCTTTGCTTATTATTTGTTATTTCTTTGCTTATCATTTATTATTTCTTTGCTTATTATTTCTTTGCTTATCATTTATTATTTCTTTGCTTATCATTTATTATTTCTTTGCTTATTATTTGTTATTTCTTTGCTTATTATTTATTATTTCTTTGCTTATCATTTATTATTTCTTTTCTTATCATTTATTATTTCTTTGCTTATTATTTATTATTTCTTTGCTTATTATTTGTTATTTCTTTGCTTATCATTTATTATTTCTTTGCTAATCATTTATTATTTCTTTGCTTATTATTTATTATTTCTTTGCTTATTATTTATTATTTCTTTGCTTATTATTTGTTATTTCTTTGCTTATCATTTATTATTTCTTTGCTTATTATTTGTTATTTCTTTGCTTATTATTTGTTATTTCTTTGCTTATTATTTGTTATTTCTTTGCTTATTATTTGTTATTTCTTTGCTTATTATTTGTTATTTCTTTGCTTATCATTTATTATTTCTTTGCTTATCATTTATTATGTCTTTGCTTATTATTTGTTATTTCTTTGCTTATTATTTGTTATTTCTTTGCTTATTATTTGTTATTTCTTTGCTTATTATTTGTTATTTCTTTGCTTATTATTTGTTATTTCTTTGCTTATCATTTATTATTTCTTTGCTTATTATTTGTTATTTCTTTGCTTATTATTTGTTATTTCTTTGCTTATTATTTGTTATTTCTTTGCTTATTATTTGTTATTTCTTTGCTTATCATTTATTATTTCTTTGCTTATTATTTGTTATTTCTTTGCTTATTATTTGTTATTTCTTTGCTTATCATTTATTATTTCTTTGCTTATCATTTATTATTTCTTTGCTTATTATTTATTATTTCTTTGCTTATTATTTATTATTTCTTTGCGGATTATTTATTATTTCTTTGCTTATCATTTATTATTTCTTTGCTTATTATTTGTTATTTCTTTGCTTATTATTTATTATTTCTTTGCGGATTATTTATTATTTCTTTGCTTATCATTTATTATTTAATTGCTTTCATTTAATGTTTCTTTGCTTATAATTTATTATTTCTTTGCTTATAATTTATTATTTCTTTGCTTATTATTTATTATTTCTTTGTTTATAATTTATTATTTCTTTGCTTATTATTTATTATTTCTTTGTTTATAATTTATTATTCATTGCTTATTATTTATTATTTCTTTGTTTATAATTTATTATTTCTTTGCTTATTATTTATTATTTCTTTGTTTATAATTTATTATTTCTTTGCTTATTATTTATTATTTCTTTGTTTATAATTTATTATTCATTGCTTATTATTTATTATTTCTTTGTTTATAATTTATTATATCTTTGCTTATTATTTGTTATTTCTTTGCTTATCATTTATTATTTCTTTGCTTATTATTTGGTATTTCTTTGCTTATCATTTATTATTTCTTTGCTTATTATTTATTATTTCTTTGCTTATTATTTATTTTTTCTTTGCTTATCATTTATTATTTCTTTGCATATCATTTATTATTTCTTGTGTATTATTTATTATCTCTTTGCTTATCATTTATTATTTCTTTGCTTATTATTTATTATTTCTTTGCTTATTATTTGTTATTTCTTTGCTTATCATTTATTATTTCCTTGCTTATTATTTGTTATTTCTTTGCTTATCATTTATTATTTCTTTGCTTATTATTTGTTATTTCTTTGCTTATCATTTATTATTTCTTTGCTTATCATTTATTATTTCTTTGCTTATCATTTATTATTTCTTTACTTATTATTTATTATTTCTTTGCTTATCATTTATTATTTCTTTGCTTATCATTTATTATTTCTTTTCTTATTATTTATTATTTCTTTGCTTATCATTTATTATTTCTTTGCTTATTATTTCTTTGCTTATCATTTATTATTTCTTTGCTTATCATTTATTATTTCTTTGCTTATTATTTATTACATCTTTGCTTATTATTTGTTATTTCTTTGCTTATCATTTATTATTTCTTTGCTTATTATTTGTTATTTCTTTGCTTCTCATTTATTATTTCTTTGCTTATCATTTATTATTTCTTTGCTTATCATTTATAATTTTTTTTCTTATTATTTATTATTTCTTTGCTTATCATTTATTATTTCTATGCTTATCATTTATTATTTCTTTGCTTATTATTTATTATTTCTTTGCTTATTATTTGTTATTTCTTTGCTTATCATTTATTATTTCTTTGCTTATAATTTATTATTTCTTTGCTTAACATTTATGATTTCTTTGCTTATTATTTTTTATTTCTTTGCTAATCATTTATTATTTATTTGCTTATCATTTATTATTTCTTTGCTTATTATTTGTTATTTCTTTGCTTATTATTTATTATTTCTTTGCTTATCATTTATTATTTCTTTGCTTATCATTTATTATTTCTTTTCTTATCATTTATTATGTCTTTGCTTATTATTTGTTATTTCTTTGCTTATCATTTATTATTTCTTTGCTTATCATTTATTATTTCTTTGCTTATCATTTATTATTTCTTTGCTTATCATTTATTATTTCTTTGCTTATCATTTATTATTTCTCTGCTTATCATTTATTATTTCTTTGCTTATCATTTATTATTTCTTTGCTTATTATTTGTTATTTCTTTGCTTATCATTTATTATTTCTTTGCTTATTATTTGTTATTTCTTTGCTTATCATTTATTATTTCTTTGCTTATCATTTATTATTTCTTTGCTTATTATTTGTTATTTCTTTGCTTATAATTTATTATTTCTTTGCTTATTATTTCTTTGCTTATCATTTATTATTTCTTTGCTTATAATTTATTATTTCTTTGCTTATTATTTGTTATTTCTTTGCTTATTATTTATTATTTCTTTGCTTATCATTTATTATTTCTTTTCTTATCATTTATTATTTCTTTGCTTATTATTTATTATTTCTTTGCTTATTATTTGTTATTTCTTTGCTTATCATTTATTATTTCTTTGCTTATCATTTATTATTTCTTTGCTTATTATTTATTATTTCTTTGCTTATTATTTATTATTTCTTTGCTTATTATTTGTTATTTCTTTGCTTATGATTTATTATTTCTTTGCTTATTATTTGTTATTTCTTTGCTTATTATTTGTTATTTCTTTGCTTATTATTTGTTATTTCTTTGCTTATTATTTGTTATTTCTTTGCTTATTATTTGTTATTTCTTTGCTTATCATTTATTATTTCTTTGCTTATTATTTGTTATTTCTTTGCTTATTATTTGTTATTTCTTTGCTTATTATTTGTTATTTCTTTGCTTATTATTTGTTATTTCTTTGCTTATTATTTGTTATTTCTTTGCTTATCATTTATTATTTCTTTGCTTATTATTTGTTATTTCTTTGCTTATTATTTGTTATTTCTTTGCTTATTATTTGTTATTTCTTTGCTTATTATTTGTTATTTCTTTGCTTATCATTTATTATTTCTTTGCTTATTATTTGTTATTTCTTTGCTTATTATTTGTTATTTCTTTGCTTATCATTTATTATTTCTTTGCTTATCATTTATTATTTCTTTGCTTATTATTTATTATTTCTTTGCTTATTATTTATTATTTCTTTGCGGATTATTTATTATTTCTTTGCTTATCATTTATTATTTCTTTGCTTATTATTTATTATTTCTTTGCTTATTATTTATTATTTCTTTGCGGATTATTTATTATTTCTTTGCTTATCATTTATGTTTTAATTGCTTTTCATTTAATGTTTCTTTGCTTATAATTTATTATTTCTTTGCTTATAATTTATTATTTCTTTGCTTATTATTTATTATTTCTTTGTTTATAATTTATTATTTCTTTGCTTATTATTTATTATTTCTTTGTTTATAATTTATTATTCATTGCTTATTATTTATTATTTCTTTGTTTATAATTTATTATTTCTTTGCTTATTATTTATTATTTCTTTGTTTATAATTTATTATTTCTTTGCTTATTATTTATTATTTCTTTGTTTATAATTTATTATTCATTGCTTATTATTTATTATTTCTTTGTTTATAATTTATTATATCTTTGCTTATTATTTGTTATTTCTTTGCTTATCATTTATTATTTCTTTCCTTATTATTTGGTATTTCTTTGCTTATCATTTATTATTTCTTTGCTTATTATTTATTATTTCTTTGCTTATTATTTATTTTTTCTTTGCTTATCATTTATTATTTCTTTGCATATCATTTAATATTTCTTGTGTATTATTTATTATCTCTTTGCTTATCATTTATTATTTCTTTGCTTATTATTTATTATTTCTTTGCTTATTATTTGTTATTTCTTTGCTTATCATTTATTATTTCCTTGCTTATTATTTGTTATTTCTTTGCTTATCATTTATTATTTCTTTGCTTATTATTTGTTATTTCTTTGCTTATCATTTATTATTTCTTTGCTTATCATTTATTATTTCTTTGCTTATCATTTATTATTTCTTTTCTTATTATTTATTATTTCTTTGCTTATCATTTATTATTTCTTTGCTTAACATTTATTATTTCTTTTCTTATTATTTATTATTTCTTTGCTTATCATTTATTATTTCTTTGCTTATTATTTCTTTGCTTATCATTTATTATTTCTTTGCTTATTATTTATTACATCTTTGCTTATTATTTGTTATTTCTTTGCTTATCATTTATTATTTCTTTGCTTATTATTTGTTATTTCTTTGCTTCTCATTTATTATTTCTTTGCTTATCATTTATTATTTCTTTGCTTATCATTTATTATTTTTTTTCTTATTATTTATTATTTCTTTGCTTATCATTTATTATTTCTATGCTTATCATTTATTATTTCTTTGCTTATTATTTATTATTTCTTTGCTTATTATTTGTTATTTCTTTGCTTATCATTTATTATTTCTTTGCTTATAATTTATTATTTCTTTGCTTAACATTTATGATTTCTTTGCTTATTATTTTTTATTTCTTTGCTAATCCTTTATTATTTATTTGCTTATCATTTATTATTTCTTTGCTTATTATTTGTTATTTCTTTGCTTATTATTTATTATTTCTTTGCTTATCATTTATTATTTCTTTGCTTATCATTTATTATTTCTTTTCTTATAATTTATTATTTCTTTGCTTATCATTTATTATTTCTTTGCTTATCATTTATTATTTCTTTTCTTATTATTTATTATTTCTTTGCTTATCATTTATTATTTCTTTGCTTATTATTTCTTTGCTTATCATTTATTATTTCTTTGCTTATTATTTATTACATCTTTGCTTATTATTTGTTATTTCTTTGCTTATCATTTATTATTTCTTTGCTTATTATTTGTTATTTCTTTGCTTATCATTTATTATTTCTTTGCTTATCATTTATTATTTCTTTGCTTATCATTTATTATTTCTTTTCTTATTATTTATTATTTCTTTGCTTATCATTTATTATTTCTTTGCTTATCATTTATTATTTCTTTTCTTATTATTTATTATTTCTTTGCTTATCATTTATTATTTCTTTGCTTATTATTTCTTTGCTTATCATTTATTATTTCTTTGCTTATTATTTATTACATCTTTGCTTATTATTTGTTATTTCTTTGCTTATCATTTATTATTTCTTTGCTTATTATTTGTTATTTCTTTTCTTCTCATTTATTATTTCTTTGCTTATCATTTATTATTTCTTTGCTTATCATTTATTATTTCTTTTCTTATTATTTATTATTTCTTTGCTTATCATTTATTATTTCTATGCTTATCATTTATTATTTCTTTGCTTATTATTTATTATTTCTTTGCTTATTATTTGTTATTTCTTTGCTTATCATTTATTATTTCTTTGCTTATAATTTATTATTTCTTTGCTTAACATTTATGATTTCTTTGCTTATTATTTTTTATTTCTTTGCTAATCATTTATTATTTATTTGCTTATCATTTATTATTTCTTTGCTTATTATTTATTATTTCCTTGCTTATCATTTATTATTTCTTTGCTTATAATTTATTATTTCATTGCTTATCATTTAATGTTTCTTTGCTTATTATTTATTATTTCTGTGCTTATAATTTATTATTCATTGCTTATTTTTATTATTTCTTTGTTTATTATTTATTATTTCTTTGCTTATTATTTGTTATTTCTTTGCTTATCATTTATTATTTCTTTGCTTATTATTTGTTATTTCTTTGCTTATCATTTATTTATTCTTTGCTAATTATTTATAATTTCTTTGCGTATTATGAATTATTTCCTTGCTTATCATTTATTATTTCTTCGCTTATCATTTATTATTTCATTGCTTATCATTTATTATTTCTTTGCATATTATTTATTATTTCTTTGCGTATTATTTATTATTTCTTTGCTTATTATTTGTTATTTCTTTGCTTATCATTTATTATTCCTTTGCTTATATTTTTTTATTTTTTTGCTTATCATTAATTATTTCTTTGCTTATTATTATTATTTCTTTGCTTATCATTAATTATTTCTTTACATATCATTTATGATTTCTTTGCTTATTATTTATTATTTCTCTGCTTATTATTTATTATTTCTTTGCTTATCATTTTTTATTTTTTTGCTTATTATTTATTATTTCTTTGCTTATTATTTGTTATTACTTTGTGTATCATTTATTATTTTTTGCTTATCATTTATTATTTCTTTGCTTATCATTTATTATTTCTTTGCTTATCATGTATTATTTCTTTGCATATCATTTATTATTTCTTGTTTATTATTTATTATCTCTTTGCTTATCATTTATTATTTCTTTGCTTATTATTAATTATTTCTCTGCTTATTATTTGGTTTTTCTTTGCTTATCATTTATTATTTCTTTGCTTATTATTTGTTATTTCTTTGCTTATCATTTATTATTTCTTTGCTGTTCATTATTATTCTTTTCTTATTATTTGATATTTCTTTGCTTATTATTTATTATTTCTTTGCTTATCATTTAATATTTCTTTGCTAAATGTTTGTTATTTCTTTGCTTATCATTTATTATTTCTTTGCTTATTATTCATAATTTCTTTGCTTATTATTTATTATATCTTTGCTTATCATTTATTATTTCTTTGCTTATAATGATTATTTTTTTGCTTATCATTAATTATTTCTTTGCATATCATTTATTATTTCTTTGCTTATCATTTATTATTTCTTTGCTTATCAATTATTATTTCTTTGCTTATCAATTATTATTTCTTTGCTTATAATTTATTATTTCTTTGCTTATTATTTATTATTTCTTTACTTATTATTTAATGTTTCTTTGCTTATTATTTATTATTTTTTTGCTTATGATTTATTATTTCTTTGCTTAACATTTATGATTTCTTTGCTTATTATTTGTTATTTCTTTGCTTATCATTTATTATTTCTTTGCTTATTATTTATTATTTCTTTGCTTATTATTGTTATTTCTTTGCTTATTATTTGTTATTTCTATGCTTATCATTTATTATTTCTTTGCTTATTGTTTATTATTTCTTTGCTTATTATTTATTATTTCTTTGCTTATTATTTGTGATTTCGTGCTTATCATTTATTATTTCTTTGCTTATTATTTATTATTACTTAGCTTATTATTTATTATTTCTTAGCTTATTTTTTTATTATTTCTTTGCTTATCATTTATTATTTCTTTGCTTATAATTTGTTATTTCTTTGCTTATTATTTGTTATTTCTTTACTTATTATTTATTATTTCTTTGCTTATTATTTGGTTTTTCTTTGCTTATCATTTATTATTTCTTTGCTTATTATTTGTTATTTCTTTGCTTATCATTTATTATTTCTTTGCTGTTCATTATTATTCTTTTCTTATTATTTGATATTTCTTTGCTTATTATTTATTATTTCTTTGCTTATCATTTAATATTTCTTTGCGAAATGTTTGTTATTTCTTTGCTTATCATTTATTATTTCTTTGCTTATTATTCATAATTTCTTTGCTTATTATTTATTATATCTTTGCTTATCATTTATTATTTCTTTGCTTATAATGATTATTTTTTTGCTTATCATTAATTATTTCTTTGCATATCATTTATTATTTCTTTGCTTATCATTTATTATTTCTTTGCTTATCATTTATTATTTCTTTGCTTATCAATTATTATTTCTTTGCTTATAATTTATTATTTCTTTACTTATTATTTAATGTTTCTTTGCTTATTATTTATTACTTCTTTGCTTATCATTTATTATTTCTTTGCTTATTATTTATTACTTCTTTGCTTATTATTTATTATTTCTTTGCTTATCATTTATTATTTCTTTGCTTATTATTTATTATTTCTTTGCTTATTATTGTTATTTCTTTGCTTATTATTTGTTATTTCTATGATTATCATTTATTATTTCTTTGCTTATTGTTTATTATTTCTTTGCTTATTATTTATTATTTCTTTGCTTATTATTTGTGATTTCGTGCTTATCATTTATTATTTCTTTGCTTATTATTTATTATTACTTAGCTTATTATTTATTATTTCTTAGCTTATTTTTTTATTATTTCTTTGCTTATCATTTATTATTTCTTTGCTTATAATTTGTTATTTCTTTGCTTATTATTTGTTATTTCTTTACTTATTATTTATTATTTCTTTGCTTATTATTTATTATTACTTTGCTGATAATTTGTTATTTCTTTGCTTATTATTTGTTATTTCTTTGCTTATTATTTATTATTTCTTTGCTTATTATTTATTATTTCTTTGCTTATCATTTATTATTTCTTTGCTCATTGTTTATTATTTCTTTGCTTATGATTTATTATTTTTTTGCTTATCATTTATTATTTCTGTGCTTATTATTTATTATTTCTTTGCTTATCATTTATTATTTCGTTGTTTATCATTTATTATTTCTTTGCTGATCATTTATTATTTCTTTGCTTATTGTTCATTATTTCTTTGCTTATTCTTTGTTATTTCTTTGCTCATTATTTATTATTTCTTTGCTTATTATTTGTTATTTCTTTGCTTATTATTTATTATTTCTTTGCTTATTATTTATTATTTCTTTGCTTATTATTTGTTATTTCTTTGCTTATCATTTATTATTTCTTTGCTTATTGTTCATTATTTCTTTGGTTATTATGTGTTATTTCTTTGCTTATTATTTATTATTTATTTGCTTATTATTTATTATTTCTTTGCTTATCATTTATTATTTTTTTGCTAATCAATTATTATTTCTTTGCTTACTATTTATTATTCCTTGCTTATTATTTATAATTTCTTTGCTTATTATTTATTATTTCTTTGCTTATCATTTATTTTTTCTTTGCATATTATTTATTATTTATTTGCTTATCATTTATAAATCTTTGCTTATTATTTGTTATTTCTTTGCTTATTATTTGTTATTTCTTTGCTTATTATTTATTATTTCTTTGCTTTTTTTATTATTTCTTTGCTTATTATTTGTTTTTTCTTTGGTTATCATTTATTATTTCTTTGCTTATTATTTATTATTTCTTTGCTTATCATTTATTATTTCTTTGCTCATTGTTTATTATTTCTTTGCTTATTATTTATTATTTCTTTGCTTATTATTTATTATTTCTTTGCTTATTATTTATTATTTCTTTGCTTATCCTTTATTATTTATTGTCTTATAATTTATTATTTCTTCGCATATCATTTATTATTTCTTTGCTTATTATTCATAATTTCTTTGCTTATTATTTATTATATCTTTGCTTATCATTTATTATTTCTTTGCTTATAATGATTATTTTTTTGCTTATCATTAATTATTTCTTTGCATATCATTTATTATTTCTTTGCTTATCATTTATTATTTCTTTGCTTATCATTTATTATTTCTTTGCTTATCAATTATTATTTCTTTGCTTATAATTTATTATTTCTTTACTTATTATTTAATGTTTCTTTGCTTATTATTTGTTATTTCTTTGCTTATCACTTATTATTTCTTTGCTTATTATTTATTATTTCTTTGCTTATTATTGTTATTTCTTTGCTTATTATTTGTTATTTCTATGCTTATCATTTATTATTTCTTTGCTTATTGTTTATTATTTCTTTGCTTATTATTTATTATTTCTTTGCTTATTATTTGTGATTTCGTGCTTATCATTTATTATTTCTTTGCTTATTATTTATTATTACTTAGCTTATTATTTATTATTTCTTAGCTTATTTTTTTATTATTTCTTTGCTTATCATTTATTATTTCTTTGCTTATAATTTGTTATTTCTTTGCTTATTATTTGTTATTTCTTTACTTATTATTTATTATTTCTTTGCTTATTATTTTGTTTTTCTTTGCTTATCATTTATTATTTCTTTGCTTATTATTTGTTATTTCTTTGCTTATCATTTATTATTTCTTTGCTGTTCATTATTATTCTTTTCTTATTATTTGATATTTCTTTGCTTATTATTTATTATTTCTTTGCTTATCATTTAATATTTCTTTGCGAAATGTTTGTTATTTCTTTGCTTATCATTTATTATTTCTTTGCTTATTATTCATAATTTCTTTGCTTATTATTTATTATATCTTTGCTTATCATTTATTATTTCTTTGCTTATAATGATTATTTTTTTGCTTATCATTAATTATTTCTTTGCATATCATTTATTATTTCTTTGCTTATCATTTATTATTTCTTTGCTTATCATTTATTATTTCTTTGCTTATCAATTATTATTTCTTTGCTTATAATTTATTATTTCTTTACTTATTATTTAATGTTTCTTTGCTTATTATTTAGTATTTTTTTGCTTATGATTTATTATTTCTTTGCTTAACATTTATGATTTCTTTGCTTATACTTTGTTATTTCTTTGCTTATCATTTATTATTTCTTTGCTTATTATTTATTATTTCTTTGCTTATTATTGTTATTTCTTTGCTTATTATTTGTTATTTCTATGCTTATCATTTATTATTTCTTTGCTTATTGTTTATTATTTCTTTGCTTATTATTTGTTATTTCTTTGCTTATTATTTGTGATTTCGTGCTTATCATTTATTATTTCTTTGCTTATTATTTATTATTACTTAGCTTATTATTTATTATTTCTTAGCTTATTTTTTTATTATTTCTTTGCTTATCATTTATTATTTCTTTGCTTATAATTTGTTATTTCTTTGCTTATTATTTGTTATTTCTTTACTTATTATTTATTATTTCTTTGCTTATTATTTATTATTTCTTTGCTTATTATTTATTATTACTTTGCTGATAATTTGTTATTTCTTTGCTTATTATTTGTTATTTCTTTGCTTATTATTTATTATTTCTTTGCTTATTATTTATTATTTATTTGCTTATCATTTATTATTTCTTTGCTCATTGTTTATTATTTCTTTGCTTATGATTTATTATTTTTTTGCTTATCATTTATTATTTCTGTGCTTATTATTTATTATTTCTTTGCTTATCATTTATTATTTCGTTGTTTATCATTTATTATTTCTTTGCTGATCATTTATTATTTATTTGCTTATTGTTCATTATTTCTTTGCTTATTCTTTGTTATTTCTTTGCTCATTATTTATTATTTCTTTGCTTATTATTTGTTATTTCTTTGCTTATTATTTATTATTTCTTTGCTTATTATTTATTGTTTCTTTGCTTATAATTTGTTATTTCTTGGCTTATCATTTATTATTTCTTTGCTTATTGTTCATTATTTCTTTGGTTATTATTTGTTATTTCTTTGCTTATTATTTATTATTTATTTGCTTATTATTTATTATTTCTTTGCTTATCATTTATTATTTTTTTGCTAATCAATTATTATTTCTTTGCTTACTATTTATTATTCCTTGCTTATTATTTATAATTTCTTTGCTTATTATTTATTATTTCTTTGTTATCATTTATTTTTTCTTTGCATATTATTTATTATTTATTTGCTTATCATTTATTATTTCTTTGCTTATTATTTGTTAATTATTTGCTTATTATTTGTTATTTCTTTGCTTATTATTTATTATTTCTTTGCTTTTTTTATTATTTCTTTGCTTATTATTTGTTTTTTCTTTGGTTATTATTTGTTATTTCTTTGCTTATTATTTATTATTTCTTTGCTTATCATTTATTATTTCTTTGCTTATTATTTATTATTTCTTTGCTTATCATTTATTATTTCTTTGCTCATTGTTTATTATTTCTTTGCTTATTATTTATTATTTCTTTGCTTATTATTTATTATTTCTTTGCTTATTATTTATTATTTCTTTGCTTATCCTTTATTATTTATTGTCTTATAATTTATTATTTCTTCGCATATCATTTATTATTTCTTTGCTTATTATTCATAATTTCTTTGCTTATTATTTATTATATCTTTGCTTATCATTTATTATTTCTTTGCTTATAATGATTATTTTTTTGCTTATCATTAATTATTTCTTTGCATATCATTTATTATTTCTTTGCTTATCATTTATTATTTCTTTGCTTATCATTTATTATTTCTTTGCTTATCAATTATTATTTCTTTGCTTATAATTTATTATTTCTTTACTTATTATTTAATGTTTCTTTGCTTATTATTTATTATTTTTTTGCTTATGATTTATTATTTCTTTGCTTAACATTTATGATTTCTTTGCTTATTATTTGTTATTTCTTTGCTTATCATTTATTATTTCTTTGCTTATTATTTATTATTTCTTTGCTTATTATTGTTATTTTTTTGCTTATTATTTGTTATTTCTATGCTTATCATTTATTATTTCTTTGCTTATTGTTTATTATTTCTTTGCTTATTATTTATTATTTCTTTGCTTATTATTTGTGATTTCGTGCTTATCATTTATTATTTCTTTGCTTATTATTTATTATTACTTAGCTTATTATTTATTATTTCTTAGCTTATTTTTTTATTATTTTTTTGCTTATCATTTATTATTTCTTTGCTTATAATTTGTTATTTCTTTGCTTATTATTTGTTATTTCTTTACTTATTATTTATTATTTCTTTGCTTATTATTTTGTTTTTCTTTGCTTATCATTTATTATTTCTTTGCTTATTATTTGTTATTTCTTTGCTTATCATTTATTATTTCTTTGCTGTTCATTATTATTCTTTTCTTATTATTTGATATTTCTTTGCTTATTATTTATTATTTCTTTGCTTATCATTTAATATTTCTTTGCGAAATGTTTGTTATTTCTTTGCTTATCATTTATTATTTCTTTGCTTATTATTCATAATTTCTTTGCTTATTATTTATTATATCTTTGCTTATCATTTATTATTTCTTTGCTTATAATGATTATTTTTTTGCTTATCATTAATTATTTCTTTGCATATCATTTATTATTTCTTTGCTTATCATTTATTATTTCTTTGCTTATCATTTATTATTTCTTTGCTTATCAATTATTATTTCTTTGCTTATAATTTATTATTTCTTTACTTATTATTTAATGTTTCTTTGCTTATTATTTAGTATTTTTTTGCTTATGATTTATTATTTCTTTGCTTAACATTTATGATTTCTTTGCTTATTATTTGTTATTTCTTTGCTTATTATTTATTATTTCTTTGCTTATTATTTATTATTTCTTTGCTTATTATTGTTATTTCTTTGCTTATTATTTGTTATTTCTATGCTTATCATTTATTATTTCTTTGCTTATTGTTTATTATTTCTTTGCTTATTATTTATTATTTCTTTGCTTATTATTTGTGATTTCGTGCTTATCATTTATTATTTCTTTGCTTATTATTTATTATTACTTAGCTTATTATTTATTATTTCTTAGCTTATTTTTTTATTATTTCTTTGCTTATCATTTATTATTTCTTTGCTTATAATTTGTTATTTCTTTGCTTATTATTTGTTATTTCTTTACTTATTATTTATTATTTCTTTGCTTATTATTTATTATTTCTTTGCTTATTATTTATTATTACTTTGCTGATAATTTGTTATTTCTTTGCTTATTATTTGTTATTTCTTTGCTTATTATTTATTATTTCTTTGCTTATTATTTATTATTTATTTGCTTATCATTTATTATTTCTTTGCTCATTGTTTATTATTTCTTTGCTTATGATTTATTATTTTTTTGCTTATCATTTATTATTTCTGTGCTTATTATTTATTATTTCTTTGCTTATCATTTATTATTTCGTTGTTTATCATTTATTATTTCTTTGCTGATCATTTATTATTTCTTTGCTTATTGTTCATTATTTCTTTGCTTATTCTTTGTTATTTCTTTGCTCATTATTTATTATTTCTTTGCTTATTATTTGTTATTTCTTGGCTTATTATTTATTATTTCTTTGCTTATTATTTATTATTTCTTTGCTTATTATTTGTTATTTCTTTGCTTATCATTTATTATTTCTTTGCTTATTGTTCATTATTTCTTTGGTTATTA
This sequence comes from Euprymna scolopes, assembly GCF_053919585.1. Lineage (NCBI taxonomy): Eukaryota > Metazoa > Mollusca > Cephalopoda > Sepiida > Sepiolidae > Euprymna > Euprymna scolopes. The sequence continues at coordinate 39,838,304 of NC_136522.1, forward strand.
TGTGTTATTTCTTTGCTTATTATTTATTATTTATTTGCTTATTATTTATTATTTCTTTGCTTATCATTTATTATTTTTTTGCTAATCAATTATTATTTCTTTGCTTACTATTTATTATTCCTTGCTTATTATTTATTATTTCTTTGCTTATCATTTATTTTTTCTTTGCATATTATTTATTATTTATTTGCTTATCATTTATTATTTCTTTGCTTATTATTTGTTATTTCTTTGCTTATTATTTGTTATTTCTTTGCTTATTATTTATTATTTCTTTGCTTTTTTTATTATTTCTTTGCTTATTATTTGTTTTTTCTTTGGTTATTATTTGTTATTTCTTTGCTTATTATTTATTATTTCTTTGCTTATCATTTATTATTTCTTTGCTTATTATTTATTATTTCTTTGCTTATCATTTATTATTTCTTTGCTCATTGTTTATTATTTCTTTGCTTATTATTTATTATTTCTTTGCTTATTATTTATTATTTCTTTGCTTATCCTTTATTATTTATTGTCTTATAATTTATTATTTCTTCGCATATCATTTATTATTTCTTTGCTTATCATTTATTATTTCTTTGCTTATTATTTATTATTTCTTTGCTTATCATTTATTATTTCTTTGCTTATAATTTATTACTTCTTTGCTTATCATTTATTATTTCTTTGTTTATCATTTATTATTTCTTGACTTATTATTTATTATTTCTTTGCTTATCATTTATTATATATTTGCTTACCATTTATTATTCTGTGCTGATCATTTATTATTTCTTTGCTTATCATTTATTATTTCTTTGCTTATTATTTATTATTTTTTGCTTATTATTTATTTTTTCTTTGCTTATCATTTATTATTTCTTTGCTTATTATATATTATTTCTTTGCTAATTATTTATTATTTCTTTGCTTATTATTTGTTATTTCTTTGCTTATCATTTATTATTCCTTTGCTTATCATTTATTATTTATTTGCTTATTATTTATTATTTCTTTGCTTATCATTTAATATTTCTTTGCTTATTATTTATTATTTCTTTGCTTATTATTTATTATTTCTTTGCTTATCATTTCTTATTTCTTTGCTTATCATTTCTTATTTCTTTGCTTATAATTTATTATTTCTTTGCTTATCATTTATTATTTCTTTGCTTATATTTTATTATTTCTTTGCTTATCATTTAATATTTCTTAGCTTATTATTTATTATTTGTTTGCTTATCATTTATTATTTCTTTGCTTATCATTTCTTATTTCTTTGCTTATCATTTATTATTTCTTTGCTTATTATTTATTATTTCTTTGCTTATCATTTATTATTTCTTTGCTTATCATTTATTATTTCTTTGCTTATCATTTATTATTTCTTTGCTTGTTATTGATTATTTCTTTGCTTATCATTTATTATTTCTTTGCTTATTATTTATTATTACTTTGCTTATCATTGATTATTTCTTTGCTTATCATTTATTATTTCTTTGCTTATTATTTATTATTTCTTTGCTTATGATTTATTATTTCTTTGCTTATCATTTATTATTTCTTTGCTTTTTATTTATTTCTTTGCTTGTAATTTTTTATTTTTTTGCTTATTATTTATTATTTCTTTGCTTATTATTTGTTATTACTTTGCGTATCATTTATTATTTCTTTGCTTATCATTTATTATTTCTTTGCTTATCATTTATTATTTCTTTGCTTATTATTTCTTTGCTTATTATTTGGTATTTCTTTGCTTATCATTTATTATTTCTTTGCTTATTATTTATTACTTGTTTGCTTATCATTTATTATTTCTTTACTTATTATTTTTTTTTGCGTATCATTTATTATTTCTTTGCTTATCATTTATTATTTCTTTGCTTATCGTTTATTATTTCTTTGCTTTTCATTATTATTCTTTTCTTATTATTTGTTATGTCTTTGCTTATTATTTATTATTTCTTTGCTTATCATTTATTATTTCTTTGCTTAATGTTTGTAATTTCTTTGCTTATCATTTATTATTTCTTTGCTTATTATTCATAATTTCTTTGCTTATTAATTATTATTTCTTTGCTTATCATGTATTATTTCTTTGATTATAATTATTATTTCTTTGCTTATCATTAATTATTTCTTTACATATCATTTATTATTTCTTTGCTTATTATTTTTTATTTCTTTGCTTATCATTTATTATTTCTTTGCTTATCAATTATTATTTCTTTGCTTATCATTTATTATTTCTTTGCTTATCATTTAATGTTTCTTTGCTTATTACTTATTATTTGTTTGTTAATTATTTATTATTTCTTTGCTTATCATTTATTATTTCTTTGCTTATTATTTATTATTTCTTTGCTTATTATTTATTATTTCTTTGCTTATCATTTGTTATTTATTTGTTTATTATTTGTTATTTCTTTGGTTATTATTTATTATTTCTTTGCTTATAATTTGTTATTTCTTTGGTTATTATTTGTTATTTCTTTGCTTATTATTTATTATTTCTTTGCTTATTATTTATTATTTCTTTGCTTATTTTTAATTATTTCTTTGCTTATAATTTGTTATTTCTTTGCTTATTATTTGTTATTTCTTTCCTTATTATTTATTATGGCTTTGCTTATCATTTAGTATTTCTTTGCCTGTTATTTATTATTTATTTGCTTATCATTTGTTATTTCTTTGCTCATTGTTTATTATTTCTTTGCTTATTATTTATTATTTCTTTGCTTATTATTTATTATTTCTTTGCTTATTATTTATTATTTCTTTGCTTATCCTTTATTATTTATTGTCTTATAATTTATTATTTCTTCGCATATCATTTATTATTTCTTTGCTTATCATTTATTATTTCTTTGCTTATTATTTATTATTTCTTTGCTTATCATTTATTATTTCTTTGCTTATAATTTATTACTTCTTTGCTTATCATTTATTATTTCTTTGTTTATCATTTATTATTTCTTGACTTATTATTTATTATTTCTTTGCTTATCATTTATTATATATTTGCTTGCCATTTATTATTCTGTGCTGATCATTTATTATTTCTTTGCTTATCATTTATTATTTCTTTGCTTATTATTTATTATTTTTTGCTTATTATTTATTATTTCTTTGCTTATCATTTATTATTTCTTTGCTTTTTATATATTATTTCTTTGCTAATTATTTATTATTTCTTTGCTTATTATTTGTTATTTCTTTGCTTATCATTTATTATTCCTTTGCTTATCATTTATTATTTATTTGCTTATTATTTATTATTTCTTTGCTTATCATTTAATATTTCTTTGCTTATTATTTATTATTTCTTTGCTTATTATTTATTATTTCTTTGCTTATCATTTCTTATTTCTTTGCTTATCATTTCTTATTTCTTTGCTTATTATTTATTATTTCTTTGCTTATAATTTATTATTTCTTTGCTTATCATTTATTATTTCTTTGCTTATCATTTATTATTTCTTTGCTTATCATTTAATATTTCTTTGCTTATTATTTATTATTTGTTTGCTTATCATTTATTATTTCTTTGCTTATCATTTCTTATTTCTTTGCTTATCATTTATTATTTCTTTGCTTATTATTTATTATTTCTTTGCTTATCATTTATTATTTCTTTGCTTATCATTTATTATTTCTTTGCTTATCATTTATTATTTCTTTGCTTGTTATTGATTATTTCTTTGCTTATCATTTAATATTTCTTTGCTTATTATTTATTATTACTTTGCTTATCATTGATTATTTCTTTGCTTATCATTTATTATTTCTTTGCTTATTATTTATTATTTCTTTGCTTATGATTTATTATTTCTTTGCTTATCATTTATTATTTCTTTGCTTTTTATTTATTTCTTTGCTTGTAATTTTTTATTTTTTTGCTTATTATTTATTATTTCTTTGCTTATTATTTGTTATTACTTTGCGTATCATTTATTATTTCTTTGCTTATCATTTATTATTTCTTTGCTTATCATTTATTATTTCTTTGCTTATTATTTCTTTGCTTATTATTTGGTATTTCTTTGCTTATCATTTATTATTTCTTTGCTTATTATTTATTACTTGTTTGCTTATCATTTATTATTTCTTTACTTATTATTTTTTTTTGCGTATCATTTATTATTTCTTTGCTTATCATTTATTATTTCTTTGCTTATCGTTTATTATTTCTTTGCTTTTCATTATTATTCTTTTCTTATTATTTGTTATGTCTTTGCTTATTATTTATTATTTCTTTGCTTATCATTTATTATTTCTTTGCTTAATGTTTGTAATTTCTTTGCTTATCATTTATTATTTCTTTGCTTATTATTCATAATTTCTTTGCTTATTAATTATTATTTCTTTGCTTATCATGTATTATTTCTTTGATTATAATTATTATTTCTTTGCTTATCATTAATTATTTCTTTACATATCATTTATTATTTCTTTGCTTATTATTTTTTATTTCTTTGCTTATCATTTATTATTTCTTTGCTTATCAATTATTATTTCTTTGCTTATCATTTATTATTTCTTTGCTTATCATTTAATGTTTCTTTGCTTATTACTTATTATTTGTTTGTTAATTTTTTATTATTTCTTTGCTTATCATTTATTATTTCTTTGCTTATTATTTATTATTTCTTTGCTTATTATTTATTATTTCTTTGCTTATCATTTGTTATTTATTTGTTTATTATTTGTTATTTCTTTGGTTATTATTTATTATTTCTTTGCTTATAATTTGTTATTTCTTTGCTTATTATTTGTTATTTCTTTGCTTATTATTTATTATTTCTTTGCTTATTATTTATTATTTCTTTGCTTATTATTAATTATTTCTTTGCTTATAATTTGTTATTTCTTTGCTTATTATTTGTTATTTCTTTCCTTATTATTTATTATGGCTTTGCTTATCATTTAGTATTTCTTTGCCTGTTATTTATTATTTATTTGCTTATCATTTGTTATTTCTTTGCTCATTGTTTATTATTTCTTTGCTTATTATTTGTTATTTCTTTGCTTATCCTTTATTATTTATTTGCTTATCATTTATTATTTTTTTGCATATCCTTTATTTTTTCTTTGCTTATTATTTATTATTTCTTTGCTCATCATTTATTATTTCTTTGCTTATCATTTATTATTTCTTTGTTTATAATTTATTATTTCTTTGCTTATCATTTGTTACTTCTTTGCTTATTGGTCATTATTTCTTTGTTTATTATTTGTGATTTCTTTGCTTATTATTTATTATTTCTTTGCTTATTATTTGTTATTTCTTTGCTTATTATTTATTATTTCTTTGCTTATCATTTATTATTCTTTGCTTATTATTTATTATTTCTTTGCTTATTATTTATTATTTCTTTGCTTATCATTTATTATATCTTTGCTTATTATTTATTATTTCTTTGCTTATCATTTATTATTTCTTTGCTTATTATTTATTATTTCTTTGCTTATTATTTGTTGTTTCTTTGCTTATTATTTATTATTTCTTTGCTTATTATTTATTATTTCTTTGCTTATTTTTTATTATTTCTTTGCTTATTATTGTTATTTCTTTGCTTATTATTTGTTATGACTTTGCTTAATGTTCATTATTTCTTAGCTTATAATTTATTATTTCTTTGCTTATTATTTATTATTTCTGGTCTTATCATTTATTATTTCTTTGCTTATTATTTATTATTTCTTTGCTTATCATTTATGATTTCTTTGCTTATCATTTATGATTTCTTTGCTTATTATTTATTATTTCTTTGCTTATTATTTATTATTTCTTTGCTTATTATTTATTATTTCTCTGCTTATCATTTATTATTTCTTTGCTTTTTATTTATTATTTCTTTGCTTATTATTTATTATTTCTTTGCTTATCATTTATGATTTCTGTGCTTATTATTTATTATTTCTCTGATGATCATTTATTATTTCTTTGCTTTTTATTTATTATTTCTTTGCTTATAATTTTTTATGGTTTTGCTTATTATTTATTATTTCTTTGCTTATCATTTATGATTTCTTTGCTTATCATTTCTGATTTCTTTGCTTATTATTTATTATTTCTTTGCTTATTATTTATTATTTCTTTGCTTATTATTTATTATTTCTTTGCTTATAATATATGATTTCTTTGCTTATTATTTATTATTTCTCTGCTTATCATTTTTTATTTATTTGCTGATCATTTATTATTTCTTTGCTTATAATTTTTTATTTTTTTGCTTATTATTTGTTATTTCTTTGCTTATTATTTGTTATTACTTTGCGTATCATTTATTATTTCTTTGCTTATCATTTATTATTTCTTTGCTTATCATTTATTATTTCTTTGCTTATTATTTCTTTGCTTATTATTTGTTATTTCTTTGCTTATCATTTATTATTTCTTTGCTTATTATTTATTACTTCTTTGCTTATCATTTATTATTTCTTTGCTTATAATTTATTATTTCTATGCTTATTATTTGTTATTTCTTTGCTTATTATTTATTATTTCTTTGCTTATTATTTATTATTACTTTGCTTATTATTCATTATTTCTTTGCTTATAATTTGTTATTTTTTGCTTATTATTTGTTATTTCTCTCCTTATTATTTATTATGGCTTTGCTTATCATTTAGTATTTCTTTGCCTGTTATTTATTATTTATTTGCTTATCATTTGTTATTTCTTTGCTCATTGTTTATTATTTCTTTGCTTATTATTTGTTATTTCTTTGCTAATCCTTTATTATTTATTTGCTTATCATTTATTATTTTTTGGCATATCCTTTATTTTTTCTTTGCTTATTATTTATTATTTCTTTGCTCATCATTTATTATTTCTTTGCTTATCATTTATTATTTCTTTGTTTATAATTTATTATTTCTTTGCTTATCATTTGTTACTTCTTTGCTTATTGGTCATTATTTCTTTGTTTATTATTTGTTATTTCTTTGCTTATTATTTATTATTTCTTTGCTTATTATTTGTTATTTCTTTGCTTATTATTTATTTTTTCTTTGCTTATCATTTATTATTTCTTTGCTTATCATTTATTATTTCTTTGCTTATCATTTATTATTCTTTGCTTATTATTTATTATTTCTTTGCTTATTATTTATTATTTCTTTGCTTATCATTTATTATTTCTTTGCTTATTATTTATTATTTCTTTGCTTATCATTTATTATTTCTTTGCTTATTATTTGTTATTTCTTTGCTTATCATTTATTATTTCTTTGCTTATTATTTATTATTTCTTTGCTTATTATTTATTATTTCTTTGCTTATTATTTATTATTTCTTTGCTTATTATTGTTATTTCTTTGCTTATTATTTGTTATGACTTTGCTTAATGTTCATTATTTCTTAGCTTATCATTTATTATTTCTTTGCTTATTATGTATTATTTCTGGTCTTATCATTTATTATTTCTTTGCTTATTATTTATTATTTCTTTGCTTATCATTTATGATTTCTTTGCTTATCATTTATGATTTCTTTGCTTATTATTTATTATTTCTTTGCTTATTATTTATTATTTCTTTGCTTATTATTTATTATTTCTCTGCTTATCATTTATTATTTCTTTGCTTTTTATTTATTATTTCTTTGCTTATTTTTTATTATTTCTTTGCTTATCATTTATGATTTCTTTGCTTATTATTTATTATTTCTCTGATGATCATTTATTATTTCTTTGCTTTTTATTTATTATTTCTTTGCTTATAATTTTTTATGGTTTTGCTTATTATTTATTATTTCTTTGCTTATCATTTATGATTTCTTTGCTTATCATTTCTGATTTCTTTGCTTATTATTTATTATTTCTTTGCTTATTATTTATTATTTCTTTGCTTAATATTTATTATTTCTTTGCTTATCATTTATGATTTCTTTGCTTATTATTTATTATTTCTTTGCTTATTATTTATTATTTCTTTGCTTATTATTTATTATTTCTTTGCTTATCATATATGATTTCTTTGTATCTTTTTTTTATTTCTCTGCTTATCATTTTTTATTTCTTTGCTGATCATTTATTATTTCTTTGCTCATAATTTTTTATTTTTTTGCTTATTAGTTATTATTTCTTTGCTTACTATTGGTTATTACTTTGCGTATCATTTATTATTTCTTTGCTTATCATTTATTATTTCTTTGCTTATCATTTATTATTTCTTTGCTTATTGTTTCTTTGCTTATTATTTGTTATTTGTTTGCTTATCATTTATTATTTCTTTGCTTATTATTTATTACTTCTTTGCTTATCATTTATTATTTCTTTGCTTATTATTTTTTTTGCATATCATTTATTATTTCTTTGCTTATCATTAATTATTTCTTTGCTTATCGTTTATTATTTCTTTGCTTATTATTAGGTGTTTCTTCGCTTTCATTTATTATTTCTTTGCTTATCATTTATTATTTCTTTGCTTATAATTTATTATTTCTATGCTTATTATTTGTTTTTTCTTTGCTTATTATTTATTATTTCTTTGCTTATCCTTTATTATTTCTTTGCTTATCATTTATTATTTCTTTGCTTATAATTTATTATTCTTTGCTTATTTTTTGTTATTTCTTGTCTTATTGTTTATTATTTCTTTGCTTATTATTTTTTATTTCTTGTCTTATTGTTTATTATTTCTTTGCTTATTATTTGTTATTTCTTTGCTTATTATTTGTTATTTCTTTTCGTATCATTTTTTATTTGTTTGCTTATTATTTGTTATTTCTTTGCTTATCATTTATTATTTCTTTGCTTATTATTTATCGTTTCTTTGCTTATTATTTATTATTTCTTTGCTTATCATTTATTATTTCTTTGCTTATTATTTATTATTTCTTTGCTTATCCTTTTTTATTTTTTTGCTTATCATTTATTATTTCTTTGCTAATCATTTATTATTTCTTTGCTTATCATTTATTATATCTTTGCTTTTTCTTTATTATTTCTTTGCTTATCATTTATTATTTCTTTTCTTATCATTTATTATTTCTTTGCTTATTATTTATTATATCTTTGCTTATTTTTTATTATTTCTTTGCTTATTATTTATTATTTCTTTGCTATTTATTTATTATGTCTTCGCTTATTATTTGTTATTTCTTTGCTTATCATTTATTATTTCTTTGCTTATCATTTATTATTTCTTTGCTTATCATTTATTATTGTTTTGCTTATTATTTGGTGTTTCTTTGCTTATCATTTATTATATCTTTGCTTATTATTTGTTATTTCTTTGCTTATCATTTATTATTTCTATGCTTATCATTTATTATTTCTTTGCTTATTATTTGTTATTTCTTTGCTTATCATTTATTATTTCTTTGCTTATTATTTCTTTGCTTATCATTTATTATTTCTTTGCTTATCATTTATTGTTTCTTTGCTTATTATTTGTTATTTCTTTGCTTATTATTTATTATTTCTTTGCTTATCATTTATTATTTCTTTGCTTATCATTTATTATTTCTTTGCTTATTATTTGTTATTTCTTTGCTTATCATTTATTATTTCTTTGCTTATTATTTGTTATTTCTTTGCTTATCATTTATTATTTCTTTGCTTATTATTTGTTATTTCTTTGCTTATCATTTATTATTTCTTTGCATATCATTTATTATTTCTTGTTTATTATTTATTATCTCTTTGCTTATCATTTATTATTTCTTTGCTTGTTATTTATTATTTCTTTGCTTATCATTTATTATGTCTTTGCTTATCATTTATTATTTCATTGCTTTTCATTTAATGTTTCTTTGCTTATTATTTATTATTTCTGTGCTTATAATTTATTATTCATTGCTTATTATTTATTATTTCTTTGTTCATAATTTATTATTTCTTTGCTTATTATTTGTTATTTCTTTGCTTATCATTTATTATTTCTTTGCTTATTATTTGGTATTTCTTTGCTTATCATTTATTTTTTCTTTGCTTATTATTTATTATTTCTTTGCTTATTATTTATTTTTTCTTTGCTTATCATTTATTATTTCTTTGCATATAATTTATTATTTCTTGTGTATTATTTATTATCTCTTTGCTTATCATTTATTATTTCTTTGCTTATTATTTATTATTTCTTTGCTTATTATTTGTTATTTCTTTGCTTATCATTTATTATTTCTTTGCTTATTATTTGTTATTTCTTTGCTTATCATTTATTATTTCTTTGCTTATTATTTGTTATTTCTTTGCTTATCATTTATTATTTCTTTGCTTATCATTTATTATTTCTTTGCTTATCATTTATTATTTCTTTTCTTATTATTTATTATTTCTTTGCTTATCATTTATTATTTCTTTGCTTATCATTTATTATTTCTTTTCTTATTATTTATTATTTCTTTGCTTATAATTTATTATTTCTTTGCTTATTATTTCTTTGCTTATCATTTATTATTTCTTTGCTTATTATTTGTTATTTCTTTGCTTATCATTTATTATTTCTTTGCTTATTATTTGTTATTTCTTTGCTTATCATTTATTATTTCTTTGCTTATTATTTGTTATTTCTTTGCTTATAATTTATTATTTCTTTGCTTATCATGTATTATTTCTTTGCTTATCATTTATTATTTCTTTTCTTATTATTTATTATTTCTTTGCTTATCATTTATTATTTCTATGCTTATCATTTATTATTTCTTTGCTTATTATTTATTATTTCTTTGCTTATTATTTGTTATTTCCTTGCTTATCATTTATTATTTCTTTGCTTATCATTTATGATTTCTTTGCTGATAATTTAATATTTCTTTGCTTATTATTTGTTATTTCTTTGCTAATCATTTATTATTTATTTGCTTATCATTTATTATTTCTTTGCTTATTATTTATTATTTCTTTGCTCATTATTTATTATGTCTTCGCATATTATTTGTTATTTCTTTGCTTATCATTTGTTATTTCTTTGCTTATAATTTATTATTTCTTTGCTTATTATTTATTATTTTTTTAACTTATCATTTATTATTTCTTTGCTTATCATTTATTATTTCTTTGCTTATCATTTAATATTTCTTTGCTTAATGTTTGTAATTTCTTTGCTTATCATTTATTATTTCTTTGCTTATTATTCATAATTTCTTTGCTTATTAATTATTATTTCTTTGCTTATCATGTATTATTTCTTTGATTATAATTATTATTTCTTTGCTTATCATTAATTATTTCTTTACATATCATTTATTATTTCTTTGCTTATTATTTATTATTTCTTTGCTTATCATTTATTATTTCTTTGCTTATCAATTATTATTTCTTTGCTTATCATTTATTATTTCTTTGCTTATCATTTAATGTTTCTTTGCTTATTACTTATTATTTGTTTGTTAATTATTTATTATTTCTTTGCTTATCATTTATTATTTCTTTGCTTATTATTTATTATTTCTTTGCTTATTATTTATTATTTCTTTGCTTATCATTTGTTATTTCTTTGTTTATTATTTGTTATTTCTTTGGTTATTATTTATTATTTCTTTGCTTATAATTTGTTATTTCTTTGCTTATTATTTGTTATTTCTTTGCTTATTATTTATTATTTCTTTGCTTATTATTTATTATTTCTTTGCTTATTATTAATTATTTCTTTGCTTATAATTTGTTATTTCTTTGCTTATTATTTGTTATTTCTTTCCTTATTATTTATTATGGCTTTGCTTATCATTTAGTATTTCTTTGCCTGTTATTTATTATTTATTTGCTTATCATTTGTTATTTCTTTGCTCATTGTTTATTATTTCTTTGCTTATTATTTGTTATTTCTTTGCTTATCCTTTATTATTTATTTGCTTATCATTTATTATTTTTTTGCATATCCTTTATTTTTTCTTTGCTTATTATTTATTATTTCTTTGCTCATCATTTATTATTTCTTTGCTTATCATTTATTATTTCTTTGTTTATAATTTATTATTTCTTTGCTTATCATTTGTTACTTCTTTGCTTATTGGTCATTATTTCTTTGTTTATTATTTGTGATTTCTTTGCTTATTATTTATTATTTCTTTGCTTATTATTTGTTATTTCTTTGCTTATTATTTATTATTTCTTTGCTTATCATTTATTATTCTTTGCTTATTATTTATTATTTCTTTGCTTGTTATTTATTATTTCTTTGCTTATCATTTATTATTTCTTTGCTTATTATTTATTATTTCTTTGCTTATCATTTATTATTTCTTTGCTTATTATTTGTTATTTCTTTGCTTATTATTTGTTGTTTCTTTGCTTATTATTTATTATTTCTTTGCTTATTATTTATCATTTCTTTGCTTATTATTTATTATTTCTTTGCTTATTATTGTTATTTCTTTATTTATTATATTATTATGACTTTGCTTAATGTTCATTATTTCTTAGCTTATCATTTATTATTTCTTTGCTTATTATTTATTATTTCTGGTCTTATCATTTATTATTTCTTTGCTTATTATTTATTATTTCTTTGCTTATAATTTATGATTTCTTTGCTTATCATTTATGATTTCTTTGCTTATTATTTATTATTTCTTTGCTTATTATTTATTATTTCTCTGCTTATCATTTATTATTTCTTTGCTTTTTATTTATTATTTCTTTGCTTATTATTTATTATTTCTTTGCTTATCATTTATGATTTCTGTGCTTATTATTTATTATTTCTCTGATGATCATTTATTATTTCTTTGCTTTTTATTTATTATTTCTTTGCTTTTTATTTATTATTTCTTTGCTTATAATTTTTTATGGTTTTGCTTATTATTTATTATTTCTTTGCTTATCATTTCTGATTTCTTTGCTTATCATTTCTGATTTCTTTGCTTATTATTTATTATTTCTTTGCTTATTATTTATTATTTCTTTGCTTATTTTTTATTATTTCTTTGCTTATCATATATGATTTCTTTGCTAATCATTTATTATTTCTATCCTTATCATTTTTTATTTCTTTGCTGATCATTTATTATTTCTTTGCTTATAATTTTTTATTTTTTTGCTTATTATTTATTATTTCTTTGCTTATTATTTGTTATTACTTTGCGTATCATTTATTATTTCTTTGCTTATCATTTATTATTTCTTTGCTTATCATTTATTTTTTCTTTGCTTATTATTTCTTTGCTTATTATTTGTTATTTCTTTGCTTATCATTTATTATTTCTTTGCTTATTATTTATTACTTCTTTGCTTATCATTTATTATTTCTTTGCTTATTATTTTTTTTTGCGTATCATTTATTATTTCTTTGCTTATCATTAATTATTTCTTTGCTTATCGTTTATTATTTCTTTGCTTATTATTAGGTGTTTATTCGCTTTCATTTATTATTTCTTTGCTTATCATTTATTATTTCTTTGCTTATAATTTATTATTTCTATGCTTAATGTTTGTAATTTCTTTGCTTATCATTTATTATTTCTTTGCTTATTATTCATAATTTCTTTGCTTATTAATTATTATTTCTTTGCTTATCATGTATTATTTCTTTGATTATAATTATTATTTCTTTGCTTATCATTAATTATTTCTTTACATATCATTTATTATTTCTTTGCTTATTATTTATTATTTCTTTGCTTATCATTTATTATTTCTTTGCTTATCAATTATTATTTCTTTGCTTATCATTTATTATTTCTTTGCTTATCATTTAATATTTCTTTGCTTATTACTTATTATTTGTTTGTTAATTATTTATTATTTCTTTGCTTATCATTTATTATTTCTTTGCTTATTATTTATTATTTCTTTGCTTATTATTTATTATTTCTTTGCTTATCATTTGTTATTTCTTTATTTATTATTTGTTATTTCTTTGGTTATTATTTATTATTTCTTTGCTTATAATTTGTTATTTCTTTGCTTATTATTTGTTATTTCTTTGCTTATTATTTATTATTTCTTTGCTTATTATTTATTATTTCTTTGCTTATTATTAATTATTTCTTTGCTTATAATTTCTTATTTCTTTGCTTATTAATTGTTATTTCTTTCCTTATTATTTATTATGGCTTTGCTTATCATTTAGTATTTCTTTGCCTGTTATTTATTATTTATTTGCTTATCATTTGTTATTTCTTTGCTCATTGTTTATTATTTCTTTGCTTATTATTTATTATTTATTTGCTTATCATTTATTATTTTTTTGCTTATTATTTGTTATTTCTTTGCTTATCCTTTATTATTTATTTGCTTATCATTTATTATTTCTTTGCTTATTATTTGTTATTTCTTTGCTTATCCTTTATTATTTATTTGCTTATCATTTATTATTTTTTTGCATATCCTTTATTTTTTCTTTCCTTATTATTTATTATTTCTTTGCTCATCATTTATTATTTCTTTGCTTATCATTTATTATTTCTTTGTTTATAATTTATTATTTCTTTGCTTATCATTTGTTACTTCTTTGCTTATTGGTCATTATTTCTTTGTTTATTATTTGTGATTTCTTTGCTTATTATTTATTATTTCTTTGCTTATTATTTGTTATTTCTTTGCTTATTATTTATTATTTCTTTGCTTATCATTTATTATTCTTTGCTTATTATTTATTATTTCTTTGCTTGTTATTTATTATTTCTTTGCTTATCATTTATTATTTCTTTGCTTATTATTTATTATTTCTTTGCTTATCATTTATTATTTCTTTGCTTATTATTTGTTATTTCTTTGCTTATTATTTGTTGTTTCTTTGCTTATTATTTATTATTTCTTTGCTTATTATTTATTATTTCTTTGCTTATTATTTATTATTTCTTTGCTTATTATTGTTATTTCTTTGCTTATTATTTTATTATGACTTTGCTTAATGTTCATTATTTCTTAGCTTATCATTTATTATTTCTTTGCTTATTATTTATTATTTCTGGTCTTATCATTTATTATTTCTTTGCTTATTATTTATTATTTCTTTGCTTATCATTTATGATTTCTTTGCTTATCATTTATGATTTCTTTGCTTATTATTTATTATTTCTTTGCTTATTATTTATTATTTCTTTGCTTATTATTTATTATTTCTCTGCTTATCATTTATTATTTCTTTGCTTTTTATTTATTATTTCTTTGCTTATTATTTATTATTTCTTTGCTTATCATTTATGATTTCTGTGCTTATTATTTATTATTTCTCTGATGATCATTTATTATTTCTTTGCTTTTTATTTATTATTTCTTTGCTTATAATTTTTTATGGTTTTGCTTATTATTTATTATTTCTTTGCTTATTATTTGTTATTACTTTGCGTATCATTTATTATTTCTTTGCTTATCATTTATTATTTCTTTGCTTATCATTTATTATTTCTTTGCTTATTATTTCTTTGCTTATTATTTGTTATTTCTTTGCTTATCATTTATTATTTCTTTGCTTATTATTTATTACTTCTTTGCTTATCATTTATTATTTCTTTGCTTATTATTTTTTTTTGCGTATCATTTATTATTTCTTTGCTTATCATTAATTATTTCTTTGCTTATCGTTTATTATTTCTTTGCTTATTATTAGGTGTTTATTCGCTTTCATTTATTATTTCTTTGCTTATCATTTATTATTTCTTTGCTTATAATTTATTATTTCTTTGCTTATTATTTATTATTACTTTGCTTATTATTCATTATTTCTTTGCTTATAATTTGTTATTTCTTTGCTTATTATTTGTTATTTCTTTCCTTATTATTTATTATGGCTTTGCTTATCATTTAGTATTTCTTTGCCTGTTATTTATTATTTATTTGCTTATCATTTGTTATTTCTTTGCTCATTGTTTATTATTTCTTTGCTTATTATTTGTTATTTCTTTGCTTATTATTTTTATTTCTTTGCTTATTATTTATTATTTCTTTGCTTATCATTTATTATTTCTTTGCTTATCATTTATTATTTCTTAGCTTATCATTTATTATTCTTTGCTTATTATTTATTATTTCTTTGCTTATTATTTATTATTTCTTTGCTTATCATTTATTATTTCTTTGCTTTTTATTTATTATTTCTTTGCTTATCATTTATTATTTCTTTGCTTATTATTTGTTATTTCTTTGCTTATCATTTATTATTTCTTTGCTTATTATTTATTATTTCTTTGCTTATTATTTATTATTTCTTTGCTTATTATTTATTATTTCTGTGCTTATTATTGTTATTTCTTTGCTTATTATTTGTTATGACTTTGCTTAATGTTCATTATTTCTTAGCTTATCATTTATTATTTCTTTGCTTATTATTTATTATTTCTGGTCTTATCATTTATTATTTCTTTGCTTATTATTTATTATTTCTTTGCTTATCATTTATGATTTCTTTGCTTATCATTTATGATTTCTTTGCTTATTATTTGTTATTTCTTTGCTTATTATTTATTATTTCTTTGCTTATTATTTATTATTTCTCTGCTTATCATTTATTATTTCTTTGCTTTTTATTTATTATTTCTTTGCTTATTATTTATTATTTCTTTGCTTATCATTTATGATTTCTTTGCTTATTATTTATTATTTCTCTGATGATCATTTATTATTTCTTTGCTTTTTATTTATTATTTCTTTGCTTATAATTTTTTATGGTTTTGCTTATTATTTATTATTTCTTTGCTTATCATTTATGATTTCTTTGCTTATCATTTCTGATTTCTTTGCTTATTAGTTAATATTTCTTTGCTTATTATTTATTATTTCTTTGCTTAATATTTATATTTTCTTTGCTTATCATTTATGATTTCTTTGCTTATTATTTATTATTTCTTTGCTTATTATTTATTATTTCTTTGCTTATTATTTATTATTTCTTTGCTTATCATATATGATTTCTTTGCTTCTTATTTTTTATTTCTCTGCTTATCATTTTCTATTTCTTTGCTGATCATTTATTATTTCTTTGCTCATAATTTTTTATTTTTTTGCTTATTATTTATTATTTCTTTGCTTATTATTGGTTATTACTTTGCGTATCATTTATTATTTCTTTGCTTATCATTTATTATTTCTTTGCTTATCATTTATTATTTCTTTGCTTATTATTTGTTATTTCTTTGCTTATCATTTATTATTTCTTTGCTTATTATTTATTACTTCTTTGCTTATCATTTATTATTTCTTTGCTTTTTTTTTTTTGCGTATCATTTATTATTTCTTTGCTTATCATTAATTATTTCTTTGCTTATCGTTTATTATTTCTTTGCTTATTATTAGGTGTTTCTTCGCTTTCATTTATTATTTCTTTGCTTATCATTTATTATTTCTTTGCTTATAATTTATTATTCTTTGCTTATTTTTTGTTATTTCTTGTCTTATTGTTTATTTTTTCTTTGCTTATTATTTGTTATTTCTTTGCTTATTGTTTATCATTTCTTTGCTTAATATTTGTTATTTCTTTTCGTATCATTTTTTATTTGTTTGCTTATTATTTGTTATTTGTTTGCTTATCATTTATTATTTCTTTGCTTATTATTTATCGTTTCTTTGCTTATTATTTATTATTTCTTTGCTTATCATGTATTATTTCTTTGCTTATTATTTATTATTTCTTTGCTTATCCTTTTTTATTTTTTTGCTTATCATTTATTATTTCTTTGCTTATCATTTATTATTTCTTTGCTTATCATTTATTATATCTTTGCTTATTATTTATTATTTCTTTGCTTATCATTTATTATTTCTTTTCTTATCATTTATTATTTCTTTGCTTATTATTTAATATATCTTTGCTTATTATTTATTATTTCTTTGCTTATTATTTATTATTTCTTTGCTATTTATTTATTATGTCTTCGCTTATTATTTGTTATTTCTTTGCTTATCATTTATTATTTCTTTGCTTATCATTTATTATTTCTGTGCTTATCATTTATTATTTCTTTGCTTGTTATTTATTATTTCTTTGCTTATCATTGATTATTTCTTGTTTATTATTTATTATTTCTTTGCTTATCATTTATTATTTCTTTGCTTATAATTTATTATTTCTTTGCTTATTATTTATTACTTCTTTGCTCATTATTTGTTATTTCTTTGCTTATCATTTATTATTTCTGTGCATATCATTTATTATTCCTTGTTTATTATTTATTATTTGTTTGCTTATCATTTATTATTTCTTTGCTTATCCTTTTTTATTTTTTTGCTTATCATTTATTATTTCTTTGCTTATCATTTATTATTTCTTTGCTTATAATTTATTATTTCTTTGCTTATCATTTATTATTTCTTTGCTTATCATTTATTATTTCTTTGCTTATCATTTATTATTTCTTTGCTTATAATTTATTATTTCTTTGCTTATCATTTATTATTTCTTTGCTTATCATTTATTATTTCTTTGCTTATCATTTATTATTTCTCTGCTTTTCATTTATTATTTCTTTGCTTATCATTTATTATTGTTTTGCTTATTATTTGGGTTTTCTTTGCTTATCATTTATTATATCTTTGCTTATTATTTGTTATTTCTTTGCTTATCATTTATTATTTCTTTGCTTATCATTTATTATTTCTTTGCTTATTATTTGTTATTTCTTTGCTTATCATTTATTATTTCTTTGCTTATTATTTCTTTGCTTATCATTTATTATTTCTTTGCTCATCATTTATTATTTCTTTGCTTATTATTTGTTATTTCTTTGCTTATTATTTATTATTTCTTTGCTTATCATTTATTATTTCTTTGCTTATTATTTATTATTTCTTTGCTTATTATTTGTTATTTCTTTGCTTATCATTTATTATTTCTTTGCTTATTATTTGTTATTTCTTTGCTCATCATTTATTATTTCTTTGCTTATTATTTGTTATTTCTTTGCTTATAATTTATTATTTCTTTGCATATCATTTATTATTTCTTGTTTATTATTTATTATCTCTTTGCTTATCATTTGTTATTTCTTTGCTTATTATTTATTATTTCTTTCATTATTATTTATTATTTCTTTGCGGATTATTTATTATTTCTTTGCTTATCATTTATTATTTCTTTGCTTATCATTTATTATTTCATTGCTTTTCATTTAATGTTTCTTTGCTTATTATTTATTATTTCTGTGCTTATAATTTATTATTCATTGCTTATTATTTATTATTTCTTTGTTCATAATTTATTATTTCTTTGCTTATTATTTGTTATTTCTTTGCTTATCATTTAATGTTTCTTTGCTTATTATTTGGTATTTCTTTGCTTATCATTTATTTTTTCTTTGCTTATTATTTATTATTTCTTTGCTTATTATTTATTTTTTCTTTGCTTATCATTTATTATTTCTTTGCATATCATTTATTATTTTTGTGTATTATTTATTATCTCTTTGCTTATCATTTATTATTTCTTTGCTTATTATTTATTATTTCTTTGCTTATTATTTGTTATTTCTTTGCTTATCATTTATTATTTCTTTGCTTATTATTTGTTATTTCTTTGCTTATCATTTATTATTTCTTTGCTTATTATTTGTTTTTTCTTTGCTTATCATTTATTATTTCTTTGCTTATCATTTATTATTTCTTTGCTTATCATTTATTTTTTCTTTTCTTATTATTTATTATTTCTTTGCTTATCATTTATTATTTCTTTGCTTATCATTTATTATTTCTTTTCTTATTATTTATTATTTCTTTGCTTATCATTTATTATTTCTTTGCTTATTATTTCTTTGCTTATCATTTATTATTTCTTTGCTTATTATTTGTTATTTCTTTGCTTATCATTTATTATTTCTTTGCTTAGTATTTGTTATTTCTTTGCTTATCATTTATTATTTCTTTGCTGTTTATTTGTTTTTTCTCTGCTTATCATTTATTTTTTCTTTTCTTATCATTTATTATTTCTTTGCTTATCATTTATTATTTCTTTGCTTATCATTTATTATTTCTTTTCTTATTATTTATTATTTCTTTGCTTATCATTTATTATTTCTATGCTTATCATTTATTATTTCTTTGCTTATTATTTATTATTTCTTTGCTTATTATTTGTTATTTCTTTGCTTATCATTTATTATTTCTTTGCTTATCATTTATTATTTCTTTGCTGATAATTTAATATTTCATTGCTTATTATTTGTTATTTCTTTGCTAATCATTTATTATTTATTTGCTTATCATTTATTATTTCTTTGCTTATTATTTATTATTTCTTTGCATATTATTTAATATTTCTTCGCATATTATTTGTTATTTCTTTGCTTATTATTTATTATTTTTTTAACTTATCATTTATTATTTCTTTGCTTATCATTTATTATTTCTTTGCTTATCATTTATTATTTCTTTGCTTATCATTTATTATTTCTTTGCTTATAATTGTTTATTTCTTTGGTTATAATTTATTATTTCTTAGCTTATCATTTATTATTTCTTTGCTTATCATTTATTATTTCTTTGCTAATTATTTATTATTGCTTTGCTTATCATTTAATGTTTCTTTGCTTAGTATTTATTATTTATTTTCTTATTATTTATTATTTCTTTGCTTATTATGTATTGTTTCTTTGCTTATTATTTATTATTTCTTTGCTTATTATTTATTATTTCTTTGCTTATCATTTATTATTTCTTTGCTTATTATTTATTATTTCTTTGCTTATTATTTATTATGTCTATGTTTATCATTTATTATTTCTTTGCTTTTTATTTATTATTTCTTTGCTAATTATTTATTATTTCTTTGCTTATCATTTATTATTTCTTTGCTTATTATTTATTATATCCGTGCTCATCATTTTTTATTTCTTTGCTTATTATTTATTATTTCTTTGCTCATTAATTATTATTTCTTTGCTTATCATTTATTATTTCTTTGCTTATCATTTAATTTTTCTTTGCTTATTATTTATTATTTCTTTGCTTATCATTTGTTATGTCTTTGCTTATCATTTATTATTTCTTTGCTAATCATTTATTATTTCTTTGCTTGTTATTTATGTTTTCTTTTCTTATCATTTTTTTTGCTTATTATTTATTATTTGTTTGCTTATTATTTGTCATTTCTTTGCTTATCATTAATAATTGTTTTGCTTGTCATAGATTATTTTTTTTCTTATTATTGTATATTTCTTTGTTTATTATTTATTATGTCTTTGCTTATTATGTATTATTTCTTTGCTTATCATTTATTATTTCTTTGCTTATCATTTATTATTTCTTTGCTTGTTATTTATTATTTCTTTGCTTATTATTTATTATTTCTTTGCCTGTTATTTATTATTTCTTTGCTTATTATTTTTTATTTCTTTGCTTGTCATTTATTATTTCTTTGCTTATTTTTTATCGTTTCTTTGCTTATTATTTATTATTTCTTTGCTTATTATTTGTTATTTCTTGTCTTATTATTTGTTATTTCTTTACTTATCATTTATTATTTCTTTGCTTATCATTTATGATTTCTTTGCTCATTGTTTATTATTTCTTTGCTTATTATTTATTATTTCTTAGCTTATCATTTATTATTTCTTTGCTTATCATTTATTATTTCTTTGCTTATCATTTATTATATCTTTGCTTATCATTTATGATTTCTTTGCTTATAATTTTTTATTTCTTAGCTTATTATTTATTATTTCTTTGCTTATTATTTATTATTTCTGTGCTTGTTATTTATTATTTCTTTTCTTATAATTTATTATTTTTTGCTTATCATTTATTATTTCTTTGCTTATTATTTATTTTTTCTTTGATTATTATTTGTTATTTCTTTGCTTATTATTTATTAGTTCTTTGCTTACTTTTTTTTTATTTCTTTGCTTATTATTTATGATTTCTTTGCTTATTTTTTGTTATTTCTTTGCTTATTATTTATTATTTCTTTGCTGATCATTTATTATTTCTTTGCTTATTATTTATTATATCTTTGCTTTTTATTTGTTATTTCTTTGCTTATAATTTATTATTTCTTTGCTTATCATTTATTATTTCTTTGCTTATCATTTATTATTTCTTTGCTCATCATTTATTATTTCTTTGCTTATCATTTATTATTTCTTTTCTTATTATTTGTTATTTCTTTCCTTATTATTTGTTATTTCTTTGCTTGTCATTTATCATTTCTTTGCTTATCATTTGTAATATCTTTGCTTATTATTTGTTATTTCTTTGCTTATCATTTTTTATTTCTTTGCTTATCATTTATTATTTCTTTGCTTATTATTTATTATTTCTGTGCTAATCATTTATTATTTCTTTGCTGATCATTTTTTTATTTCTTTGTTTATTATTTATTATTTCTTTGCTTATTATTTATTATTTCTTTGCTTGTTATTTGTTATTTCTTGGCTTATCATTTTTTTTTTCTTTGCTTATCATTTATTTTTTCTTTGCTTATCATTTATTATTTCTTTGCTTATTATTTATTATTTCGTTGCTTATTATTTGTTATTTCTTTGCTTATCATTTATTATTTCTTTGCTTATCATTTATTATTTCTTTGCTTATTATTTATTTTTTCTTTGCTTATCATTTATTATTTCTTTGCTTATTATTAATTATTTCTTAGCTTATTATTAATTATTTCTTTGCTGTTTTTTTTTGTTTTTTCTTTGCTTTTTATTTGTTATATCTTTGCTTATTATTTGTTATTTTTTGCTTATTTTTTGTTATTTCTTTGCTTTTTTATTATTTCTTTGCTTATTATTTATTATTTCTTTGCTTATTATTTATAATTTTTTTGCTTATCATTTATTATTTCTTTGCTTATTATTTATTATTTTTTTGCTTATTATTTATTATCTCTTTGCTTATTATTTATTATTTCTTTGCTTATTATTTATTATTTCTTTGCTTATTATTTATTATTTCTTTGCTTATCATTTATTATTTCTTTGCTTATCATTTATTATTTCTTTTCTTATTATTTATTATTTCTTTGCTTATCATTTATTATTTCTATGCTTATCATTTATTATTTCTTTGCTTATTATTTATTTTTTCTTTGCTTATTATTTGTTATTTCTTTGCTTATCATTTATTATTTCTTTGCTTATCATTTATTATTTCTTTGCTGATAATTTAATATTTCATTGCTTATTATTTGTTATTTCTTTGCTAATCATTTATTATTTATTTGCTTATCATTTATTTTTTCTTTGCTTATTATTTATTATTTCTTTGCTCATTATATATTATGTCTTCGCATATTATTTGTTATTTCTTTGCTTATTATTTATTATTTTTTTAACTTATCATTTATTATTTCTTTGCTTATCATTTATTATTTCTTTGCTTATCATTTATTATTTCTTTGCTTATCATTTATGATTTCTTTGCTTATAATTGTTTATTTCTTTGGTTATAATTTATTATTTCTTAGCTTATCATTTATTATTTCTTTGCTTATCATTTATTATTTCTTTGCTAATTATTTATTATTGCTTTGCTTATCATTTAATGTTTCTTTGCTTAGTATTTATTATTTATTTTCTTATTATTTATTATTTCTTTGCTTATTATGTATTGTTTCTTTGCTTATTATTTATTATTTCTTTGCTTATTATTTATTATTTCTTTGCTTATCATTTATTATTTCTTTGCTTATTATTTATTATTTCTTTGCTTATTATTTATTATGTCTATGTTTATCATTTATTATTTCTTTGCTTTTTATTTATTATTTCTTTGCTAATTATTTATTATTTCTTTGCTTATCATTTATTATTTCTTTGCTTATTATTTATTATATCCGTGCTCATCATTTTTTATTTCTTTGCTTATTATTTATTATTTCTTTGCTCATTAATTATTATTTCTTTGCTTATCATTTATTATTTCTTTGCTTATCATTTAATTTTTCTTTGCTTATTATTTATTATTTCTTTGCTTATCATTTGTTATGTCTTTGCTTATCATTTATTATTTCTTTGCTAATCATTTATTATTTCTTTGCTTGTTATTTATGTTTTCTTTTCTTATCATTTTTTTTTGCTTATTATTTATTATTTGTTTGCTTATTATTTGTTATTTCTTTGCTTATCATTAATAATTGTTTTGCTTGTCATAGATTATTTTTTTTCTTATTATTGTATATTTCTTTGTTTATTATTTATTATGTCTTTGCTTATTATGTATTATTTCTTTGCTTATCATTTATTATTTCTTTGCTTATCATTTATTATTTCTTTGCTTGTTATTTATTATTTCTTTGCTTATTATTTATTATTTCTTTGCCTGTTATTTATTATTTCTTTGCTTATTATTTTTTATTTCTTTGCTTGTCATTTATTATTTCTTTGCTTATTTTTTATCGTTTCTTTGCTTATTATTTATTATTTCTTTGCTTATTATTTGTTATATCTTGTCTTATTATTTGTTATTTCTTTACTTATCATTTATTATTTCTTTGCTTATCATTTATGATTTCTTTGCTCATTGTTTATTATTTCTTTGCTTATTATTTATTATTTCTTAGCTTATCATTTATTATTTCTTTGCTTATCATTTATTATTTCTTTGCTTATCATTTATTATATCTTTGCTTATCATTTATGATTTCTTTGCTTATAATTTTTTATTTCTTAGCTTATTATTTATTATTTCTTTGCTTATTATTTATTATTTCTGTGCTTGTTATTTATTATTTCTTTTCTTATAATTTATTATTTTTTGCTTATCATTTATTATTTCTTTGCTTATTATTTATTTTTTCTTTGATTATTATTTGTTATTTCTTTGCTTATTATTTATTAGTTCTTTGCTTACTTTTTTTTTATTTCTTTGCTTATTATTTATGATTTCTTTGCTTATTTTTTGTTATTTCTTTGCTTATTATTTATTATTTCTTTGCTGATCATTTATTATTTCTTTGCTTATTATTTATTATATCTTTGCTTTTTATTTGTTATTTCTTTGCTTATAATTTATTATTTCTTTGCTTATCATTTATTATTTCTTTGCTTATCATTTATTATTTCTTTGCTCATCATTTATTATTTCTTTGCTTATCATTTATTATTTCTTTTCTTATTATTTGTTATTTCTTTCCTTATTATTTGTTATTTCTTTGCTTGTCATTTATCATTTCTTTGCTTATCATTTGTAATATCTTTGCTTATTATTTGTTATTTCTTTGCTTATCATTTTTTATTTCTTTGCTTATTATTTATTATTTCTTTGCTTATTATTTATTATTTCTGTGCTAATCATTTATTATTTCTTTGCTGATCATTTTTTTATTTCTTTGTTTATTATTTATTATTTCTTTGCTTATTATTTATTATTTCTTTGCCTGTTATTTGTTATTTCTTGGCTTATCATTTTTTTTTTCTTTGCTTATCATTTATTTTTTCTTTGCTTATCATTTATTATTTCTTTGCTTATTATTTATTATTTCGTTGCTTATTATTTGTTATTTCTTTGCTTATCATTTATTATTTCTTTGCTTATCATTTATTATTTCTTTGCTTATTATTTATTTTTTCTTTGCTTATCATTTATTATTTCTTTGCTTATTATTAATTATTTCTTAGCTTATTATTAATTATTTCTTTGCTGTTTTTTTTGTTTTTTCTTTGCTTTTTATTTGTTATATCTTTGCTTATTATTTGTTATTTTTTGCTTATTTTTTGTTATTTCTTTGCTTTTTTATTATTTCTTTGCTTATTATTTATTATTTCTTTGCTTATTATTTATAATTTTTTTGCTTATCATTTATTATTTCTTTGCTTATTATTTATTATTTTTTTGCTTATTATTTATTATCTCTTTGCTTATTATTTATTATTTCTTTGCTTATTATTTATTATTTCTTTGCTTATTATTTATTATTTCTTTGCTTATCATTTATTATTTCTTTGCTTATTATTTATTATTTTTTGCTTATTATTTATTATTTCTTTGCTTATTATTTATTATTTCGTTGCTTATTATTTAATATTTCTTTGCTTATTATTTATTATTTCTTTGCTTATCATTTATTATTTCTTTCTTATCATTTATTATTTCTGTGCTTATTATTTATTATTTCTTTGCTTATCATTTATTATTTCTTTGCTTATTATTTATTATTTCTTCGCTTATCATTTATTATTTTTTTGCTCATCATTTATTATGTCTTTGCTTATTATTTATTATTTCTTTGCTTATTATTTATTATTTCTTTGCTTATTATTTATTTTTTTTTAGCTTGTCATTTATTATTTCTTTGCTTATCATTTTGTATTACTGTGCTTATTATTTGTTGTTTCTTTGTTTATCATTTATTATTTCTTTGCTTATCATTTTTTATATCTTTGCTTATTATTTATTTTTTCTTTGCTTATTATTTATTATTTCTTTGCTTATTATTTATTATTTCTTTGCTTATCATTTATTATTTCTTTGCTTATTATTTATTATATCTGTGCTCATCATTTATTATTTCTTTGCTTATTATTTATTATTTCTTTGCTTATTTTTTATTATTTCTTTGCTTCTCATTTATTATTTCTTTGCTTATCATTTTATTTTTCTTTGCTTATTATTTATTATTTCTTTGCTTATCATTTGTTATTTCTTTGCTTATCATTTATTATTTCTTTGCTTATCATTGATTATTTTTTTGCTTATTATTTGATATTTCTTTGCTTATTTTTTATTATGTCTTTGCTTATTATGTATTATTTCTTTGCTTATCATTTATTATTTCTTTGCTTATCATTTATTATTTCTTTGCTTGTTATTTATTATTTCTTTGCTCATCATTTATTGTTTCTTTGCCTGTTATTTATTATTTCTTTGCTTATTATTTATTATTTCTTTGCTTGTCATTTATTATTTCTTTGCTTATTATTTATTATTTCTTTGCTTATTATTTATTATTTCTTTGCTTATTATTTCTTTTTTCTTTGCTTATTATTTATTTTTTTTTTGCTTATCATTTATTATTTCTTTGCTTATTATTTATTTTTTTTTTGCTTATTATTTATTATTTCTTTGCTTATCATTTATTATTTCTTTGCTTATTATTTGTTATTTCTTTACTTATCATTTATTATTTCTTTGCTTATCATTTATTATTTCTTTGCTCATAATTTATTATTTCTTTGCTTATTTTTTATTATTTCTTAGCTTATTATTTATTATTTCTGTGCTGATCATTTATTATTTCTTTGCTGATCATTTATTATTTCTTTGCTTATAATTTATTATTTCTTTGCTTATAATTTATTATTTCTTTGCTTATTATTTATTATTTCTTTGCTTATTATTTATTATTTCTTTGCTTATTATTTATTATTTCTTTGCTTATTATTTGTTATTTCTTTGCTTATTATTTATTATTTCTTTGCTGATCATTTATTATTTCTTTGCTTATTATTTGTTAATTCTTTGCTTTTTATTTGTTATTTCTTTGCTTATAATTTATTATTTCTTTGCTTATCATTTATTATTTCTTTGCTTATCATTTATTTTTTCTTTGCTCATCATTTATTATTTCTTTGCTTTTTATTTATTATTTCTTTACTTATTATTTGTTATTTCTTTGCTTATTATTTGTTATTTCTTTGCTTGTCATTTGTAATATCTTTGCTTATTATTGGTTATTTCTTTGCTTATCATTTTTTATTTCTTTGCTTATCATTTATTATTTCTTTGCTTATTATTTATTATTTCTGTGCTAATCATTTATTATTTTTTTGCTTTTCATTTTTTATTTCTTTGTTTATTATTTATTATTTCTTTGCTTATTATTTATTATTTCTTTGCTTATTATTTGTTATTTCTTGGCTTATCATTTATTTTTTCTTTGCTTATTATTTATTTTTTCTTTGCTTATCATTTATTATTTCTTTGCTTATCATTTATTATTTCGTTGCTTATTATTTGTTATTTCTTTGCTTATCATTTATTATTTCTTTGCTTATCATTTATTATTTCTTTTCCTATCATTTATTATTTCTTTGCTTATTATTTATTTTTTCTTTGCCTGTCATTTATTATTTCTTTGCTTATTATTTATTATTTCTTGGCTTATTATTTATTATTTCTTTGCTTTTTATTTGTTATATCTTTGCTTATTATTTGTTATTTTTTTGCTTTTTTTTTGTTATTTCTTTGCTTTTTTATTATTTCTTTGCTTATTATTTATTATTTCTTTGCATATCATTTATTATTTCTTTGCTTGTCATTTATTATTTCTTTGCTTATTATTTGTTCGCTTAATGTTTACGTTGCCCCCCCCCACCCCCTTACGCATACACCTCCAAACAACCGGGCAACGCCGGCTACCTCCGCTAGTACAAAATATAATCAAGTATGATATATGTGTGTAAAATATTAAATGTATTCAAGTTACTTATTTATACTAAAACAGGAAATCCCGTATCGTAAACGGAGCATTTTTAAATCAATTAAACAGAATTCTTTTTTGTGAAAGACAAAAACCGTCGCGTCTTTTTTTCTTACAATTCATTGAATGTTTTTGTTAATTTGCATATCATTGCCCACTTTATTATTTTTATTATTATTTTTATTATTATTATTATTTTTATTATTATTATTTTTATTATTATTATTAATAATAATAATAATGTTTATGTGGAGGCAAAAATGAATAGTTAGCTAATTTTTTTGTTTTTTCTAATTTGCATGAAGTTTTAGTGTTTTATCGTTGAACCACACTCAGAAATTTTAAAGAAAAGGAAGAAAATGTGGTAGGTTTGCGGCCTTTTTGTTGTACAAACACTCGAAAACTCTTCTCGAACCCAATATCAAGCATAAGGAATTAAATTCGGTAAGCACCGTTATATCACTGAATGTAAACGGAAGTTAACAGTTTTAAATAAGCAGAACCTTTTTACAAATGAACAAATAAATAATATAAATTAAGAGTTTTAAACAAAAATAATTTCATTCATTTAAAATGTTCTGTTTATTGTTTATTCGTGAAAAGTTTTGCTTTTAAAATTGATGAAATTATTTTTATTGAAAATTCTTAATTTATATTATTTATTTGTTAATTTGCGAAAAAGTTGTGCTTATTTAAAACTATTAACTTCCGTTTACATTCAATGACATAACTGTGATTACCAAATTTTAATTGTATTCTCGATATAGGATTCGAGAGTATTTGTACAACCAAACGGGAACCCTGTCAAAAAATGTCAACAAAGTAAATGGGGGGGGGGAGGTTGGAGAACTAAAGTTATCACATGACCGGTGATTAATTCCCTTATGACAAATGACAAGTTCGTTACGAAGAAATTAAAATATTTTTAAAATAAATAATTTAAAAGTGATATATATAAAAACACGCATATATTCAATTAAAATTTTATTGCAAAATTTCAAGTAAATATGTAAATTAGTTATTTTTGGATTCCACACAAACATGTAATCGTTCGTATGTTATCAATATATAATCTAAAAATTTACCGATTGACTTGAAATTTTGCTATAGGATGCATTTATATTCTTTATAATATACTCTTGCGATAATAAAGTAGACACATAATAGATTTATAAGTAAATCCCATATAAAGATCAAAGCATGCCACATTTTGTATAAGAAAAATAATAAAAGAAACATTTCCTTCTCACCGTCATTCTGGTTTTTACATTCATTTAGCATCTTGTTTTTATTTACTAATGGATGAAATCTCAATAAAGAAACCAGGTTACAAACGAAAAGCAGTGATTACAAATATCTACTATCACTTGTAAAATAGTATTTCGATCGTTACAAGAAAACAGTCACTAAAACACAGGATTTCACAAGAGTTATTATTATTTACGATGTTTACTATTTTATGTGATTGGGAGGCGAGGATTTCTAATTTGAGGTCATCGCAGCATTCGGATCATTCATCTTAATTATTTATTTCGGCTAACGCTCTGCTCCAGAGGCATCTTTCTGAGCTTGGGGATATTTCAGAATTTTATATAGAACATTTTATTTAATCCAAGGTGGTAGATTGTTCTTCTTCCATTATCTGTGATCGGGTAAAATTGTTAATTATTATATGATTCATAGTCTATAGAAAGAACTGAACTTCCAACCTCAAAACAATAACTACTTAGACCTATGTATTTAATAACAACATAATTTCTGAGCTTTAGTTAGCTCGCTTTTTGAATTAGGATTTCAGTCAGAATAAAATTATTTTAAAAATGAATTTTTTTTTTTAATTACATTTTCACCCCAAACAAGGCACATTGCCACTTTAATGTAGGGGGCTACTATCAGGGGAAACATCTACTAGGGTACTATGTAGGGATTATGGCAGCGAGATGTTGGTTCACGTTGCACTTGAACTTATGCATGTCAGTACAGTTGGGGAAGCAGTGACCTGGAATGGAATTTCAAAGTCTAGCAGTTCTGGGGAAGAAACTACTGGAGTAGAAAGATCTTTTACATCTAGGGATATCTACAGTGTGGGGGTGGGATTTTGCAGCTTGTCGGGTCTGTCGAGAGTGTTCAGGTCGTGGGGGCACAAGTGCTTGCAGTTCTTCAGAGCATTCACCATTATAATACTTGTAGAACAGGCAGAGGAATGCAACGTTTCGACGATGGGACAGAGGCTGAAGTTTTGATGCCAGTTTAGGGCCTATCAGATTTGCGACTCTCTTTTGAACCCTGTCAAGGAGCGAGAGACTAGTAGCCGATGGACCGGCCCAAATATGACAGCAATACTCCATACATGGGCGAATAGTGGCCTTATAGAGGTACAGGATACTTTCGGGTGTTCTAGCACGGTAGAGAGAGCCCACCTTCATCGCAGCGGCCCTGGCAATGTCCTCGATGTAATTGTTCCAACTCATGTTTCCTGTGAACGTTAGGCAGACGTACTCTCAGCTAAAGAGTTGTTGGCCATTGCTATAGGTGGTAGAGAAGGTTTCTTGTAATTATTGAATGAAACCAGTTTTGTCTTGGTGGCATTGAACGTTACCATCCATTTTTGTCCCCATTCCACTACTGATTGGAGGTCACCCTCTAGTGTTTCTGCCATTACTTTAGATATATGTTCATTTGTTTTCCTGTCGTGCCTGCTATAGAGTGTGGTGTCATCAGCATATATACCCATCTCAGAGGCAATTTTGTCGGGGAGGTCATTTATGAATATCAGGAACAGCAGAGGACCAAGGATAGATCCCTGGGGCACTCCCGCATTTATATCATATTGTTTAGACGTACGACCGTCGAGGACAACCTGGATTTTTCTCTTATCTAAGAAGGATTTAATTATGTTAAGTATTCTACCAGTGATACCGTAAGATCTAATCTTCCTGAGGAGACCGTCATGCCATACCCTGTCAAAAGCCTTAGATATATCTAGAGCTACCGCTCTGCCCTCTCCCGCTTTGTCCAGTGAATGGTATATGCTTTGTCCAGTGAATGGTATATCAGAGATTACAGTGAGGATGTCTGCCGTGGAACGGGCTTGTCTAAATCCATATTGATGGTCGGTCAGAAGTTTAGCTTCTGTAAGGTGCTGGACTAGAGCATGGTTAATTAAGGTCTCAAATATTTTGGCAAAAAGTGGGAGGAGGCTAATAGGGCGATAATTTAATGGGTCAGTTCTTTCGCCAGAATTCTTGAATACTGGTACCACAGAAGCAGTTTTCCAACAGCTCGGAAAGCAAGCTTCATTAAGGCATTTGTTGTAGAGTTTGGAGAGAACTGGAGCTACTTCGGCTGAGTACTTTTTTAATAACACAGCTGGGATGAGGTCGGGTCCACATGCTTTGGAAGTGTCAAGGTTTTTTATGATAGCATGCACCTGAGCAGGGGTGATTTCCAGATCGTCTAGCGTGGCGTCTGTCCGCATAGGAAATTGAGGTAGGGGTGGTTTAGAGGGTCCAGTGTGGAGTTTGAGGCAAACCGACTGGCAAGCATGTTAGCCTTCTCGGTTGCTGAGCAAAGAACCTCGTGATTATTGGTTAGTGGGGGAATTGATGATTGCCCATTATTTACTACACGTTCTAAAATAGACATAGAAATTTCAAATTAAAATAATAATCAACAAAGATTCGAAAATCACCATATGAATCAATCCATACGAATCATAACTTTTTATCTTCTTCGTCACATATAATTTAAAACTTTCTGTAGGTGACGTCATATTCTGATCCGTACTCTTAACTTGTAACTTGACTTCTAATTGGATTTTCCATTTTACAATTGTACGTAAAATACTGGACGTAAACTATTGCACGTAAAAGAAAAATGGGCATAAAACACCATTTTGTCATTATTATCACCCCCACCCCCCCACACAGAGTCTCCCTCTCTCCCATGTAACTGTGCCATAGCCTTCTATAATTGAAAATGTTTATTTTATTGTTAATGTATAAATAGTGTGGAGGTAAAATGTGTATTACTGTTTTCCATTTTGAAAGCACCTTCATTTCTGTCCAATCAGCAAGACGAAAAAGATTTGGAAAGGATTTTAATCTAGCAAATCTTCAACATAATGGCAGCAAGTGAGATGTAAAAAAAAATTCTGAGATTTAATCCGTTTTCTCTGTTCTAGTTTGATTACTTTCGATTTTAGTACGCGGCACGTTAATCTCGTTTCATCCGATAATTCCGTTTTTTGCTGCTTGACTGGTAATCGCTTGGTTATTCAGGACGACTTGGTTTGGCGGCAGATGGAAATACCAGAGCCACTTGCCTTCGAATTGGAAAGAAACCGATTAGAATGAAATTGGGTTGCCATTTCGTCCGAAGTCTTTAATCCTTTTTACTCTTCCGAAACCATTTCGATCTTCTCTCTTTAAATTTAAGACGCGCCCAACATCTCCAAAGGTACCTCTATCTGTCTGTCTGCGTGGCAGGGTTAAAATGACATTTTCACATTCATGGATGTATTTTAAGAATATTTCTTTGTTTTTTTTCTTTTGTTATTAGATAGTTCAAACATCACATCCTTTGTATTTCGCTCCGCCAAAACCTTCCCCAGACAAAATACGGTTTGCAGTAAAAAGTTTTATTACTTAAAGGGAAGAAATCTATTCATGCCACTTAGTATTTATATTCTTCTTGCATAACTAAAAATAATAATTTTTTTAATTATTATTGATTATTATTGCTACGCTCATCTATTTATTTAAAAAATAAATTGACTTACCCATATAAATAAATACAATTACAACTAAACACCGTGACAGCGCCCGCGCCATTCATTTGGTGCCGCTTAGCTTGAAAATAAGTCCGATAGAAACTGGACCATGTCGGTGGCCTTTGTTCATGCTGGTTATTTTATATTTTTATGTTTATTTTACTTGTTATATAGGTTTATTTGACTTATAATGGTTGAACCAACGAACCGCGCATTGCTTATGCACAATTGCTGCTGCATAGGTTGAAGTGAACTATTGGGGAGAACTGATCTATAGAATTTTTGCATGCTTTGCCTCATTTGCACACTGTAAAGCAGGAAAATATTTTACACGATGAGGCATCTCTAATGTGATCGCTGATCGATTCTCAACCAACCTTTATGAAGTTTTTAAAGACTTTGTCAAATGATGTTCGTGTCGAAAAATAATAAGGCAATTAGAATGATAGTCCTCCTTTAACAAACTGGATAACAAACGAGATCTAACATTCCATCAAATAGTCAAGGACTTATATCGCGTGTGTATAGATTTATATTTGCGTGTGTATAGATTCAAAAGTTATCGAACAGATTTTATAAGAAAAATCCGTAATAATAATAATAATAATAATAATAATAATAATAATAATAATAATAATAATAATAATAATAAGTAGTCTTCTTAAACCGTAGTTTCAGTTGCAGACAGAGGCATTGATCCTTCTAAAATTAAGAAATAAGAAATTAAGAAATGCAATCGCATATTAAGTACGCACTGCAGAGAAAAAACAATAGAAGTTTTAACAGAATCGCCAAAATGTGACGAAATTTAAACAGTTACGAAGGCTGATGAAGTCATAATATTAAATAGAAACATAAAAATGCAGTCCGTTTCTGTGTCTGATTTATAATAATAATTATCATAACAAAATTGTCGAATCCTTATACTGAAGATAAAAAATCACAAATAGCGTAACTGCAGAATAAATCAAATTCTAAGGCGAACTGATAACGATAGCTACATGTAGCAAAATGTAGTAGGCAAAAATCAGGAACAAAGATAGGAAAAGTCAGTTTCGCCCTGCACCGCCCACCTCTAGAAGAGAGGGATTTCTTGGCTGTAATGACAAATAGAGAAAGAAAAAGGAGAAGAAGAAGACAAAAAAAAACAGAAGAAAAACTCGCTTCTCGCAGATACGTGGTTCGTCACGAAGAACAATCCAACCGCCAGAACCACCTACACAATCTGCAGAACACTGCCTGACAGCTTGTGCAGTCAGCACCAACCCTATTCAGGGTTTAACCGGCTTCCTCCAAAGGAGGAAGTTTCATGGGAGTATGAAATTCACAAGCTGTCCCCAGTCGCATGTATATCCCCGTTAGGTGAGATCACGACGCTAGGTTTTTGCAACTTTTTGCAGGGAGGCGTCGACGTCCTCCTACATACAGCACCTGGACTTTCAAAATTGGTCACCCATTTTAGTAATGACCAGGCTCAACGTTGCTTAACTTCGGTGATCTGACGGGAAGCGCTGTGTCAACGTGATTATGCCGTATGCCAGCTTCCCAGCGACCTGCCTTTATAGCGGCCGGGAATTATATATTTGTATAATCGCGCGAGAGCAGACGTGATTCTGCGAGAATTGCATGTTGTCAACGCCAATAAAAACCCATGGACGCCATCTTGGAACTCTCTCTTTCGCTCAGCCCGCACCACAACAGACGTATCCGAGGTAAGCTTTTTATTTCTCCCCATTTCGGTTTTTGCTAATTCTGCTCCACTGCCCCCTGATCTCATGATCACAAACAGAGCAGGGGGGCAGTCGTCTTTGTGGGGTACTTCTTCGAAGAACCGGGGACATCACTTCCTCATTGCCATCTTCCTCATTACCACCATTATTGCCATCAGTCTGTTCCATAGGCGGTGTTTCACAATCAGGGCAGGTAGGCAATATCCGTCTGTCGGTACTCCTTCGTAAAGGCAATAGGGGTGGTCCTTCTTCCGCTTCTTCAGTATGCGCATTATATGGCTCAAAATACTCTCCGTTGTCCTGTATCATACTCTCTGTCCTTTCAGAAGACATCGTACTGTCTTCCTCTTTCTCTTTCTCCGATGTAACAACATAATGGCGAGGGCGCAGATCCTTCACGTGGCAAGGCACACCGTCCACCAACATCAATTGAGGGCTGATTACCTTGGTCACCTCACCCTTGCCGAACCTCGTGGTACATCGATTTTGCGGTCTTTTGACCAACACGCGATCTCCAACCCGGTAAGAGCTGTTTCTGGGACCTGGGGACGCAGTTGCGAGATTGGTCTCCTTTACTCGAATTCCATATCGATAAATCCTTTTTGACAGGCGCAGTGAAGAGAGATGTATCGTCTCTTATACCAGTAGACAGCCTCCTGTATGGGACAGCGCATTCTAGCCGCTATTCGTTTCACTGTACGGTGACATCGCTCCGCTATGCCATTCTCGGCTGTATCGTATGCACAGCGGAATCGCCAGTGAACTCCCCATTTATGTGCAAATGCTTGGAACACGTTGCTGCAGAAAGTCGTGTCATTATCTAAAAGGATTTCATGCGGCGAGCTCCAGCTGATGAATCACGCTGACTGAGTCCTGCCTCGCCAATTTTCTCTAAATGGAGAAACGCGATGGACCACAGTCCACTCCCTTTATATCTGGAATGTGATGCACTGGCCCTCTACATGGAAAAATATTAAATGAGCAGCCATTTCTATTAATAAATTTTGCCGAAATAGTTTGTAACAAAATGTAGTAGGCAAAAATAAAGAACAAAGATAAGAAATAGCCAGTTTCGCCCTGCACCACCCACCTCTAGAAGACAGGGATTTCTTGGTTGTAATAACCGTACTTGTGTAAGAAGAAGAAAAAAAAAACAGAAGAAAAACTCGCTTCTCGCAGATACATGGTTCGTCATAAAAACAATCCAACCGCCAGAACCACCTACACACAATCTGCAGAACACTGCCGGACAGCTTCCCAGCGACCTACCTTTATAGCGACCGGGAATTATATACAGCATAACCCCTATAATTTAACTTCGTTCAAATTAGAGGATGCTGTTCAAGTTTCGTGATAAAAAAATGCGCTGCAGTTAACTTTAATTTTCTAAGAATTAAGAAATAGTAAATGAAATTCATTGCTATGTGATACTTCAAGTATATGTTAAGTTGAGTTTACGATATATTGCAAGTAAGAATTGTTATTACCAGGAACAAAAACATTGAAAATAAATTAAATCTACTTTTACTTGTTAGGCATTTATTACCTAAGTTATCATCTACAGAAATCATACATTTATGTAAAATACAGTTTTTATTTATTTATTCATTGAATGAGTCTCATTGCAGTTTCTATTTCCATCGATTGAGCTCCTGGGCGCTGCCATTGTATTCTGTAAGCGATCACGAAAATCTACAATTTCTTGGTTCTGTAGCTTCTTTATGATTATATCTCTTCGGAGTGACATTGCTTGCAAAACATAGTCTTCACTAAAGTAAGGATTTTTTCTGGAAATTTTATAACTGTCTCCATAGACTTTTCTGCATCATCCCATGATATTGCTTAATCAGAGTGTTCTTGGTTATCTATATTAGAGTCAAGAGAATGGGAGCTGTCGCTATTTTCATCACAATCATCTCCTTCAGGATATTGATCAGTAGTTTCCTCATCTTGTTGCACCCACATTTCAACATCATTTGCATTAAGTGATTTAAGAACAGCGTGGTTGGTCGGTAATCGTTTGGTTTCAAGAGTCCTTCCTTTGACATGTCTTTTATTTGGGGAGAAATGAGCAGCCTTCAGTATTTCCCCCTTTTTCTTTTTGATGTAAAACAGTGTACTTCTTCCAATCTTATAATCTCTCGATATAACGCTATTTTCAACTCCAGCATCTAATTTTTCTATAAGTTGGAGTTTTTCGAGTAAAGTCAGTGTCAGTTGTTTTCTTTTAGAGGTGCAAGCCATTGTGATGGATTGTTTTACACTATTTTAAATATAACAATTAAAAAATACAGTTAGTGTAAATTAATTATCAATATCCAATCTACAATAATTTGACGAGATAGTTCAAGTTTAGAAAAAGTCCAGGTTTAGAAGAAGTCCAAATGAGAGGAAGTCCAACTTAAGAGGAAGTTCAAATTAAAGGAGTTTTACTGTATTTGCATTATCGCGCGAGAGCAGACGCGATTCTGCGAGAATTGCATGGAATCAACGCCAATAAAAACCCATGGACGCCATCTTGGAACTCTCTCTTCCGCTTAGCCAGCAACACAACAGACATATCCGAGGTAAGCTCTTTATTTCTCCCCATTTTGGTTATTGCAAATTCTGCTACATTACACCTGAAAGAAAAGCGCTAAAACATATTTATTTTTATGAATAATTCAAATAAAACATATTTATTTTATATGAATAATTCAAATAATTCCTAGACACAAACTGGATGCAGAAGTTTCAACCATGGGATCTACAGATAAATATTTTTTTGCCAGAATGTAAAAACTAAAAATGCTGTGGTACAATTGAGAGGATTTTTCTCGTAGATTTGAAAAATGCAATAAAGTAATTGGAAACTTTGAGTTGAAGCCAAACATTCAACTTATCTTAAAAAAAGAAGCGAAATGTTCCGCTATGATCAGAAAAAAATTAACTTAGAATTGAACATGAATCGTATCGAGTAATGAATATAGCTACTGGGCTTTGCCGACAATATGTGTAAAGAAAAACAAAGAAATTGATGTATGCGCAGACTAATCCACGGTTTTAAATTAGGCATTGAGAGATTACCTTTATCTGTGGTCTAGTCCGGAAGAAATATTCGTCAATCTAAGTGCAGAAAAGTTGTTTTCGAAAGTGGATTCAATCGACCCACAACTGGTGAACGAAGTTAATGCAAATTTGTGAGATGTTTGTGTCGAGTAGAAGCTAGCGCCGGTTATATTTTAGCAGAGAATCGATGCAGATGTATATCAGCTTTAACATATCCCAAATATACACAATATACGGACGCTTTTAAATAAAATATTGAAGAAGGCGGACGATTAAATTTGAACAGCAGAATCTCAGGAGGGATTTGAGAAAATAAAGACCCTTGCCAAAATCTGATTTATTTTTGACCCATTATGATCTAGGATGTATCCGATGTGAGTTTATACATGATGACGTTATGAAATTTGCACAAAATGGATGACGGTTCGCTGAAACCGATAACGCAGGATTCTCATACACTCCGACCAACAGAGAAAAAACGACTTGTAAATCGAAAACGAGGCCATGGGAATCATTTTCACTGTTTTGTGCAACCACTATATAATTTTATTAACAATCTATAAATCGAAAAATGAATTGCCTACACATACGGTTAACAAATTACAAAGATGGGTAATCATTATCCTTAATTATAACAACAAGATAGAGTAGCTCCCATCTTCGAAGGTCATCTACGCGGACAGAATGTCTAAACTGATACAGAAATCTGTGGAGCCTCTTGAATTGAAAAACACGTTGTGTACGTTATGCAAAAGTACTTTCTGTGACATTAGTAGAGATGAAAGCCATTCCATAACAATTCGACGACATTGCAAAAATGTATTCTACCAAAGGTTCATGTTGGGAATCATAACATATCAGAAATAAAAACATTATGGACAGACAGTAGTCGAGAATCAATATTGTCGGTACATTGGCTTTTATTATCATGCTATTGTGAACAGCTAGCTAGGGATGTCCCCTTCCTTCCTTCTCTTCAAAAAATGCTCCATTGCCAAAAGTGTGTTTATTCATAAAGTCTGAAGAAATGCTAGTTTTGAAAATTTTCAAACGACGTAATGCTTGAAATTGTCGAACTGGACATGGAAACAATTATAACGTAAATTGAAATACACTTTTTGTTGCCACCAACACCTTGTTTTGAAGTCTTGTTTTTTCTTACGCAGTATATATATATATATATATATATATATATATATATATATATATATATATATAAAGCTGAATGTGTGTGTGTGTCTGGTCATGAATAGACTCCTACATGGTTGACTATTTTAAAAAACTGATTACATATAATAATAGAAGATGTATCGAGACACAGGAATGGGTATGTTTGATCTGGCAGAACGGTGGTTCATTAAAATTGTGGGGTTTGCGTTCGCGCCTGGTCCACAAATTATGGAAATAAAAAATCAAAATAAAAACGTTTTCAAGTGCTTTTGATATAGATGTACATAAGAATACCTTGTTTTAACTTAAATAGGGATGGTATAATAAAATTGTGGGGTCTGCGTTCGTGCCTGGCCTCCATAGAATGGAAATAGGCACAAACTTTAATAAAGATTTTTCATATCTATCTGCGTAAGTATACTTTGATAATTATGTTTCAGTTTGAAGAAATATGGTATAATAAAATTATGGGGCGTTCGTTCGCACCTGACCTCCATAAAATGGAAATATGTCACAAAGTTTAACAAGTTTTTTTAATATAGATCCACAGAATATTGTGATAAGTGTTTCAGTGTGAACAGATATGATATAATAAATTATCTATTTTATTTTTACTTTCATCATATTTTGCTTTGGTTTGATACCCCCCAAATTTACAACCCTTCGTTTTCATAACCTATCATACTTTCATAAATCAGAGTCCATTTTCTCTAGGCTGTTTTTGAACCCAGTCAACGACGGGTACTTTTGCTAGTATATATATATATATATATATATATATATATATATATATACTAGCAAAAGTACCCGTATATATATATATATATATATATATATATATATATATATATATATATATACTAGCGTGGATACCCAGCGTTGCCAGGGTCGATATGAAGTTCGGTTTCGCCACACTTGCTATACTAAGAATATTGAATACTCCATTATATGTGCGCGAGCCTTTTCTAGTCTCACACAAAAGCAAGCTACATTACTTGTCATATACATACGCGTCCACGCACGTACATATATTCACGTTCGCGCACATACACTCACATTCACGTGTATACTCACACACACGTACGCACACAAGGACAACGTCACTTCCCCTTTCAAAGGAAATCCACACATGCGCAAAAGACCACCGGAAACACCTATAAAAGAAAGAGCAATAAGCGGCTTCTTCGTTTTCGGAGAAGCTTTCGAGCTGTGCGGTCTACAGACCCACAGAGAGCTTTTTCGCGTGCCTCACACCACTTGCTACTATGTGGGACAAAAAGCCAACAGACAGTACGTACACTTTATACGCTTTCTCTATCCATAACCTTGATTGACATTCTCACTCTTTCTCTCTATATATATACAACTTGTCACTGAGAATACCTTCGCGTAGCTGACTGCTAACTGATTTAAACCCTCTATCCTTTTTCTTTGTCTACACGCTGGACTATCATTCTCATTTCTGCTATATTACTCACTTCTCTTCTCACGCGCGACAAACGATAGTGAGATGAACACACATTTCCTTTTTCTTTCTACACCACCAGTCCCGCAACAAATGATGGTTACACCCGCGCGGACATGAACACGTGTTATATCTAAAACATTCATCCTTTCAACAGTGAATAAACGACACGTTTATCTATTCCAGCAATTGAGTCTTTGTTTCCTTCTTTCCATCCGTTTCATTATTTTCTTTTGTAGCGAGATTAGGATTTATGTCTTAGTCCTCTACATATGTCAACTCTATCGTTACCCTAACAAAAATTTGGAAAAGAAAAAAAAAACCAATGGAAACACGAAAATGTAATCCCCCCCTTCCCCCGAAAAAAGAAATACGTGACAAACTCTCCACCAGATATTTCGGCAGAAGGGATACGAAGAGAAGCTATTCTTCGGATATTGAACACCTTTTTATGACTATATTCAAGTTTAAGCGAATTTCTTTTATGCTCCCTCAGTCTAGAAAGATTTGTTATTACAGTTTGTTGCAACGAAAACAAACTATAAATAATTCAGTTTCAAAAATACCAAAGTAGAATTTGTGTTAACCGAAATGCACGTTTTTATGTTATAAAAATGATGCTTTATGACTTATTATTAAAAGAAAAAAAATCAAATTTTTTTGACATCGTAACTGTTATTTTTTTTTCTTTTACCAGTTTTTTTTTCTTCACATTTTTTTGACATCGTAACTGTTAAGAAAAAAAAAACTGGTACAAAAAGCGTAAATGAAAGTTTTATTGGTTTTGTTTTAAATAAAGAATCGTAATTGAATTGTTTGTTTATTTAAAAATAAAAATTCACTGGACCACAACATTAATTGCGAAATCACGGAAATTATTTTATTTAACTAAGTCCAAAAATAATGTTTGAAATTTTTTAGTTTTACTATCCGCCGAAAAAGAAAACAAAGAACAAAATTCGCGCTCAAGGGAGCTAACAAAACTGATTCATAAAAACATCGATGTCGGTAAAATTAATTGTAATGTTATTAATATAAATCTAATTTAAATAATAAACTTAAATAGAACACTTTAAATAATGCTCTCAATATAAACAATACACCGCTATTTAATAAAGTCGATTTTCCTTTCTGTAATATGCAAATGACGTCACCTCTTTAATCGTGTATTTTGCAATAATCATAATATGTATAGGAATGAATGATATGATAAAGTAATGGATCTTTTGTATATATTAATCAACTTGTGAACAAACAAACAAGAATAGGGTCAGCTATTGAATTAGTGTATGAGCGTCAGCATGGCACTTATGACATAAAGAAAATAGGTTTTGTGACATAAAAAAAACATTTCTATGAAAGTATATTAAAATGAAAAAAGAATATAGATAGATTTCTATGAGTCGTTATGTTTAGAATTGTTTATTTAGGAAAAAAAACTTGCAGCCATTGAATTATAAGTGGTTTGCCATACGTATAGGTAAATGTGCACTGAACTACGGCCACCGAGAGTAAGAAGAAGGTCTGTTAACTAAAAAATGCCAGCAGGCAATGTAGGTAAGATTTATCAGACTGTCAGTAATATATCAAGGCCATTCGAAAAAGAGCAATAAAACATTTAAAAGAAAAAGGAACACAGTTCGATTAATACTAAAACTGAACTTTATTCAACATAAAATATAAATATTATCTATGTAAAATTAAGTAATTTTAAAGCAATATACGATTTAATACTGATAAAAGTGAATTATGAATTTAGGAAACAAAGAATTAAATAACATATTAAACAGTTAAACACCAACGGTGAATAATTTTAAAAGTGAAAACAAATGATAAATAATTTTAAGAATGAAAACAAACGATAAAATACAAAAAATTGAAATCAAACAAATAATTTAAATATAAACAAACAATAAAAGTTACTAGTGCAGAAATAGCAGTATCAGAATTTTTGTAGGAATTTTTGACACCCCTAACACGAAACTGCGAATACAATATAAAAATCTCGTAATTTCTCTGTTAAAAGTGGGTTATTTATTTTCTTTATGGATTATACTTCCAAAATAAACTATTACAGTTGTTTTAAAAGTAATAAAAATATTTTTATTTTTTTTTTAAAACAGTAATGAATTTTCCGAACTCAATATTTTTCAATTTTTAAACTCAATATTTTTAAATTTTTAAATTTTAAAAATCTATCAAAATTTTTCTATTGATTCTATTTTTACGATATTTTCAGGGTCAATGTGAAATTTTATGTTCTTTCCAATAAACCGAATATAATATTTTAGACAAACGTTTTTTTTAAATTCACGCCCCCCCATTTTCACGCCCCCCCATTTTCACGCCCCCCCCCCATTTTGAAATGTCTATTAAAAAGTAAATAATTAATTTATGTTTAATAGGTTTATATATCACAAATTGAAGAGAAAAGGTCAATAAATAATATATTCAAATTTAAAACAAAAAAAAAAATCAGTTTTTTAGAAATTTACCTGTAAAGTCCGAAGTTTAAAACCTTATTTTATAAGAACACATTTTTTCTTTTTGTCTTTTTTTTTTTTTTTTTAATGAAACCTTGGTCCTTGCTCCTTTAATTGAAAAAAAAATTAGGGCTTGAATTACATTTTTCGAGGAGTTATAAGCTTAGAAAGATAGGGGGTCGAATAATTTACGCCTCTCATTTTGAAATGTCTATTAAAAAGTAAATAATTAATTTATGTTTAATAGGTTTATATATCACAAATTGAAGAGAAAAGGTCAATAAATAATATATTCAAATTTAAAACAAAAAAAAAATCAGTTTTTTAGAAATTTACCTGTAAAGTCCGAAGTTTAAAACCTTTTAAAAAAAAAAAAAACACATTGTTTTGTTTTGTTTTTTTTTTTAAATAAAACCTTGGTCCTTACTCCTTTAATTGAAAAAAAAAATTAGGGCTTGAATTACATTTTTCGAGGAGTTATAAGCTTGGAAAGATGGGGTGGAATTATTCACTATTTTCACGAAATTTCTGACACTGCTAGTGCAGAAATATTTTTTAAATTTAATTTAAAGAAAAATCACATGGGTTGAATGTTATTTTTTTTAACTTTAGAGATTATTCGGACTAATGTCTCATCTTGCGTGTTTATTTCACAACGTGTTATCATCGAATCTTGACTTCTCCTTTATTACATCCTCGGATCGAAAATGATGTTCACATTCCTAAAAACATAATTAAAGAAAACATTCATACCATAATGTAAACTATTGTTAAAATATAAGAAAAGACAGTAAACAAACATTTACAATAATAATAATCACAGTGTAGTATCTGTTCTGATGCTTCGCTTCATTTGTTCTGTCCTCGGTCAGTGGAGGAGAAATCCTTCATGACTGACACAATTTTATTTTATTTTTATTCCTATCCAGAGTGCCCCTTTTTGGGGAGCTAGATTTGCCCACATTAAAAACCGACCTTGTGTCTAACTGTGCCCTCATGGGGAGGCAAGTAAATAAATTTAAAAAACAATATTTTTGACAAATATTCTCATGTAAAAATTATTTGTTTATATTTCTAAAAAGAAACAATCAATTTTAATATATAACGCTCAGTCACGGCTAATTTCATTAATAGCCGCGTGGTGAATAATTTTCAAACCGACTTTAGAAAAAAATATAGAACTTCAAAATAATTCGGAAATACTCAATGAAAGGTTTGACAATTATTCTCATGTAAAAACTATTTGTTTATAATTTTCAAAACTAAAACAAAATGAAATTAAATTTTCAACCTTCCTGATAGACTTTTTAACCTTATAAGAAAATAAACAGTTAAAAATATCAACATAATATTTGCTGCATTATGAGCAATAAATAGTATTGCTTCTTTAATGTTCTCAAATGTTATGAAAGTACTTGAATACAGTTCTAATTAAATACACGTTTAATTATTAACAAATAACATTACTTACTTTACTATATTTGGTTGGAATAAAAAATTTCCCTTCTAATGGTACGTATCCAAATTGAG
This sequence comes from Euprymna scolopes, assembly GCF_053919585.1. Taxonomy (NCBI): domain Eukaryota; kingdom Metazoa; phylum Mollusca; class Cephalopoda; order Sepiida; family Sepiolidae; genus Euprymna; species Euprymna scolopes. Next base: position 39,882,722 of record NC_136522.1, read on the forward strand.
AAAATTTAGGAAAAGAAAATGTATGTACTTTGGGGCCTTTTGGATAATTTCCCCGGTAATTTGGAACAACGCAAGAATACACCATGTTAGCAAACTGAAAACTAGAGGAAACTGCTGCTGATATATATCAACAACTGAATCTGATAATGACGTCACGCTGTCATGTGCATCGGCCTTCTTTACTCTCAGTAGCCACGACTGAACAGATACCATAATACTTAAAAGTTAATTTTGATATATCTTTTAATTTAAACGTGAAAAAACAAAACAAAACTATTGAGGCGCTAAAAACATACACAGTAGAACAATACGTGTTATTTTCGCGTTGATTATTTATTTGTAACGCAATTAAACAAACACAGTTTCGGGTTATTTATTTATGTTGGTAGTGTAGAAGAAAATGTATGAATGTTTTTAAGATAGATGTATTAAAAATGGAGAATAAATAAAAAAAAGAGGAAGACGGTGGGTAAATCGCCATTGTAAAATGCTCTTATGGTTGTCAACGGATTAAAGTAGATTTATTTGTAAGAAAATTGCGTTAAAATAACCCAAACGTAATACGGAAATGAACGATGTAAAAAAAAGCAGAAAGTATTAACAATTGTTTATTTGGATAATTTAAACGCGAAACAAAAAAAAATGGGACGGTGAAAACGTACACAGTAAAACAATACGTTTTATTGTCATTGCACGTATGCGCAACCGGAAGTCGTAAACTGGATGTTGGGTTACAACACTCGTTACAAGGTCATTAGAGTTTTATAGTTATATATATATATGTGTGTGTGTGTGTGTGTAAAAGAGATTTAGAAGGCTGTCACAATGCGAGAAATGAATTATAGTCGCTGTTGGTAAGAGGAGACGAGAACAAGTGGCGATTTACAAATCAATAAGTACATACATATATATTATATATATATATATATATATATATATATATATATATATATATATATATATATTCAGTTGTATGGTAAAATGTCTTACTTGTAATTCTATGCGACGTATTCCATTATAAATTTCGGAAAAATTTTCCCTTTTCAAATGCTGTGCGTAACAGGTCGATTCAAAAAGTAAGACATTTTACCATACAACTGAATGTATATATATATATATATATATATATATATATATATATATATATAAATACCATTAGCATATAAGCGACGCTCTTTGTGTAAACAAATCGAGCGGAGGTATTTCAGACGATATCAAAACATCGTTAAACTAACTACTCGTTCAAGCATCCGCCAATAGCGTAATGGTTAGGAGCCTTGACTGCCGTACAAACGGTCGGGTTTCAATCCTGGCTTGAGGTAGTTGCCTGTCTAGCCGCACTGATGAGCTGTGAAACAGAGAAACAGTACTGTATGTGGATGACTATAAATATATATATATATATAAATATATATGCATGTACTTATTGATTTGTAAATCGCCACTTGTTCTCGTCTCCTCTTACCAACAACGACTATAATTCATTCCTCGCATTGTGACAGCCTTCTAAATCTCTTTTACACACCTATCCCACACAATGCTTCAAGCAAACTACATATCAATCATATATATATATATATATATATATATATATTATATATATTATATAGTCATCCACTGCTTCGCTGTTTCACAGCTCACCAGTGTGGCTAGACAGGCAACTTCCTCAAGCCAGGATTGAAACCCGACCGTCTATACGACAGTCAAGGCTCCTAACCACTACACTATCGGCGGCTGTTGTATGAGCCATGAGTTTAACGATGTTTTGACATCGTCCGAAATACCTATGCTCGATTTGTTTACACAAAAAGCATCGCTTATACGCTAATGGTAATTCGTGTATCACTTCTCAATATGCTCAACTCAAGATGAGGAGCATCATAGTCATCCACATACAGTACTGTTTCGCTGTTTCACAGCTCATCAGTGCGGCTAGATCAATAAAGCTGGAAATGCACAGGTTATTCCATTACCATACCCTTATTTACTTTCGTTTTTGTCTATTCGTTACACCACTGCATTGTATTGCAGTCTATAATTTTAAATTTTCCATTAAACGATGCTTCAAACATTAACCTATTATTATTACTATTATTATTATTATTATTATTATTATTATTATTATTATTATTATTATTATTATTATTATTATTATTGGCTCACAAGGAGCTTTCACACAGGTCTTCAGAGATCTTTCCCTAAAAACAGCCTGTGGTGTTCCCTGGAAGCTGAGTGACAACAAGTCTCCCCAGGTTTCTAGTACTCTCCACCTCTTTCGATAATACTTGCAAATAAATTTGTATTATCGCAACAGCTACCTGCCATTGATTTCTCGTTGGAAGCAGCTATTGGTCTTTGCTGGATTTGAGTGGCAATAAATCTCCCCGAGGTCCCAGTTCTCTTCGCACTTATACAGCAGAGATCTGGTCAGTGCATCGGTCTTTCCTTCCTCCTTGACTCTACTTGGTTATTTGGTCTCGCTCTTTTGGGGATGGAGTGATGATAGGGTTGGGTTAGAGAACTTATATGCGGTTTCAGTGTTCTTGGTTCCATGTAGTCTTTCATGTTTTGCCTTTGCAGCAGTTTGTCTGACCCGCGCTTGTTGCTCCTGTGTGTTAGTTTCCATATTCAAGCTTTTTTTTTTTTTTTTTTAAATATTTCAGCTGTTTTCATGATTGTTGTTCGTTGTATTTTTCCAGTCATTTCTTGGATTCAAATTTCTCCAATTCTTTTTCAAAGTTTTGGGGATTGTTCCTAGTGCTCCTAATATTATAGGTATTATTTTGATTTTTTTCATCTTCCATACCCCTTTCAGCTCTCTGGCTAGCTCTGTGTATTTGCTCCGTTGCTCCTTTTCTTTGATATTCACCCTGTGGTCAGCTGGAATAGCAAAGTCTACGATTTGACAGGATTTTTTTTCTTGTTAATTATTACGACATCCGGTCTTCTTGCTTGGATGGGGTTATCAGTTTGTATGTTCATATCCCATAGGACTTTGTGATTCTCGTTTTCCAGTACTGTCGCCGGCTTATGTTTGCACCACTTGTCTCTGCGTTTGAAATGCAGTTCTTTGCATATTTCTAAGTGTACTACCCTTACCACTTGATCGTGTCTGTTCTTGTATTTCCTTTTGGGCCAAATTCACGTATTATATCGTTTATCGTCTCGTCTCTTTGTCCACAGAGTCTGCATTCGTTGTTTTCTAGTGTTTTGTCGATCTTTGCTTTGATCTGGTTGGGTCTTATTGAGTTGTTTTGTGCTGCAGTTATTAGGGATTCAGTTTCTCGGCCTCTGTGTCCTTTTTGCATCCATGTCCAAGTGTTTTCGTTGTTTTCATCTTTTGTCATCTCTATGAATCTTCCGTGTGGTTGTTTCTCTTCCCACTTTTCTTTTCTTGTCTTATCTTTTGTCTCTCTGTTTTATTGATTTTTTCCGTGTCTCTCGCTGCTATGATTTTTCTTTCAGTGTTTTGTATTAAGTATTTTTCTAGTTCTTTTTTTGCTGTCATTCACACATCCTCTATATAAACCAGTCCCCTGTCGCCGTCTTTCCTTTTTTACGTAGAGTCGGTCAACATCGTCCTTCGGATGTAGTGCCTTGTGCATTGTCATGAGTTTCCTGGTTTTCTAATCGAGTTGTCTCAGTTCTTCTTCTTATGAACGGGCCAGAGTATCTTACTAGTGATACTACCAATGTATTTATGCCTTTTATTAGGTTTCTGCTATATAATTTAGTTTCGAGAATTTTTCATGTTCTCCTGACGTATTCCTTTCCAATTCTCTCTTTTTATTATTATTATTATTATTATTATTATTATTATTATTATTATTATTATTATTATTATTATTATTAAGTTAAAACAAATTTAAAATAATAACCTACTTTTAGTAATTGCAAGAGAAGAGGTTGAATGGATGGTTAGGAATGAAATGAATAACGAAAGTAAAATTGATGAAACTAGCTCTGATGAAAGAACTGAGAGAGTGGAAGTGCAGAAGGGAAATGTAAATGATGATGGGAGGCGGACAACTGAGGAGGTATGGAATCCTATGGTTAGGGGAAGTAATGAGAAAGAGTTTGAAGGATCTAAGGCAAATGAGATCATCGACTCTGACAATGGAGCCATTGAAAAGAGCAGATGTATGGAGAAGTGATGATGAAGTTCGAACTTTGACTTCTTTAGAAAAATCAGTTAAGAGAGGTCCTTCTTAGAGACGATATCATAGAGATTCCAAGTATGAAGAGTAGTGATAGGCGGAAGGTGAAAAACGAGGTAAAAATAATTCAAGGAGTAATTCACAACATCATAAGAAAGAACATATCGATTACGGAACTTAACAGGCTTATATATGCAGCGCCATACGTTATTGCGAATCGTCTTGGCTTATTACAGAAGAAAAAGGGAGAAATGAAGGATAGAAGGCCACACTGGCAGAGGCGGCTTGAAGAAAGTATTAAACGGTGGCGGAAAGACATTGGTAGAATCGAAGAAATAAGAAAAGGAGTTAAACTAGGACAGAAAGCCAAGGAGGAGCTTGAAAGGAGGTATAGATTGCTGGAAAAGAACGATGAACGTTCTAACAATGTTGAAGAGAAGATCCACACTGGTGGTATAAAAATTAGGAACTTCGCTGGAAAAAGTGTTGCATTTCAGTAGAACAACCTTTTCCGGAACAATCTGTCTCAGCTGTATAAAGAATTAAATGGCAGTAAACAGGCGGGAAATAACAACACTGCAAATGCAAACGATGCAAGGAAGTTCTGGAGTGGGATTTGATCCGTCGAAGGGCGATATAATGAGAAGGCTAGCTGGTTGGGAGAGGTCAGAGAAAGGCTATCAGGAATGCAGCTGATGAAGAACGTTGAGATAACCATCGATGACGTTAAGGCATACGAAGTGTTGTATATTGATTTATATTGGAGGAGATCATATATTAAAACGTGTCATGTGTTATCTAGTGGATGTAAGATATTGTTCTTTTAACAGACAGATAGTAAACGTATAAATCGTATGTATGTTGTTAAGCCAGGAGGACATGATATTGACGTGTAAACTGAGTCATGTTGTATCAGACTTATCACACGGGATATTTTTACAGTTCATATATAAGAAGAGTAATATATGCTTCATACCTTTTTTTATTGAAGAGTTCTTCTGTATCTTTCTGCTGCTCCCTGACGAACCATGAAACGATCAGCACCATCCAATTGAGACATCTGTTCTTATTTGTGAAACCATAAAACAACTCTTTATATTTTTATAATATAAATTTATTACAGTTGTCTCAAATGGTTTTCACAGGATCTCCAGTTCGTCTACATGTTCTATTCTTACAGCTCGCTCCCAGCTGTCTGTCCACCCATGTCTAGACGTCTGTCTGCTCTGGTGGTCAATTCTCAATTCTCTGAATCTCTCCCAAACTAACTACATCACGTGTTCTCTTACGTCACCTAATTACGTGTCTCAGACTAACCTAATGTCCACAACTAGTTATTTGTTTATTCAAAACCCCAAAATAATGTTTACATCTATTTTCACATTCCTTTTGCGATTCGCATTTTTTCCCCAATTTAATATTTTATTCTTCTAACCATAATAACTGATCCATCTACCATCCGTCGATCAAATCAATTGATAATAATACAATGACAATAATAATAATGTTTTGACCCTTGACTCCGCTTGCCACAGTTAACAGATACTACGCTATGATCACAGCCTAAAGGGCCATAACATTACAGAAGGATGACAAACTGGAAGGCACCTGGTCCAGATGAAGTGATGGGCTCCTGGTTTAAACAGTTTCCATGCCTTTATCCACCTATAGCTGCTGCTCTGCAAAGGGTTGTAGAGTCGGGAGATGTCTCTGATTGGCTTGTGAAGGGAAGAACAACACTGATTAGGGAAGATCCTACAAAAGGAACAGATGCCAATAATTATAGACCAATTACATGTCTGCCATTGATGTGGAAACTGTTCGCTGGAATATTTGCGGAGAAAATTTATGAACATCTCGAGAGTAATGGTGTTTTTCCTGACGAACAAAAGGGTGCCGGAAAGGCTCGAGAGGTACTAAAGAGCAACTACTAATTGATAAAGCAATAATGCAGGATGCGAAGAAGAACAGAAATCTGGGCGTAGCATGGGTCGATTACAGAAAGGCATATGACATGATTCCTCATTCGTGGATACGTGAAACATTATCGATGATGAAGGTTGCCGAGAATGTGGTAGGGGTTTGAGAGACAAGTATGGCTCAATGGAAAATGGTGCTGACAGAAAACAGAGAGGAGATGGAACAGGTTGGCATCAAACGTGGTATATTTCAAGGAGATTTATTATCACCACTTCTTTTTGTAATGATAATGATGCCACTGAGCATCCTCTTGAAGAGAGAAAAACTGGGGTATAACTTTGGATCTGGTGACAGACGCCTCAACCATCTACTGTTTATGGATGATTTGAAAATATTCGGTAGAAATGAAAAGGAAATGGACAGACTGGTAGAACTTGTGGGGACATACTCAGGAGACATTGGGGTGGAATTTGGGATTAGTAAATGTGCGGTGCTGGTGATGAAAAGAGGAGTAAAGGTTCATTCGAATGGAATAGTGCTGCCAAATGGAGAAATCATGAAAGAAATAGAAGATACAGGATATTTGGGAGTGCTGGGGGGTGTAGGCATCATGAACAGAGAAATGAAGAAAAATTCAGGAAGGAGTATCTTAGAAGAGTCGAAACTGTATTGAGGAAACCTAATGAAAGTAGTAAATGCATGGACAGTCAGTGTTTTGAGATACAGTGCGGGAATTTTAGAATGGTCTGACAAAGATTTGCATGCCAGGGATATCAAAACAAGAAAAGTTTTAGCTGTATCAAAAGAGGGAAGATGGTGGGAGAGGATTGAAATGTGTACAAGATTGTGTTAGAACCGAGGAGATGTCGTTGAAGGAGCATGTGGTTAGAAGTGAGGAGTGGATGTTTAAGGTTGTAGCCAATGAAGTGGAAGTATGTGAGACCAAGGCTGATTATGTGAAACGTATGGATAGAGAAAGGGCAGAGGAACTGGCTAGGAAGAAAATGCATGGAAGTTTCTTATAGGATATAGCAGAAGTGGCTGATGAAAGATCATGACAATCGATTAGAGCTGGGTATCTGGCTAAGAGGACTGAAGCTTTTGTTTGTGCAGCACAAGAGCAGGAATTCGGAACACGATTGTTCAAAAAAGTGGTTATAGGAGAGGAAGTTGCTGCAGAATGCTGGATTTGTGATTTGTGGTAAGACCTCAGAGTAAATTGCACACCTTGCAGCAGGGTGTAATGGGCTGACCCAGAGAGAGAGAGAGAGAGAGAGAGAGAGAGAGAGAGAGAGAGAGAGAGAGAGAGAGAGAGAGACAAAAGTGTCATAACGATCAAGCAATTGGAACATAATCGTCCGGATTTGGCCGTCATTGTCAAGGTCTCAAAAAACCGGCAGATTTTAGACGTCTCAGTACTTTGGAACAGGAATGTGAGAGAGAAGGAGAATGAGAAGTGGAGCAATTATGCTTCATTGGCCTTGGAGTAAGGCGTATACACAGGGTTAAAACACAAATAATCCCGGTCGTAGTTGGTACACTAGGAGTAGTATCAAGTCGTCTGGAAGGACAGTTGAAAAAACTACAAATCCCCGATGTTTTAGCCGGCCTTCAAACCTCTGCAATTATAGGTACCACCAACATCCCTAGGAAAACCCTTGATCTTTGAAGCTCCTGGTTTGAAGCCGGGATTGAGGGAAATCCTCTGGAAATGAATCCCATCCCTTTCCAGAGAGACGTTCATAAACGAACTGAGAATTATTATTATTATTATTATTATTATTATTATTATTATTATTATTATTATTATTATTATTATTATTATTATTATTATTATACACTGATATGATAATTTTTATGACTCATTACTTATATATATAGAAATAAAAATAATTTTGTTTGTTCGTGTGTACAGACGTGCATGTAAATTAGATGACATCCTAAGAAAAAGAAAATCACTTCTTTCTAAATGCTCACAGAGACATTAAGAATCATGAAAGACTAGTTAAAAATTAATATATAATGAGCAATAAATGCATATCTAGATAAGGAAGATTGAAAGAACATCGTACGGCTAATTAGAAGAATCACACACATTTTTCAAACTTGAAAATACCGGAACTAAACTGTATTTAGTAATATTTTTTTATTTTTTGTTAAAGCATATATTGAAAGAAGGCATACGAAAAATTAACGTTGATGAAGTCACTTTTTTTTATAATGATAGTCTTTTGTCATTAAATAAATTAAATAGGTTTATAGATCATAAAATAAAAAAAAAGTTTGTTTATTCTTGCATTCGTTTCTTTTTATCGAATCTTAAACTGCATACGTGCATGTGTTTCTCATAAGTATTATAAATATTTCTAATAATTTTTCATTTAATATATTTTTTGTTTGTTCGTTTGGTGTTTTCCTTCTCCTTTGGTATTTTTTCTTTGATTTTATTTTGATTTTTCTTTGGTTTTATTTTAATTTTTTCTTTGATTTTATTTTAATTTTTCATACCTTTCTCTCTTCTTGCCTTCCCACTTTTTCTTTCTTATCAAGGCCCAGAAATGGAAATTCAGTAAATTTGTTAACTTAAGTCGAACGGTTTATCAAGAACTTGTTTACATTGGACTTGAGGACAACCATATTGTAGTCAGCTGGAAAGCCGGAAAACGGAAAGCAGTTCCACAGGCGTGCAGTTCTAAGAAAGAAACTTTGTTCATGGAATCTACGTTTAGGTTTAGGCACAGATAAAGAGTGAGGGGAATTATTGATAGTGTTTTCAGCTAGACGAGAGCTTCTTGTGAAAGTTTGGCGAGGGTGGGGGGCATAAAATTAAGCTCACTCGCGCACTTACCATGAAAATAAAGATAAAGCAAAGACAAACTCACTACGTCTCTTCTATGAAGGAAAAAGGAAGGAAAAATGACATCTCCTGTGAGGCTACGAAGTCTATTTTGAACTCTATCAAGACAGGATAAGTTCTTTCTAGCAGCTCCTGCCCAGATGTAGTAACAGTACTCCATCCTTGGACGAAATTGGCTCTTATATAGATAGAGAATTGCATCAGCAGTGAGATATCTACTGGATCATTAGAAGGATCCCACCATTTTTCCAGCGGCTTTGGCAACATATTTGATGTACGTGTTCCATTTCAGATCAGGAGTAAAGGTCAAGCTTAGAAGCTTGTCAAAACATGAGACCTCCCCAAGACGAGAGCCATTCATTTCAACTGATGCTAGATGAAGATCAGAGAGTTGATGATGTAAAGATAGAAGCTTGGTTTAAGATGCATTGAAAGTAACCAGCCCCTTCTTTCTCCATTGTACAACGTGCTAGACATCAGGGGTGAGAGAATCGGGGAGAAGGTGATCGTTTACGGTCTTAGATGTGCTACCATAGATAGTAGTGTTATTAGCATAAATGTCTACGAATGATGTAAGGATGTGATTTGGAAGATCATTAATGTAAATTTGGAAGAGAGTTGGGCCCAAGATGGAACCCTGAGGGACTCGAACATTACTACTGTGAGCTTCTGATTTCTGCCAATCAACTACTACTATTATGAACCTTTTGGCCAAGATCAAAGTGTAGTATCTGTTCTGATGCTGCACTTCCATTTCTGGTTCTCTTTCGGTGGAGGAGCAGTCCTTCGCGATGGAGACAATTTTTATTTTTGTACCTTTTCTCCACGTTAAAAAAAACGACCCTGGTGTCTAACTCTGTCCCGTGGGGAGGCATTGAAAATAGGTACTACTATTATGAACCTATCAGAGATAAATGATTTGATAAGTGAGAAGACATTTCCAGCTATACCATAGCTGGCGATCTTGTGAAGTAGGCTTTTATGCCATACCCTATCAAAGGCATTTGATATGGCAAGAGCAATTGCCCTAGAAAGGTTGCCCCCATCGAGAGATTCGCTAATCCTATGAGATATAACTGTAAGCACATCTGCTGTAGATCTAGCAGAATGGAAACCATATTGTGTGTTACTAAGAAGGTCATTTTTGCTGAGATGGTTGATTATTAAACACAGATTCCAGCAACTTACTCATGACGCACGAGAGATCAGGAGACTTATTGGCCTGTACTGAGATGAGCGATCACCTGCATTATCAAATACAGGGCAAACTGATGAGATTTTCCAGAGTGATGGGAAGCAATTCTAAGACAACGTTTAAACAGTTTTGTAAGTATGGGCGCTAGTTTTGGTTGAAGTTTTTTCTTTGATCACTATAATTGGAATACCATCAGTGCCGGTTGCTTTAATGGAATCAGGTTTTTTTTTAATTAGCTTGGCAACATCACGTACAGATATTTGTATATCGCATAGCCTGTTTTCTGATAAAGAAAGAAATATTGGGGGTTGGTGGCCTTGGTTGCAAAGGGTAGAATTAGCTGCAAAGTTCTTGGCAAAGAGTTTGGCTTTGTCTGATGCTGACGAGATTACCTCAGGTCCATTGATGATAGTTGGGATAGAGCACACGTTTCTATTTAGGATTCTGTTTGCTATCTGTCAGCTGCTTTGGACTTGACGGACAGAGCATACAACTCTCTTGCGTTCTTTATTACTTTGTAACAAGAGGCGTAGTATTAACTTCGACCTTGAATGGACTGGGTAGAGAACCTAGGGTCATTCAGGTTGTCCCCATCCCTAAAAATAGAATTAGGAATGGTTAGGAAGAAGAAGAAAAGAAAGGAAAGAAAAAAGAGGTCTAAGAAATATACAATCTTTTATGAATATAAAAGGATGGGAGTAACAGCCTAACGGGAGTGAGAGAGAGTGAGCTAGTAGCTTCCACAGGCAGCCTTTCTCCCCGGCGGATTTGTTCAAAGGGCGTCGTAAGAACTTTAACCTCAAACCAGTTATCACCAGAATCAACCTACTACCCAACTTGGTCATCACTACTACTACGACGAATGGTACTTTTGATTATCATTTGACCAAACATCTAGAATATTATATTTTATATTCAATTCCGAGAAAAGATTATTGCTTTGTCTAGTTTTCCCCACTATAATTACCTTCCTCTTGTTACCATTTTTCCCTTACATTTTAATATTGGGGTCTTCCCTTTTGTCCTGGTTAACTACTACTTTCATGAATATTTCTGTCAGTCTATCTTGTTTTGGTATGTTTTGTGTCTGTAATAAATTCCCTATTTTTATATAAAATACCTGCTTCTTGTATTTTTATCTCTCTCCCTCCAAACCTTTTTCCCTACTCTTCCTTACGATAGCAAATACTGTGTTACGTTGTTGTGATTAGCCACCGCACCCGTAACAACATTTTTACAGTGGTTGCTGGCAGTTCTGAAAGCAGCTTTAGTCTCAGTACATCTATTACGTTTGAAGCAATGGAAAAAGGGATTTCTGTGCGCAATGGCAGCAGCACATTCTGGAAAGAACCACGGTTGGCTGTTAGGTTTTCGCTGCAACTTTTTCGTGGGTATGAAACGGTCTATACCTACAATTAACCATTCCGTCAGGTCTGATACTATAGCGGACAGATCCTTTTTAAACATAGCACGCAGCGGTAGATCTGATATAAATGTACCGAAGCTATACCAGCCTACCATAGAGTATCGATATACTGTACGATGGAGAGGTACGTCGGAAGACTTTTTACATTTCATTTTTATCTTAATTGACACAACAAAGTGGTTGGAAGATCCAAGTGGAGACAGAACGGAAACTGAACATAGTTGCCAGTTGTGAGAAAAAGGTCTAGGAGATTTGCATACTGGCCGTCAGTATCGGGCACACGGGTGGGTTCGTGAACAATCTTAGTGAGGTCATAAGCAATGAAGAAATCATGACAGAACCTCCTTCATCATCGGTCTTATTTGAGTGGGTTAACTATTTCACATTGTGAACATTGAAGTCTCCACATACGTGAATGTTAGCTGAAAGATAAGCAGATAGGTCGTGGTCAATTTTCTCAGATATGCTTTTAAAGCTTTTTACGCTGTTGTGGGGGCGATAGAGAGTAAATATAAACGCAGTAGTGTGAGCAAGTGCAACACGTAAGCACATATAGGGTAAGTTGGGATCTTCTCTGGAGATATCCCTACCACATGGAAAGCCATCTTGCATATAGGCACATATTCCATGCACATGGCGATCCTGAGAGTCAGATTTGGAAGTTAAGTTAGAGTAATCCTTTAATTACGAACTCATCTAGGAATAGTCTGTCCAATGCCAGTTTCGCTTAGGAATAATAAGTCTCCTTTAATTGAGGTTCAACCTCTGGAAGGTAAGAACGTACCCCTAATGTTGGAGAAGAAGACATGGTAGTAGAGGGTCTACGTTGGAAGTTTCAGATCCGGGTTTAATCGTGTATTTTTTCTTGAAACTTTTCATCATGGAGTTTTGGGATTTGTGGACTAGGTCGACAGACTTGCTTAGAGCAAGACAGAGAGGATAAGTAAGAAAGAAAAGAAACGAAGAATTTTTTGTAGCACATGATAAAGTAAAACTGTAACAATTACTCACTATTATGGCATCGAGAGGCCCCCAGCAGAAACTACTTCATGGTCCAGAATCCATTCACCAAATGGCAATACAGCAGCGGCAGTACTTTGCACCTGCTGATAGGATAGCCTCCTTAGTGGTTAATCCAAGGTTCGAGTCCCTGACTCTCAAGTGGATAACGTCAGCCCAGATAAAACGTTTACCTCCAGCACCCTTACTAGTGACATCGATACAAGAGTAGATAAGGATAAACAGAAAATTTCCGACATCTTTGGCGGCTGTTCGCGCAAAATACTGCCAACCTAGAATCCAGCTTTTTCTTCTCCCTTTGTCAGAAAAATCACACATTGAACATTGGACTGAAGGACAAATAAAGAGAAGCTAGAGTAACGGGAGCTGCCGGTAATGCACCCACAATGCATTTTCTACTCGCCATTAAAAAAATAATAAAAAATATTAAGTATTGTACTTAATAAAAGTCCAACTAACGTGTTTAAGGGAAAGTACAGAAATAGATTCCCCTCTCACAAACTGAAAATAAATGGAATTATCGTAACTATTTCTGCTGTAAAAAAATTAACTTGCTATATATCAAGACATCTGTGGACAAGAACATCTATTATTAAATAAAAACAAATCAAATTAAGAACTGAAATAAATACGTAAATATTAGAATCTTTCCATTTCTCTTTTCCATGCATGTTTTTTTATTTCTTTTCACGTTTGTTTCTTTAATTATCATCCTTTCATTTCTCATTTCTTCTAAATAGCAAACCTTTTTATCATCACTAATTATGCCTCCTTTTTATATTTCCTCTTCTGTATTTTTACCGTCGACCCACTGTAAAATCCACCACATTCAATTAAATACGACATTTTATCCTTCTATTCTCCAGTTTGGCTTACTTAACATTCTCGTGCCAAAGAGTGGCACTCATCTAGATCATAGTGGAATGTCCACTCACATTTTCCTTCGCCCCCATCCTTATATCTATGAATAAATATTAACATATGACGCATAAACAAGAGATGTACTAACCTGCTTTACAAAAAGAAACTCACACATAAGTGCATCTATATATATATATATATATAAAAGGCAAAACGCGAGCTCGAGATTTTGTCCAAGAAAGGCCTTTGTCGGTGTGGGGGGGTTACTATGTTTTAGAACTTTTTATACACTCCTTAGATTCGTGTCTAGATTTATTTTGATCGACTTTTATAAAATTAATGCCATTCCATCCTCTCACGTGTTCGTGTTTTTCGTACAAAAGCGAAACTAATCGAAAGCGAACGCAGCTTCCCGGCTTTTTTTGCAAGGACGTCCAGAAAGCTTTTTTTGCTTTGATCACTGTGGGGGAAACCCCTCATACTTGACAATTAATATTTATTGAAATACTCCCTTTTTGTGGGGAGCTGGTTTTCCCCTAAATCGTAGGGAAACAAATAAATTAAACGGCGGAAAGCTGAACTGGCTTTTAGCCAACCTTCATTTCTGCACTTGCGTGAACTCATTCACTAAGCAAATCAACTTTTTGATTGACATCGCTAAATTTGAACGCCTTTCACTTCCTATGGCTTGGTAGCGTAGGGGTAAGATGTCACGTTTTCTTTCATTTTTTTTCTGCCTTCGCGTCACGGGTTGGAGCCTGCCTAACTACTAACAACTTTTGTTGTACACCTTCAAACACCCGGACAAGGCTAGTCTAATATAGGATTAACCTAAACGGATGCTAGCTTTTGTTTGCGTTTTACATCTAAGAAAACAATATTTCATTCTGAATAGTTACTTTATTTTGTTGAATGTTGTTCTGTGTTGTGATGAAAAATAAAATGTAATTCAAATTATTTTTCCAGGAAAAAATCTGATCAGATTTTTATATATCTGCCATGGTTATAAGGAAAGTGTCAATGTATTCGTCCAACACAGGTGTGTTTCGAAAGAAAAAGTACGTTTTCATCGACTACACGTTTATGTCCAATTTATTTTGAATGTATGTAACTTTACGTTCATCGATTACAGTTAAACTACGTATGTGTATGTGGTTAAAATTAAAGAACCTTACCTCATGCATCCTGCGGCTCGTGTTAGGGAAGAAAAAAAGAGAAAATAAAAATGGCCGCCCCTGGTATTTATGGACTGAAAATCACGAGATGTGACGAGAGGGGGAGAGGGTATGCAAATGAGATGTGGTCGGGTCTCTCTATAAAAGAGCCGTCTTCTTTATTTTGGGCGTCAGTGTGGAAAGTGCAGAGAGAAGAGAACAGTTGGATTTGAGTTTAAGACTTTTGATCTGAGGTTGAGTTCAAATTTAACGTCAAGCTATTTCGGCGCAGTGACAAAAATGGGTGACGGCGTAAGATTGAGCAGCGATATCCTGAGGCCATTTACTGGAGAAGGTGACGTGGTTGCGTGGCTTAACAAGCTGAAGTTGGTGGCAAGGCTGCAGAAGATCGAGGATGTAACCACGTTAATATAAATGTATTTGGAAGGAAGTGTTCTAGCGGTCTATCTAGAAATGGGAGAGACGGATCATGCCATTGCTGAGAGCATTGAAAACCGGTTAAAGAACGCATTTTCCGAGAGCGCGTTTGAGCCTTACAACAAGCTCAAAAGAGTCACCTGGACTGGGGAGTCTGTGGACGTGGACGTGGCAGAGATAAGACGACTAGCAAGATTGGCTGGATATGGGGGACGCAGCCTTCAGAAGACTGTAAAGCTGGCGCTTGTAACTGTTTTCTCTGATCGCATCTCCATGGAACTGCCACGACTTACTGATACTGAAACCATGGAGGTGGAGGAGATTCTAAGGCATGCTAGAGTTTTGGCGAAACAGTCCGGTTAGCTGGGGGCAGTCGCGGCTGCTGTGGCAAGCAGAAAGGAGCGACCAGTGATGAAGCAAGGCCGTGGATTTACCGGTAAATGCTTTCGATGTCAAGGACCACACCTGATGAGAGACTGTAAGAAGCCACGGCCAGACATTATCTGTTTTCGGTGTGGCCAAGTAGGGCACATTAGCAGGAATTGCCCTTCGCTTCTGGGAAACGAGTAAAGGGGTGCTATTGCGCCAGTAGTCACCCCTTTTATACTGAACAGGTGTATGACAGTTTGTTGCCACAGTTAGTGATCACAATCAATCGAAAGAGGGCTAGAGCTCTTGTTGATACTGGATGTACAACAACACTCATTACTACGAGCGTCGCCAACTCTTGGAATGGAACCAGCAACGGTAGAGCGGTGAATGGCAGAGAAGTGGAATGATGTGGAGAGGCCGATGCGGAGATTGTAGTAAGGAATATGCCATTGCGACTAAGAGTGATCGTGCTGGATAGACTGGTTGCAGGAATTGATGTGGTGTTGGGCCTGGACGCGATAGACCGACTGGGAGGAGCTACTATTGCTAAAGGCCAGGTGAAGTTTGGCAATCAGAGTGCACCGGGAATAACAGGAAGTGTAACCAGGGGTAATACCAACCAACCGTCGAAACCTCGACCATGTCTGATTAAGGATGATGACTTTCGAGCCTGCTTCGACGGCGAAAAATGGATGGTAGAATGGCGATGGACCGCGGAGCCACCTGTATTGACGAATCGGGTCAGCTGCTACAAAAGCACACTGAAAGGAGCTGCGGAGCCGCAGTTTGACAAAGAAGTTGAGAGATGGATAGATGAAGGAATATTAATGCCGTGGTCAGGGAAAGTTGAAGGAATTTTGCCACTCATAGCGGTGGTCCAACCTATTAAGAAGAAAGTTAGGCCAGTGTTGGATTTCCGTGAGCTGAACAAGTTTGTCACTTGTACCACAAAGGACGGAATCGACGTGTGTGAAGAAGTCGTAAGGAAATAGAGGAGGATGAAGCAGGCAACTAAAATTGTGGACCTGAAGTCAGTCTACCTGCAACTTCATGTGGATGAGAAATTGTGGAAATATCAATCGGTAGAGTACAAAGGTCAAGTTTATTGTCTGACCAGATTAGGATTTGGTCTGAACTCCGCACCAAAGATAATGACGGCAGTTCTTAAGACAGTGCTGGCCAAAGACGATGCAGTGAAGAGAGGCACCTGCTCTTACATCAACGAAACAGAGGTGACTGCGGAAAGGGTGAGAGAGCATATCAAAGCATATGGACTGACGACAAAACCGCCTAAGTCACTGGAAAACGGAATAGCTTTGGGATTTCGACTACAGAACAATAAGGCAAGAAAATTGATGGTTGGGCGAGGAATGAGATCCCTGAAGCCAAGGTTGACCTAGCCAAGAGAGAGCTTTTCTCTATATGTGGAAAGCTGGTTGGCCACTACCCAATAGCTGGATGGCTGCGAAGTGTTTTCAGAACATTCTTTTAGACGTGAGTATGTTTCTCGAATCCAATGTCGTCAGTGTTATGGCTCGCAAATAGCCACAAGAAGAACAGAACAACTGATAACAGTTTAAAACATCTATTACATGAAAACAACGGAAAGGTTATAAACAAAAAGAACTGGTAATTCACCGAGCAGGGTCGCTCTAGAATTAAATCCCCTTCCTGGATCGCCATGAGTTATAGTTTATATGGACGATGAATTAATCCATTTGGAGTGTGGTTCCCCCACAACAATATGCTATTTGCTTTCAAATGACTTTGAACAGTGCAAAGCTGTACTTAGAGTTGTTCCATTCCCTGCTACATAAACAAGTACAAGAATAAATGAAGAATTGCACAATGTTCTGGATGAGTATAACATCTCCAATAAAGCTTTTTTAATCTTGCGGGATTCAAGAGAAAATATGATTTCTGGTGTTAGCAATGCGGTTTAGAGTTACTATCAAGACATTGCAACTCTCAGTATATAACTCATTATTTCCCTGTGAAAAAGTTATTCCAACTGACCGAATCTTTCAATTTAGTCGTTCTCCATTAACTGAAATATAGAATTAGCGCAATTTGAAAAAAAAAAAAACATGAAATCACTTAAGATGTGATTGCAAGGTAGAATTCTTATATTTCCAACTTAGTGGAACCCTTCGCAACATTCTTTAACAATTCAGTGAATGTATAAAAAGAAGATTTTCATCATATCTCAATGATAAAAACTTGTGCATAATAATAATAATAATCATAATTCTGATTTCGTTTATGAACGTCTCTCTGGAAAGGGATGGGATTCATTTCCAGAGGATTTCCCTTAATCCCGGCTTCAAACCAGGAGCTTCAAAGGTCAAGGGTTTTCCTAAGGATGTTGGTGGTACCTATAATTGCAGAGGTTTGAATGCCACCTAAAACATCGGGGATTTGTAGTTTTTTTAAGTGTCCTTCCAGACGACTTGATACTACTCCTAGTGTAGCAACTACGACCGGGATTATTTGTGTTTTAACCCCGTGTATACGCCTTATCTCCAAGGCCAATAGAGCATAATTGCTCTACTTCTCATTCTCCTTCTCTCTCACATTCCTGTCCCAGTTTTTTGAGACCTTGTCAATGACGACCAAATCCGGACGATTATGTTCCAATTGCTTGGTCGTTATGACACTTTTGTCTCACCATACCTATACCTTGCCATCCTCACTTGTTCTCACTTCATCAGGCACCTCCTCAAACCATTTTCCAGCACACTTCACCCCAACCCTCTTACACACCTGCCAATATATCCGGAGTCCCATGCGATCGAGTCTTTTGCGGTATTCTCTCTGGGCCAGTCCACTACACCCTGCTGCAAGGTGCGCAATTGACTCTGAGGTCTTACCACAAATCCGGCATTCTGCAGCAATTTCCTCTCCTAGAACCACTTTTTTGAACAATCGTGTTCCTAATGCCTGCTCTTGTGCTGCACAAACAAAAGCTTCAGTACACTTAGCCAGATACCCAGCTCTAAGCTATTGCCATGATCTTTCATCAGCCACTTCTGCTATATTCTGGAAGAACCTGCCATGCATTTTCTTCCTAGCCAGTTACTCTGCCCTTCCTCTATCCATACATTTCACATAATCAGCCTTGGTCTCACATACCTCCACTTCATTGGCCAAAACCTTAAGCATCCACTCCCCACTTCTAACCACATGCTCCTTCAACGACATCTCCTCGGTTCTAACACAATCTTGTACACTTTTCAATCCTCTCCCACCATCTTTTCTCTTTTGATAAAATCTTGCTACACTCCTTCGAATGTGAAATATACCAAACATTGCTAAAGTTTTTCTTGTTTTGATATCGATGGCATACAAATCCTTGTCAGACCATTCTAAAATTCCCGCACTGTATCTCAAAACATTGACTGCCCATGCATTTACTGCTTTCATTAGATTTCCTCCATACAGTTTCGACTTTGCAATTAGTTTCACTCTTCTAAGATACTCCTTCCCGAGTTTTTCTTTCATTTCTCTGTTCATGATGCCTACACCCACCAGCACTCCTAAATACCTATATCCTGTATCTTCTATTTCTCTCATGATTTCTCCATTCGGCAACCATATTCCATTCGAATGAACCTTTACTCCTCTTTTCATCACTAGCACCGCACATTTACTAATCCCAAACTCCATTCCAATGTCTCCTGAGTATGTCCCCACAAGTTCTACTAGTCTGTCCATTTCCTTTTCTATTTCTACCGAATATTTTCAAATCATCCATAAACAGTAGATGGTTGAGGCGTCTGTCACCAGATCCAAAGTTATACCCCAGTTTTTCTCTCTTCAAGAGGATGCTCAGTGGCATCATTATCATTACAAAAAGAAGTGGTGAACGAATCTCCTTGAAATGTCCCACGTTTGATGCCAACCTGCCCCAACTCCTCTCTGTTTGCTGTCAGCACCGTTTTCCATTGAGTCATACTTGTCTCCAAAAGCTCTACCACATTTTCGGCAACCTTCATCATCAACAGTATTTCACGTATCAATGAATGAGAAACCACCCCTTTTGTTCGTCAAGAAAAACACCATTACTCTCTAGATGTTCATAAATTTTCTCCGCATATATTCCAGCGAACAGTTTCCACATCAATGGCAGACATGTAATTGGTCTATAATTATTGGCATCTGTTCCTTTTGCAGGATCTTTCCTAATCACTGAAAACGATTTATTTGTTATTGCAATGCATTTCAATTGCAGTTGCATGATGGGAAACATAATCTTGAGTTTATCATTTTTAAAACTACATTGTGATTCCAGAAGGGTGTCACCAACAGTGTAAATTAAAACCTGAAAATTATCCCTAACAAAACATTTCCCACAAGATAACAACTTGACCGTAGTTCCGACATTCATCAATCCTATCATTTTCCTTCGCACGAACAATTTTGTGGGACATATGAGTGATTGCAGCAGAATAATACGATGCCGCATTAAAATTTAAATTTCATATTGACATACTTCTATACATCGGCTCGTTAGTCAAGCAATCAAAACAATAGGTGGTCTATCTTTCAAAGACACTGGTTCGAGACTTGTATGCGTCTAATTTTTCACTTTATTTTCAGTTTGAGTATAACCGATGAAAGGTCATAGAATTACGACTGGTGGTTACTAGAAAGGTCTAGTGGTTATAAAACGTATTTAGCCATACGGTTACTAGAAAGGTCTAGTGGTTATAAAACGTATTTAGCCATACGGTTACTAGAAAGGTCTAGTGGTTATAAAACGTATTTAGCCATACGGTTACACACAAAAACTTCCTTGATCGGACTCCACGTTGTAAGGTTAAGAAGAAAAAGAAGGCGCTGTACCTACCCGGCAATTCTGTTGTTGAAAGAAAGTTCGCTCAATGGGTTAATATATCGTTGTTCACGGCGCGAGGAGAAAGAGAAAAAAATAAACAAAAACAAACAAACAGAATCGATCATTCACCGTTAACAACAATAACTTGACACAAATGTTATTGTAATTTTTTAAACAGATGTATTTCAAAACTATATTATCAGCGACAATCAAACCATGAAAAATAATTTCTAAACAAAGAAAAGAAAGCAGAACAAATGTACCAATGCATTCAATTTTATTTTTGCCGCTGCTGCAGTCAGTGTTTTAATATGTTATCAATTAATCGCGTTTTAATTCTTTGTTTTTTTTTATTCCTTTTATCTTAATCAGGCTTAACGTTCTTTTACAATAATTAATACGACGGTCTCATCCCGGATTTCGGAGTCGCTAAATCACAAAACACCGATGAACTTTTGCGGAATTGAATCTGCTTACGCCACTTTGAATTCGCCTCATGAGTTCCCGGAGTGAACTGAACTGATTCCACGGACGAATTCTCACTCACTCCCGAACTACTGAAAGACAGCTCTGCGTTGCTATTTATCCTGAGAATATGGTCGGGTAGAGGCGCAACACCCCCTCGATTGAGCAATCCACGAGTGGCAATCAACTCACGCAAAAGAGGATTGGTCAAGCGTCAATATCAACCTGACTGACCCAACGAGCTTTTCAATGTCAAATATAATTTCATGACCACCAGTCAAATGTTCAGTTCTTTTTGAGTTGACATTTTCTTTTCGTCATCAATAAAAATGGTATTTTCAGTTTTGTGCAAAGAAAACTCTTTATTTAATAATTTTAAAAATAATTCTTTCAACCAAAATCTTAAAGCGAATCAATATTTCCCCTTTTGCTCGGATTAAATCATAAACCAAAGCAATTATTATTTGTCATTGTCTCTAGTTGGCGCGTTCAAATCAGTGACACAAACTCTCTTTAAATTCTAAACAAGAACGATTCTTGATTCTGATTCTCTCCGGTCGATGTGTTTGATCTATTAGGAAACCAAGTACACACATCAAATTATTATATTAAAATTTTCCATTTTTACCCGGAAATATGTTTAACCTAAACAATTACTTATTTATCATTTTTTCATAGTTACTGAGGTATCTACTATCCAGCCAATCACACACATACATTAGCCCTAATATTTCCTAGTATATCTATTGTTTAGAGCCCGAATCTCTCAGAACAAACTACACTAAAGAAGCATCGGTGACATTGTTACATCGAGTGACATTGTTCCATCCAAGTGCCATTGTTACATAAAGTGACATTGTTACATCTAAGTGACATTGTTACATCCAAGTGACATTGTTACATCGAGTGACATTGTTACATCCAAGTGCCATTGTTACATCCAAGTGCCATTGTTACATCGAGTGACATTGTTACATCCAAGTGCCATTGTTACATCGAGTGACATTGTTACATCCAAGTGCCATTGTTACATCGAGTGACATTGTTACATCGAATGACATTGTTACATCGAGTGACATTGTTACATCCAAGTGACATTGTTACATCCAAGTGCCATTGTTACATCGAGTGACATTGTTACATCCAAGTGCCATTGTTACATCCAAGTGCCATTGTTACATCGAGTAGCAGCGGTCAACGACATTCGTGAATCATAATCACTATCGCTTTTCTACAGACATATTAGATAAGCATATTAAATAGACATATTGAATAGTTATATTAAACATACATATTTAATAAATAATACAATAAGCATATTCAATAGATATATTAAGTAGATACACTGAGTAGACATATTAAATAGACATATTAAAGAGAAATATTTAATAGATAAAGAATAGACGTATTAAAAAGACATATTAAATACACATATTGAAGAGACATATTGAATAGGCATATTTAATAGAAATATTAAATAGATATATTAAATTTATATATCGATAAAAGTGAAATTGTCTGTGTGTCTGTCTTTCCCTACCAAATTATTCTGTCAATTTTCAGTCTACAGACTCTGGATTTGACATATTGAGATTTGTAAATTCGGCTGTAAAATGGTCAAAGTTCAACAATTTGACCTTTGAAAACTCTACCAAACGTCTCCGCCAATTTTGGGTCTAAACACTTCATATTTTAGATATAGGTTCCTTGGACATAAATCAAACTTTTTAACTTTATTTGAGCCCCAAACAATAAATTTCAAGGGGTAAAAATTGGGGTAAAAGTTTAAAAAAGTTTGACCTGTCAGCCAATTTTTGATCTAAACATTTAAAATTTTACATAAAGTGCATTCAGACATAGGGCAAGCTTTGTAGTTGTTGTTTTTTCCCGAAAATTAAGTTCTCAAGTTCAAAAGATTGTTACTTTTGCTGTCTCTAGCAAACTCTTCAGCAATTTTGGGTCTAAACATTTGAAATTTTACATAAAGGGTATTTAGATGTGCAGCAAGTTTTTAATGAGTTTTTGAGTGAGAATTTGACTGTCAAGATGTCAAAGTCGAAAGAGTTGACCTTTGCAGACTCTACCAAATTCATTAATCAATTTTGGGTCTAAAGATTCGAAATTTTAGATGTAGGTTACCTGGACATGGCAAACGTTTTAATATATATATATATATATATATATATATATATATATATGCACATAAAGTTATGAAGAGTACATAGGGCTTGAGCAAAGCCAGGCTGAACTGCTAGTATATATATATATATATATATATATATATATATATATATATACATATATATATATATAACTACTTAATTTACTCACATAAAATTAATATACGAAAGTATAGATTTATGCGTAAACTTTAAGTATTTACTTCAAAAGTGGTCAATACGTAGGTAGAGCTAGTTAGTAATTTATAAAATATATATGGCGATTATGCTACACTGAATATTCCGCGTTTCATCGACTCTAGGACTCTTCAGGCTTATGCGCGAATTCTGTGGTTGTTTATCGTTTTTATATGCTCCTCTTCTATTGAGATTTTAGTTAGCCAATCAGCTTTCTATCAGCCAATGGGCATGCATTTTATCGGAAAAAGGATCGGTTTTAAAACTAGGTTAGTGTTTTTTTGTTAGTTTTAGTTATAAATATATACATGTGTACATACATATATGCACATATATATATACATATATATAAATATACATACATATATGTGTGATCGTTTATGTATATTCATGTTTATTCAATTTTTTTAAATTTTATTTATTTGTTTATTTTCTATTGTTTTGTTTGATTTAAAACTATTTTGTATCGCTATCCTAGAGTAAATTTTATCTTGTGAACACAGTTATTTGCTATTTCTCTTTTACAATAGATGTTGGGGTTCTTTAAAGTACAGGATAGCAAATTTTTCATGAAGGCATACTCTACATGGGTCGTCTAGGTCCCTACACGTGGTAGCTTGTCTTACTATTTTCCATTCGACTACCGGCGAATGTCCGCTTTCTTTGAGTTCCCAGTATTTATTCGCTAGTATTGTTTTTATACGATGTTTTTTTTATTGTTGAATGTACTTTTGTGGTCATAGTATCGGGTTTTGAAATCTAAGGAAGACTTGCCTACGTAATATTTCTTGTTATTCGGGTTTTCTTTCGCAAATATTGTTGCCTGATAAACTACGCTTTTGGTTAGACATTTATTTTGAACTGGGAAAAGTGTGCAGTGTCTACAGTTGCATTTATCTTGTTCGTTGTTAGCATTTTTATTTATAGTATGGTTGTTCTTGTCCGGGGTTGGTTTATTATTATTATTATGATTATTATTATGATTATGATTATTATTATTACTATTATGATTTTTTATTATTATTATTATTATTATTATTATTATTATTATTATTATTATTATTTCTGCTAGTATTAGTTTTATTTTTGTCATGTTGTTTACTTTTTTTATTGTTTATTTTGTTGTTGTTTACATTGTTTTTATTTAATATTTTGTTATTATGTGCTTTAATTATCATCTCTAAATTTTCGCAACAACTGTAGGATAACTTTTATTGAATATTTTGTGTAAGGGGTTGGTTGCGGGAAAGAGTTTTTCAATAAAATCTATAAATTTCTTGCCAAGTTTTGTTTTAAACATTTGATTGTATGGGTCCGTATACCAGATTATAGTTCTTTTTCTTCCATTTTTAATTTTATTATAGTTATTGGTGTTTTGTTGCTTATATTTGATATCGATATTTTTGTATCCACTACTTTTAGGGCTGTTTCGTAGATAGTTATTGACCTGTTAAATGCATTTTCATCGCTCGAGTTATTACTGAGTCTACTAACGATCGAGTTAGGAATTTGTTTTATAATTGATGGTGGGTGATTGGACTTGGGGTTTACGTATATTGGAGTAGCGTTATCTTTTAACTAGGGTTCATATGTGTTTTTATCTAAATTTAACGTGACGTCCAGGAAGTTTGTTATTTTGATGTTAGCTGATACGTCTGCTTTTAGGCCTAATTTTTTTATTTCCTTGTGTATGATTTTCTTTGTTGGAGTTTTTTTTTATTATAGCTAGTCCGTCATCTCTATATAGGCCGATATCCGTAGCATCAAATATGCTTGTGAGGGTATATAGAATGAATAATCCTCCCACAAGATATGATGCCTCTGCAGAACCCCTGGCACCCATCGCCAAATCAAACGAATTTTTCATTTTAGTATTTATCGACTGATTTTGTACATTTTTTTTAATGATGTTGATTTTTTCCGAAGATATATCAGTGTATGCCTCGGCAAATTCTAGGGCAATGTTAAAAAGTTCTTCGGATATCGAGGGATAAAAGTCTATGATGTCAAACTGTATAAACATACATTTATCTTCGTTTTCTATATTTTTAAACCAGATGATTGCTTCGGTAGTATTTACCCACTGGTTTAATTCTAGGTCTTGTTTGATTTGTTTGTTTATTCTAAAAAGTATTGTTTTGCTAATTCTATCTATTTCTGGTTTAGTTGTTTTTATCAGGCGGGTGCTGGGATTATTATTAAAGTCCCATTTGTGAACTTTAAGCAGAATGTATGCTTCTCTAGGTTTCAATTTGCCAACTTTATCGCTAATTTTTAATTTATCGGTAATTTGTTTACTTTCAGTATTTATTATATCTATGTAGTCGCATTCGTTTGTGTCTAGTTTTTTGTAGTTTTTTGTAATGTTTTCTGTGATTAGTTTATTATATTCTTGCTTATCTATTTTATAAAAGTTTCTACTTTTATCTGCTTTTACAAAGATTTTATTAGAGTTGTTTATGTTTCTAACGATTTTGTGTAGTTTCCGTTTGAAATTGTTAGGTTGATTGTGGAATTCTAAGTTTTTAATTACGTTTAAAAGGTCATTTTCAAAGTTTATCAAAAGGTCTACTGTTTTCGCATTTTTAAGGGTTTTAAAACCATAGGATTCTTTTTTGTTTACGTTTTCATTTTTAAGGGAGCAATTTGCTCGCCATCGCATTCGGCGTATTAGTTCATCTGTTTTTTGTATTAACTTAATAATATAGCTATGCTTGCTAGGTGTGGGGATGTTTTTTAGCAATGTTTCGAAATTAACTTTTTCCATATCTATTTTTAATGTGGAGAAATAAATTCTTGTGAGAGTGCTCGACTGTTTCAGGAGCTAAATATAACTACTTAATTTACTCACATAAAATTAATATACGAAAGTATAGATTTATGCGTAAACTTTAAGTATTTACTTCAAAAGTGCTCAATACGTAGGTAGAGCTAGTTAGTGATTTATAAAATATATATGGCGATTAAGCTACACTGAATATTCCGCGTTTCATCGACTCTAGGACTCTTCAGGCTTATGCGTGAATTCTGTGGTTGTTTATCGTTTTTATATGCTCCTCTTCTATTGAGATTTTAGTTAGCCAATCAGCTTTCTAGTATTCACTGCGCCCTTCCTATCAGCCAAAGGCAAAGGATCTGTTTTAAAACTAGGTTAGTGTTTTTTTTGTTAGTTTTATATATAAATATATATATATGTGTACATACATATATGTGCATATATATACATATATATATATATATACATACATACATGTATATATGTGTTATAGTTTATGTATATTCATGTTTATTTAATTTTGTTAATTTTATTTATTTGTTTATTTTCTATTGTTTTTGTTAGTTTTAAAACTATTTTGTATCGCTATCCTAGAGTAAATTTTATCTTGTGAATACAGTTATTTGCTATTTCTCTTCTACATTTTAATAGATGTTGGGGTTCTTTAAAGTAAAGGATAGCAAATTTTTCATGAAGGCATACTCTACATTGGTCGTCTAGGTCTCTACACGTGGTAGCTTGACTTATTATTTTCCATTCGACTACCGGCGAATGTTCGCTTTCTTTGAGTTCCCAGTATTTATTCGCTAGTGTTGTTTTTGTACGGTGTTTTTTTATTGTTGAATGTACTTTTGTGGTTAGTATCGGGTTTTGAAATCTAAGGAAGTCACACCTACGTAATATTTCTTGTTATTCGGGTTTTCTTTCACAAATATTGTTGCCTGATAAACTACGCTTTTGGTTAGACTTACACAAAATCCTCAATAAAAATACCTTAAAGGTATCCTACAATTGTTGCGAAAATTTAGAGATGATAATTAAAGCACATAATAACAAAATATTAAATAAAAACAATGTAAACAACAACAAAATAAAAATAAAAAAGTAAACAACATGACAAAACTAACACAAGCAGAAATAATAATAATAATAATAATAATAATAATAATAATAATAATAATAATAATAATAATAATAATAATAATAATAATAATAATAATAATAATAATAAACCAACCCCGGACAAGAACAACCATACCATAAATAAAAATACTAATAACCAACAAGATAAATGCAACTGTAGACACCGCACACTTTGCCCAGTTCAAAATAAATGTCTAACCAAAAGCATAGTTTATCAGGCAACAATAATTGCGAAAGAAAACCCGAATAACAATAATGTTTTCTCAATCATTAAATCTTTTCTCTCTTATAGGCTCACAAGAGTAGGTGTTGATGGGCATAAATCAGAGGCCCTAGGTATTAATGCTGGAGTCCATTAGGGGTCCATCCTGGGCCCAACTCTCTTCCTGATCTACATTAATGATCACCCAAAACACATTCTCTAATCATTCGTTGACATCTATGCCGATGACACGACCATTTATGGCAACACATCACAGGCTGTAAATGACAAAGTTTTCTCTGATTCTTTCTCCTCTAATCTCGAGCGTGTGGTACAGTGGGGCCAGAGGTGGTTAGTTAATTTTAATGCATCTAAAACTAAACTCCTATCTTTACATCATCAACGCTCTGACCCAATCTGGCATCAATTGAAATGGATGGCTCTCGTCCATGTTTTGATAAGCTTCTAAGCTTGACCTTTACTTCTGACCTAAAATGAAACATGTACATCAAGTCAGTTGCCAAGGTTGCTGGAAAAATGATAGGATCCTTCTGCCGCCCCAGAAGATATCTCACTGCTGATGCAATTCTCTATCTATATAAAAGTCAAGTACGTCAAAGGATGGAATACTGCTGCCACATCTGGACAGGAGCTGATAAAAACAGCGTATCCTGCCTTGGCAGAGTATAACATAGGCTTCGTGGCTTAGCGGGGATGACCCTTTCTCTTCTCTACAACCTCTCTCCCACAGGAGAGACGTTGCGAGCCCTTCTTTGTTTTATCATTACTTCCATGGCAAGTGCCCGTCTGAGCTCCAATCTCTTGTCCCCCCTCGCCAATCTTTCACGATAAACACCCGTCTAACTGAAACCACTGCCAAAAATTTTCCCTACTCTTTATCTGTGCCAAAACCAAAACGTAGATTTCATGAACAAAGCTTCTTTCTTAGAAGTGCACGCCTTTGAAACTCTGATCCGCTTTCCTGTTTCCTACCTGACTACAACCTGGATGTCTTCAAGTCCAACATAAACAAATTTCTGATTAACCGCTCCCTTAATTAAGACACTTTATCAAATCTCCAATACTACCGTACTATACACGCAATAACCCTTTTCCATGAGTGGCTTCCGGGCCTTGATAAGTGGTGACTACCTTGTAAAAAAAATCAAACAAGTAAAATATTTGTTTATTTTCCTAATATTTCGTTGTATTTGGCTTTCAAGCGCACTTAATGCATATTTTAATTTATTCAAATTAAAACAACGTTTCTCTATGAACTCTCATTCTTTGACGTTATTCTCGCGTTACCTGTGCACAGTTCAAGCATTTCAAAATACAACCACTAGAAACAATCCGCGGCTCTTTACAAACAGACTTCTTTCTCCAAATTTACAACAAGGCAAGGAAGAAGAAAAGAAAAAAAGAAACAACACACTGAGGATGGGGGGTACCTCTTAAATATATTTGTGATCAATTTCAAACATGTAAAATATTTGTTTAGTTTTCTAATATTATGCTGTATTTGGCTTTATGAACTCTCATTCTTTGACGTAAATCATGTTTAATTCTTATACACTTTCTTAACACAGTCAATTGGAGGAGCAGGCTGTAGAAATTTATAGAACAACGCAAATAAAAGATTCATCAAATTTGTGTACAATAAAACTACTACAAATGAAAAATGTGTGATTTTTCTAAAAGAAGGAAAAGACAGTTGAAAATGCAACGTCACTTGCATATTGGATTTTTATAAACGAATTGTTCATATCAAATAAACCCATCATAAAAGTCGTTCGATCTGTAATGTCATACTAAATCATAAATCAAGGTTGTGATTGAATGTCGTAGTTCAGAGAAGAACCAATGAACCATATATTTACGTATGTAAATGGAATAGTTTAATTACAGCAAGATAGTATGCACTGATGTGGAAATACTAGCTGAAAATTTCCCGAGTCCCGCAGAAACATTATCCAGATTACTTCCCAGTATCATCAAAACCAGCAGGAACGCATTCTTATCTCCCAAATATATTCGCCTAGAATATATAGGTAGAGATAGAAATCAAGCTGGAACTTAGTAGTCTAAGCCAGGTTTTTAATATTTCATATGTAAATCAACCCATGAGCTAGCAATCAGTTTATACTCAGCATAATGGAATATTCCAGTCTATTTTCGGTCTATATTTATAAACTAGCATTATAGAAATGCTTGCAGTTTATTCTCTTTTAGTTTAACTGAGAATTGGTTCCTAAATTCAATAATAATATTTTTAGGAATAAATAACAATAAAATGAGAGGTGAATAGAAGGAAATACAAAGAGAAATGATTGTTAAGATGTCTTTTAAACAAACTCCTAAAAGCATAAACCTTATGGCATGTTGCATCGGTCCTCAGTTTCCGATTATTTCCTTTTATTGGTAATGTTGAATTCTATAATAACAAACACGAATAGAAAATCAGTCAACGCATTTTCTTTTGAAGGTTAGTTCATGACTTAATCCGAGGAAGTTTTATAACTAAAAATGAAACGTGATCTACACACGTGAGTTTGGTTTGATGTTTCGGATTTTTTAGCTTATTAATTATTTACACATATTTTGTTAAACTTGTTTCAAATTTAATCCAAATTATTTTTCAATTGATTTGTGAAATAATTGGCATGTGTGCGATAAAATTAGTGTTTGTATTTACTAGATAGATAAGTGTCCACTAAGCATTTAAGGTACTTACAATCCTCGGTTACAAAAATGGAAAATGTGGATAACGACGATGAATTTGTTCGTATACAGTCTGAACGTTGCCAAAAAAAATGGAACAAGAAATCAGATTCCCTGGTGCTGGAACGTCATTTAGCCCTGCTTGATGAAGGGTACATAGAAGTCAGTCTCGGCGTTTAGAATGGTTTGGTTTACGAACGAAGTAGGTTAGTGGAAAATATAAGTAGTAAGTGAATAAACAGAGTGCTCGTGCCGGATAGAAGGATTGCCGAAGATAATTAGGGTCAAACCGTATTATGAAAAAAAGAGGAAAAGGAAATAATTGTTGCATAATGTATTGATATCCGATTTAGGTTTGGACACAAATAATGCCTTTGGCTTTTTGGATCAGGTATCAACCGTAACTGCCTAGAATAATCTCCCCAAAAGGAGCTGAGCAGTTAAGATACAAATGGGCCGGAAAAGTAAACAAAATGTTAGACCAACAAGTATTGTCTTGAATAATCTCACCACATGGGGCGTAGCAGTTTATATACCAATAAGCCATATGACTAAGCAAGAGGTTATGATAACTAGTTTGCTCAAGAATTTTTTTTTCAACAAAAAGAAAATTATTTGGACAGTTGGCGTGAACGTTTCTTTAAACGAGTACAAGGAGAGATATATTAATATTATGATTGATAGGATGGGTAATAATGAATCGAAAGTTGAAAGGGAAAGAAAAGAGAATGCATAAGAAAAAAACTCACACGACTAGAAAAAGTAACAAATGAACCTTGGAATACAATTAATAGTATGATATAGCTGTTATAAAGACTGTCGAAATAAGCAAGAAACTTTATTACTCAAAAGAAAAAACATACCCCCGTTTAAGTTTGACCTAGGACTAACAATTATCAAAAACTTTTCAATGGAACTCAGGTATAATCTGCCTCGATTTAAATGGCTGTATAACATATTGTAACATTCACAACTTTAATCCGGGATATTTTAGCACTGATGCAGTAAAAGTTCTCAATATATCAGAAATATATTTTCCCTACTTTTACAATTAACTGAGTTTTCCCCCTATTTCACCTTAAAAAGTTGTCTTTAAATATTAAAAAAATATGTTAGGGTTCTTTTTTATACAAAGAAAAAGAGAAAAAATAAACAAATAGAAAAGGAAATTTTGAGGAATAAAGGTTAACTAAAAAGGTCAAACAAACTATACACTAAGGCATTGCATTTATTTACTCATATTTTTAGTTTTAACTTTTGAGTTATCTTGTTTTCTTTTATTAATCCGGTATATAAAGAAGCCGTTGAAACGTATGTAGCAACGTCATAACACCCATGCAAATGACCAAGCCGGTATGCGAGATGACGTCAAAGTGGGGGAAGAGAAGGGAAATAAACATTTAGAGAAAAAGGCACCACATGGCGAGAGACCGACAAGCATATATCGGTGTGAGATAAACGTGTGACACGTGGACTGAAAGAGCGCTTTTGAAGAAGCAAGGGTCAATGTGCGAGCAACTTATGAAAAAAAATGCAATCTGAACTTTGAACAAAAAATTGTCGGGCGACCTTGTGTTGTGGGGTGAGCTACAGACATAACAGTGGAAAGAAAATGAGGGCTTAAAAAAATCCGAGGGACAGGACAGTGAGGCGAAGGTGGGCTGGTGTGACAGATTTGAAACCCGCATGGCGACAGGACAATCAAACGTATTGACGCTGGAGGAGAAAAGGCACGTGTTCGACACTGCAGAGATTGTTATTTCAACAACAAGTTTTTATTTCAACAACAACAAGAGTTTCAACTCGTTTTTTTATACAACATCATTTATTTCCTCATTCTATTGCCAGGCGTGACTTCTCGTTACGGCTGATCATCCTCTTAAATGTACTCTCGAACGTTTTCAACATCTCTAATGTGATCGTCTCGAACGTGCACCTTCCTTTTTCATAGTCTTCTTTTTTCCTTATCGTGACGTCATTTCACTCACGGCTCAGTATTTGCATATGTAATGCTATGACCCTTTAGGCTGTGATCATAGCGTAGTATCTGTTAACTGTGGCAAGCGGGGTCAAGGATCAAAACATTATCATTATTGTTATTGTAATTTTGTTAATTGATTTCAGCGACGGATGGTCGCTGGATCAGTTATTATAATTAGAAGAATACACAATTAAATTGCGGAAGAAATGATTGACGTGTGAATCGCAAAAGGAATGTGAAAATAGAAAATAGATGTAAACATTATTTTGGGGTTTTGAATAAACAAATGACTAGTTGTGCATTAGGTTGGTCTGAGACATGTAATTAGGTGGCGTAAGAGAACACGTGATATAGTTAGTTTTGAAGAGAGTCAGAGAGTTGAAGATTGACCACCAGGCGGACAGACGTCTAGACAGGGGTGGATAGACAGCTAGGAGCGGGCTGTATGAACAGAAAATGTAGACTAACTACAGATCCTGTGAAAACCATTTGAGACAACTGTAATAAATTTATATTATAAAAATATAAAGAGTTGTTTTATGGTTTCACAAATAAGAACAGATGTCTCAATTATATGGTGCTGATCGTTTTATAGTTCGTCACGGAGCAGCGGGAAGATACAAAAGAACTCTTAAAGAAAAAGGTATGAAGCATATATTATTCTTCTTATATATGAACTGTAAAAATATCCGGTGTGATAAGTCTGATACAACATGACTCAGTTTACACGTCTGATACGTCTGATACAACATGATTCAGTTTACGCCTGCTGGGTAGACAACATGCATACGATTTATACGTTTATTATCTGTCTGTTAAAAGAACAATATCTTACATCCACTAGATAACACATGACACGTTTTAATATATCATCTCCTCAAATATAAACGAATATACAATACATATAGCTGTCCGCGTTAGACACATTTTGACTTTAAAAAATTGTTGTCGAGTAAATAATGTTTTTAGTAATTTTTTAAATAAATATGACCAATTTATCGAATAGGTGTGATCTTTTCGATTTGCGCAAAGAGGTCACGAGTTTACTCTTCACCCAGGAGCACTTTATAAGGAACCTCGCTAAAGATATTAAGATTATGTCAATGCCAATAATAAGAAAACGATTATTCTGAAGCTTTCTTTATGATCGCAACTACAGAAGAAAATGATTTTCTAAATCTGAGGATAATTCAATCATCTGACAAAATCAAAGTGAGTGCAGCTGTATGGCTTTTGCGGAAAGTTGCAAGTGAAGCTCTGGACGTTAAATTTGAACTCAACCTCAGATCAAAAGTCTCAAACTCTTCTCTTCTTCTCTTCTTCTCTGCACTTTCCACTGACGCCCAAAATAAAGGCTCTTTTATAGAGAGACCCAACCACATCTCATTTGCATACCCTCTCCCCCCTCTCATCACATCACGTGATTTTCAGTCCATAAATACCAGGAGGCGGCCATTTTTCTTTTTTCCTTTTTTTTCTTTCCTAACACGAGCCGCACGATGCATGAGGTAATGTTCTTTACTTTTAACCACATGCCCCCTTCATCTCTAAGATCAATAATTAGTATCATAGTCTGCCATCCACGCTGGGCGTCTTCGTTCACGGTGCGATCATCGAAGAGGCTCTTCTTCAGACACTTCCACATCAGCATCAACCTCCCCTTCCTCTGATGGCAAGGAGACTCTCTGTATATCTAAAATGTGACGAGGCATTCCGTCAATCGCTACCTTGTTTTTGGAGAGTACTTCAGTCACTGTACCTTTTCCCCAGCGAGTCGTGCAACGAGAATTGGGTGGTTTCACCCACACCTCTTCACCAACTGCGATGTCCACGCAGGCCTGTTCTTCTCTCTGTGTTACAGCCAATGGATGTCGCCATTCATAAGAAAAAATAGACCGGCGCGGCACTGAATTTTCATCTTGACCAGCCTTCCGCGTCATATTGTACCAAAAAACTGCTTCTTGGGGCGAAATCTGGCTTCTTGATGCCACAGCATTTATAGTGCGATGGTGCCTCTCTATAATTCTATTTCCACTTGGACGGTATGCAGCTCTAAAATATAGCCCCACATTCCACTTGTCACATGTCTCTAAAAACTTCCGAGCGGAAAGACGTACCATTATCCACCAACACCTCTTCTACTGGCCCCCTTTCCATGAAAACCTCCTCGACAACTCTCTTTACCTCTTCTACTGTTTCATTCTTAATTTTCCGCCATATCGCTACTCTCCCAGGCCCACAATCAATCATAGTTACATGCGATTCATGTTGATAATGTGTGATGTCAATGGCCAATCTCCACCAATTCTCTTCAACATGCAGTTCCCCTTTTTCGTGTCTAGCCGGTGCAGGGTCGATTGATTGGCATTCCCTACATTGTTCCACCACCTTTTGGACGTCTTGCATTGTGACGTGTGGGTTTACTTTTCTTGCCAGGTAATGGGTCCGTTCCTTTCCAAA
Organism: Euprymna scolopes; assembly: GCF_053919585.1. Lineage (NCBI taxonomy): Eukaryota > Metazoa > Mollusca > Cephalopoda > Sepiida > Sepiolidae > Euprymna > Euprymna scolopes. The sequence goes on from NC_136522.1 coordinate 39,917,064, forward strand.
ATGATGCAAGTTATGCAGGTCTTTTAAATTCTCTACTGCACAATATGCTGGAGCCCCGTCTCTTTCCTTGTGTAGCCAGGCTTTCTTGACTCTTGTCAGCCCATCTGCTTTATTTTTTTGTGACGGAACTAAGGTAATAGTTACCTTTAGTTCGAATTCTCGAACCAAGTCTCTCAGCGCTCCAAGTGTACGCTCGATAAGCATCTCCGCTGCTCCTTTTGTTTTGATCCGCTTATCATCGGACAGCTCCGATTTAATCCACAACACTACTGTTACAGAGTCTGCTTTAATATCAACTATATGTAGCCCCCATTTTAGAGCCAGATTGATGCCTTTCATCACAGCATCGAATTCCGCAACTATCATCCTTTTTGCGTAGCCATACACTATCGTCCACAGCCACTTCTCCTATTTCCAATAATACCCCTAATGCTACACTGCTAGCATCGGTCCATATCAAGCCTTTATGGCCCTCCTTTACATGCTATTCTCCTCTCACAGGGTCCATTTTTTCACTTCTGCAGTGACTTCTTGTATCATGAGAAGCACTTCTTGATCAACTGCATCTTCCCAACTGTCTGTCCCAGTCTGCCTTTTAATAAAACTGCACGCAGTTCGCAGCCATCCAGCTATTGGGTAGTGGCCAACCAGCTTTCCACATATAGAGAAAAGCTCTCTCTTGGCTAGGTCAACCTTGGCTTCAGGGATCTCATTCCTTGCCCAACCATCAATTTTCTTGCCTTATTGTTCTGTAGTCGAAATCCCAAAGCCATTCCGTTTTCCAGTGACTCAGGTGGTTTTGTCGTCAGTCCATATGCTTTGATATGCTCTCTCACCCTTTCCGCAGTCACCTCTGTTTCGTCCACTAGTACATCGTCGATGTAAGAGCAGGTGCCTCTCTACACTGCATCGTCTTTGGCCAACACTGTTTAAGAACTGCCGTCATTATCTTTGGTGCAGAGTTCAGACCAAATCCTAATCTGGTCAGACAATAAACTTGACCTTTGTACTCTACCAACTGATATTTCCACAATTTCTCATCAACATGAAGTTGGAGGTAGGCTGACTTCAGGTCCACAATTTTAGTTAACTACTTCATCCTCCTCCATTTCCTTATGACTTCTTCACACACGTCGATTCCGTCCTTTGTTTGAGAAGCGACAAACTTATTCAGCTCACGGAAATCCAACACTGGCCTAACTTTCTTCTTAATAATTTGGACCACAGCCAGGAGTGGCAAAATTCCTTCAACTTTCCCTGACCACGGCATTAATATTCCTTCATCTATCCATCTCTCAACTTCTTTTTCAAACTGCGGCTCCGCAGCTCCTTCCAGTGTACTTTTGTAGCAGCTGACCCGATTCGTCAATACGGGTGGCTCCGCGGTCCATCTCCATTCTACCATCCGTTTTTCACCATCGAAGCAGGCTCGAAAGTCATCATCCTCAATCAGACACGGTCAGGGTTTCGACGGTTGGTGGGTATCACCCCTGTTATTCCCGGTGCACTCTGATTGCCAAACTTTACCTGGCCTTTAGCCAGTTCCTCCCAGTCCGTCTATCGCGTTCAGGCCCAGCACCACATCAATTCTTGCAACCAGTCTATCCAGAACTATCACTCTTAGTCGCAATGGCATATTCCTTACTACAATATCCGCATCGGCCTCTCCACATCATTCCACTTCTCTGCCATTCACCGCTCTACCGTTGCTGGTTCCATTCCAAGAGTTGGCGACGCTCGTAGTAATAAGTGTTGTTGTACATCCAGTATCAACAAGAGCTCTAGCCCTCTTTCGATTGATTGTGATCACTAACTGTGGTAACAAACTGTCATACACCTGTTCAGTATAAAAGGGGTGACTACTGGCGCAATAGCACCCTTTTACTCGTTTCCCAGAAGCGAAGGGCAATTCCTGCTAATGTGCCCTACTTGGCCACACCGAAAACAGATAATGTCTGGCCGTGGCTTCTTACAATCTCTCATCAGGTGTAGTCCTTGACATCGAAAGCATTTACCGGTAAATCCACGGCCTTGCTTCATCACTGGTCGCTCCTTTCTGCTTGCCACAGCAGCCACGACTTCCCCCAGCTCACCGGGTTGTAACCGGTTTTCAATGCTCTCAGCAATGGCCTGATCCGTCTCTCCCATTTCTAGATAGACCGCTAGAATACTTCCTTCCAAATACATTGGTATTAACGTGGCTACATCCTCGATCTTCTGCAGCCTTGCAACCAACTTCAGCTTGTTAAGCCACTCAACCATGTCACCTTCTCCAGTAAAAGGCCTCAGGATATCGCTGCTCAATCTTACGCCCTCACCCATCTTTGTCACTGCGCCGAAATAGCTTAACGTTAAATTTGAACTCAGATCAAAAGTCTTAAACTCAAATCCAACTGTTCTCTTCTTCTCTGCACTTTCCACACTGACGCCCAAAATGAAGAAGACGGCTCTTTTATAGAGAGACCCAACCACATCTCATTTGCATACCCTCTCCCCCTCTCGTCACATCACGTGATTTTCAGTCCATAAATATCAGGGGGGCATTTTTTTCTTTCCTAACACGAGCCGCGCGATGCATGAGGTAATGTTCTTTACTTTTAACCACAGCTCTTAAGCTTATATGTTAGAGTTGTATTTATTAATAAAAATCTAAAATCATAAGAAGATTACGTCATGGTGATCGAAAAACAGAATAATAAGATGGTAACAATATCTAGGTCAAGGTTTGGGGTACACGTTTTAAATGCGACTATGATATTTTGATAATTTCAAGGTTGAGACTAAAATGTAAATATAAGCAAATAATTGTTTCTATTTTGAAGTATTGTCGAGGTCTGATTTTTTTACACAGGCATCACCACATTATCAAGGCCAAGAGGCCACTCGAGGATAAGGGTTAAAGAGTGTACAGTAGAAATTGGACAATATAGTAATCATTAGTAATGGAAATTCGGTAAATTTGTAAACTTATATGGAACGGCTCATCAAGAACTTATTCACGTTAGACTTGAAGACAACCATATTGTAGTCAGCCGGAAAGCAGGAAAACTGAAGAAAATTCCACAGGCGTGCAGTTTTAAGAAAGAAGCTTTGTTCATGGAATCTACGTTTAGGTTTAGGCAGGGGAATTATTGATAGTGTTTTCAACTAGATGAGTGTTTCTTGTGAAAGTTTGGCGAAAAGAGACCATAGACTGAAGCTCAGTCGAACACTTTCCATGAAAATAACGATACATCAGAGACAAACTCGCAACATCTCTTCTGTGAGATAGAGGTTGCAAGGAAGAGAAAAGGACATCTCCTACGAGGCTACGAAGTCTATTTTGAACTCTATCAAGGCAGGACAAGTCCTTTCCAGCAGCTCCTGTTGCAACAGTATTCCATCCTTGGACGTACCTGGCTCTTATATAGATAGAGAATTGCATCTACTGGATCGATAGAAAGATCCCACCATTTTTCAAGCGGCCTTTGTAGCAGATTTGATGTACGTGTTCCATTTAAGATCAAGAGTAACGGTCAAGCCCAGAAGCTCGTCAAAACTTGAGGCCTCCTGAAGACGAGAGCCATTCATTTCAATTGATGCCAGATGTGGATCAGAATGTTTATGATGTAAAGAGAGAAGCTTGGGTTTAGATGCATTAAAAGTAACAAGCCACTCCTTTCCGCGTTGTACCACATGCTCAAGATAAGAGGAGAGAGAATCAGAGTTTACTGTCTTAGATGTGCTGCCATAAATGGTAGTGACATCGGCATAAATGTCTACAAATGATGTAAGGCGTGATTTGGAAGATCATTAATGTAGATCAGGAAAAGTGTTGGGCCCAGGATTTATAAAACTTCCTCGGATTAAGTCATGAACTAACCTTCAAAAGAAAATGCGTTGACTGATTAATACTGTGAACTTCTGGTTTCTGCCCATCAACTACTACTCTTATGAATCTATCAGAAAGAAATGATTTAATAATTGAGAAGACATTTTCAACTATACCATAGCTAGAGATCTTGTGAAGTAAACCTTCATGCCATACCCTATCAAAGGCCTTAGATATTTTAAGAGCAATTGCCCTAGAAATGTTGCCTCCATCGAGAGATTAGCTAATCCTATGAGATATAACTGTAAGCACATCTGCTATAGATCAAGCAGAACGGAAACCATATTGAGTGTCACTAAGAAGGTTATTTTTGTTGAGATGGTTGATTACTTCTGTATTTAACACAGATTCCAGCAACTCATGATGCACAGGAGACTTATTGACTTGAGAGGGGATGAACGATCACCTGAATTCTTAAATACAGGGAATACTGATGAGATTTTCCAGGGTGAAAGGAAGCTATTCTCCTTAAGACAACGTTTAAACAGTTTTGTAAGTATGGGCGCTAGTTCTGTTTTTTTTTGAGTACTATAATTAGAATACCGTCAGGGCCAGTTGCTTTACTGGAATCAAGGTTTTTGATAAGCTTGGCAACATCACGTACATATATATGCATATCACATAGCGTGTTTTCTAATACAGGAGGAAATATTGGGGGTTGGCTGCCTTGGTCGCAAAGGGTAGAATTAGCTGCAAAGTTTTTGGCAAGGAGTTTGGCTTTGTCTGATGCTGACGAGATTACCGCAGGTCCATTGATGATAGTTGGAATAAAGCACACGCTTCTGTTCAGGATTCTGTTTGCTATTTGCCAAAACTGGTGGGAACCACGCCGCTGCTCAGCTACTTTCGACTTGACAGATTGAGCATACAACTCTCTTGCGTTCTTTATTACTTTCTTACAATGGTTGCTGGCAGTCCTGAAAGCGGCTTTAGTTTTCATACATCTATTACGTTGGAAGTAGTGGAAAAAGTGATTTCTGTGCGCAATGGCAGCAGCACATTCTGGAGAGAACCATGGTTGGCTGTTAGGTTTTTGCTGGAACTTTTTCGAGGGTATGAAACGGTCTATACCTACAATTAACCATTCCGTCAGGTCTGATACTATAGAGGACAGATCCTTTTTAAACATGGAACGCAGAGGAAGATCCGATATAAATGTACGGAAGCTATCCCAGTCAGCCTTAGTGTATCGATATACTGTACGATGGAGAGGTACGTCTTAATTGATACAACAGAGTGGTCGGAAGATCCAAGAGGATACAGAACAAACTGAACAGGGCAAGTTGTGAGAAAAAGGTCTAGTAGACTCGCATACTGGCCGTCATTGTCGGGCACACGGGTGGGTTCGTGAACAATCTGAGTGAGGTCATAAGCAATGGAGAAATCATGACAGAACCTCCCCTCATCATCGGTCTTGTTTGAGTGGGTCAACCATTCGACGTTGTGAACATTGAAGTCTCCACATACGTGAATGTCAGCTGAAGGATAAGCAGATAGGATTTTGTCAATTTTCTCAGACATGCTTTTAAAGATAGTAACTCTGCTGTTGTGGGGGCGATAGAGAGTATATAAATGCAGTAATGTGAGCTAATGCATAATATGTAAATATAAATGCAGTAGTGTGAGCTAAAGCAACCCAGAAGCACATAGAGGGTAAATTAGGATCTTCTCTGGAGATGTCGCTACCACATGGAAAGCCATCTTTAATATAGGCACATATTCCATGCCCATGGCGATATTGGGGATCAGATTTAGAAGTTAAGCTAGAATATCCTTTAATTGCGAACTTTTCTAGGGAAATAGCCTGCCCAATGCCAGTTTCGCTTAAAGATAAAAGGTCTGGTTTAGTCTCCTTTAATTGAGGTTCAATCTCTGGAAGGTTAGAACGTAGACCCCTGATGTTGGAGAAGGAGACATGGTAGTAGGGGTCTACCTTGGAAGTTGGAGAACCGGGTTTAATCGTGTATTTTTTCTTGAAACTTGTCATGATGGAATTTTGGAATTTGTGGACTAGGTCATCAGATTTGCTTAGAGCAGGACAGAGAGGGGAAACTAAGAGAGAAAAAGAAACGAAGAATTTAAGAAACTACTGCATGGTCCAGAATCCATTCATCAAATGGCAATACAGCAGCCCCAGTACTTTGCACCTGCTGATAGGACAGCCTCCTTAGTGGTTTATCCAAGGTTCGGGTCCCTGACTATCAGGCGGATAATGTCAGCCCAGATAAAACGTTTACCTCCAGCACCCTTACTAGTAACATGGCTATAAGGATAGACATAGAAACAGAAAATTTCCGCCATCTCTGCCAATTGTTCACGCAAAATACTGCCAACCTAGAAAACAGCTTTTTCTCCTCCTTTTGTCAGAAAAATCACTCATTAAAAAATGAGGACTGAGTGACAAATAAGGAGAAGCGAGAGTAACGGGAGCTGCCGATAACGCATCCACAATGCGTTTTCTACTCTCCATTAAAACAAACAAAACTATTAAGTATTATACTTAATGAAAGTCAAACGGACGTGTTTCAGGGAAAGTATGGTGATAGATTCCCCTCTCACGAACAATACAATTACCTAATCTATTTTCCAATCAATTGGTAGATAAATAAACATTTATGGACGATAAAAACGCTAGCATTTAATAAAACAGAAATACATAAATTAAATACTGAAATAAAATGTAGTTATTAATATTTTTTGAATCTAAAGATAAAAAGTACGATTAATATAGAAGTCACTTATCTCGAAAAAACACTTCCGTCTACAAAATGCAAACTGTAGAAAAGAATTTAAGTTTTAATAACATCAGCGTTCAAAAGACTTTTTTTTAATTAACAGTTAAAAGAAAAGCGTTATCTTATTCTAGACTTTAGCTAGTCATGTTTGAAGAAACTTGTGACATAAAAGAAAAGCGGAGGGGGATGTTCCGAAAGTTAGTTGCAAGATAAAATGAAAGCAGGATTAAAGGGCAGGGACTGAAAGGATAATATAATGGATTTTAAAGTATTCTGATTTGTAAGCATTTCATATATGAAATGTTTTTTTTATAAATGCAATCTTATGAGCATTCATAAGATAGGTCCAATTATGAAATGTTTTTTTTTAGCTATCATCTTTGCTACAACAGTTTTGCAATTTGGGACCAATTAAGAACAAATAAAGAAAGGAGTGTAACACGAAGACATGAAATCTCACACAAGGATTGATATAATCAAGTGACATAACCTAGCATATAAATGCAATCTTATGAGCATTCATAAGATAGGTCCAATTAATCTACATATTTATTGACGTCATAAATTATGACACCAATAATTAATGACATCATCCATCAAAAGATAACACAGTAGATATGTCAAACAAGGCAAAATACTTAATTGAAAAGTAAAAGAAGTGAAATGAGGCAAATAGCATAAGTAAAAGTAGTAAGAGAGGAACCAAGAAAAGAAAAGCTCGAAAGAACAAAATAGCACATCTAAGACAGTAAACGACCAAGTTCTCTCCAATTCTCTCTCCTCTGATCTTAAGCACGTAGTACAATGGGGTAAAGAGTGGCTGGTTACTTTTAATGCATCTAAACCCAAGCTTCTCTCTTTACATCATCAACATGCTGATCCACATCTGGCATCAATTGAAATGAATGGCTCTCGTCTTCAGGAGGCCTCAAGTTTTGACAAGCTTCTTGGCTTGACCATTACTCCTGATCTTAAATGGAACACGTACATCAAATCTGTTGCCAAGCCGCTGGAAAAATGGTGGGATCTTTCTATCGATCCGGTAGATATCTCACTGTTGATGCTATTTTCTATCTATATAAGAGCCAGGTACGTCCAAGGATGGAATACTGTTGCCACATTTGGGCAGGAGCTGCTAAAAAAGGACTTGTCCTGCCTTGATAGAGTTCAAAATAGACTTCGTAGCCTCGTAGGAGATGCCCCTTTCTCTTCCTTGCAACCTCTATCTCACAGAAGAGATGTTGCGAGTTTGTCTCTGATGTATCGTTATTTTCATGGGAAGTGTTCGACTGAGCTTCAATCTATCGTCCCCCCTCGCCAAACTTTCACAAGAAACACTCGTCTAGCTGTAAACACTATCAATAATTCCCCTCCACTCTTTATCTGTGCCTAAACCTAAACGTAGATTCCATGAACAAAGCTTCTTTCTTAGAACTGCCCGCCTGTGGAATTTTCTTCCGTTTTCCTGATTTCCGGCTGACTAAAATATGGTTGTCTTCAAGTCTAACGTAAATAAGTTCTTGATGAGCCGTTCCATATAAGTTATCAAATTTACCAAATTTTCATTACTAATGATTACTATATTGTCCAATTTCTACTGTACACTCTTTAAACCTTATCCTTGAGTGGCCTCTTGGCCTTGGTAATGTGGTGATACCTATGTAAAAAAAAAACGTGAGGAAATAAGAGAGAAAGGTTGGGGGAGCAGGGCATGTAACAAATACTGACCCAACGGGTTACGTCTTTTCTAGTTTTCTTTTTTAACTAAGCGTAATTAACGGAGAAAATCCTTGAGCGTTACAGACCAAAGAATAGGGCTTGTAAAAAAAAAAGAAAAAAAAAGAAGCTTTTTGGAGTGCATCAAGCCCAATTTGTGTCATATCTTCAACCCAGCTACAATCGACACACACTTTTCAAAATAATCAAACTTCTTAAATGGTCAAATTTATTTCAGGAAAAAAAAGGTGAAAGACAAACTGACTGACCGAGAGAGAAACAAAGACGTATCTACAAATAGAAAATGTATCTACTAATCGTAATACAAACAAAATGATCAACATTTAAAATACCCACGGTTCACAGTTATACACCATTAAACAACATCATTATTTACTGTTCTTCCAACGTATGCCGAGTTAGATACAAGGTCGGTTCTTAATGTAATGGCCACCCACATCCCTCAATGGAAATTCTAGGTGGGACAAAAATGAAAATGGCTTCAATCTATAAGTATTTCTCTTCACTGAGCGAGAATAAAAAAATAATGAAGTATATATATATATATATATATATATATATATATATATATATATATATATATATATATATATATATAGCTTAATGTAAAAGGAAAAGAGAAAGATCAATTCCACAAAAGGAGACTCATCCGGATAATGCCAAGCTCAACAATAATTATTGTAGTTTATACAATAGGACAACAAGAGTATGAAATGAAGACACAAAACAATATATATCAGTTGTTCAGATTGTGTACTATTGCTTATTGACTTATGTGGATTCTCTCCGGTGTAACTGGTACTATAGGTTTGGGTTGTCAGGTTATTAGTTGTCGTATTAGACAGGAGTTCTGTTACTGTACATGAATATATGACGTCTGAGTGTACACAATCATTCTCCAGTGGGCAGCTAGTTGGGTCGTTACAATTGCAGTTTGGTTGGGCTAGACTAGGGTTTCCATTAATTATATTCTGCATTGATTCTATTTTCTTATTATTAATGCTTATAATAGTTTGTGCTACATTAGGCATAGTTTAGAAGGATAATTTGATAGAGTTTTATTTAGAATCGTGCTGTATATGTGAGGATACTTGAAAGAATCTTCTACTAATTTAAAGAATTCTTTTGGGATATTAGTTTGGACGTTATTATTATAGGGGGGTTGAACCAAATATTGGACTTTCTTCTGATCCGTTTTTTTGGGGGGGGTCTGTTCAACTTGTATGAGCTTTTCATTGGTAGGAGTATTTGGTACATGATACTTATAATTCGATCTTGCCTTATTATTTTGCCTCGACTTGCGTTTAGTCATGTTGTGGGTCACTATGCCTAAGGTGCTGGATATTTTTTCAGCATTATTCGTATCATACTTAATTGCGTCTTTGTATCCAGAGTTTGCTAGTGCGTCGTTATAAAAGGTGAAGCTTTCGTGAAAATTTTATGGTTTGCGGAGAGATTAGAGATTCTTTTGGACACCGAGGTAGGGATTGCGTTAATGACGGATCTGGGGTGATTGGAGAATTTGTGGACATCCCTAATGAAGTTTACGCTAGACGCCGCACCTTCCCCATGCTACCTAGCACCTTCTCTACTCTTCTGATGAGAAGCATTAGGCTTCGAAATGCCCTGGCATAAAGAGCCCCTCCCCCCCAAAAAAAATTTTGGCCTGTATTCCATTATTAAATAAAATGATCTATTATAAATCTACCAATGTATAGTTTTATGTCTTCATTTTATACTCTTGTTGTCCTATTATATATATATATATATATATATATATATATATATATATATATATATATATATATATAATATATATGGCGATTAAGCTACAATGAATATTCGGCGTTTCATCCACTCTAGGATTAGTCAGGCTTATGCGCATATGACTTAGGCGCATAAGCCTGACGAATCCTAGAGTGGATGAAACACCGAATATTCAGTGTAGCTTAATCGCCATATATATTTTATAAATTACTAACTAGCTCTACCTACGTATTGAGCACTTTTGAAGTAAATACTTAAAGTTTACGCATAAATCTATACTTTCGTATATTAATTTTATGTGAGTAAATAAAGTAGTTATATATATATATATATATATATATATATATATCGTTGTAAAACCAGCTTTCAGATATGAACCCTCTTGCAATGCCCTATCGAAATGTTAGAACAGCTCGTATAGGAAATTATTCGACAAAAAATACAATGACGTAATTGATGACGTCAAACTACGTCATAACTTCTCGGGTCGATAATAAAAACGATTCTTTACAGTGTGTTGTTTGTCACTTAAACCACGAGCAGAAACAGCATACCAAGAAAATATATTCTCAATAAAAAAAATTAATCAATTAATACATACGAGCATTGCACAGTTCTCGAAGCGTTATCATTATTTTCTATTTTAATGATTATTTTCATTTTGTTATTACACGAAACTTTATCTATACATATTGTTTATATTGCGGAAAGAAAAGTAACATATTGGGTCCTTTCACTCTTTTCAGGTTAATTTATTTTTGGGGCCTCATTAATTTCTTTACGAAATTTTAATTAAAGTTTAATTTTTAAAACAAGTCAACGACATTATTATATTTCATTAAATTCTAAATTAAATACAACGCCCCTTCCCACTAATTAAAAGAAATCATACAAATAAATGGGTATTTTTCCAAATAACTTATTACACACTAGTCTCGTTGGCATTTTGAATGACATGAGTCTTTCCTGCTAATTTACTAGGTTGCTATTATTGATGTTACTCAAGTTTTTCAGAGCTATGTCCGGGCACTGGTCTCAAAAGTAAAAATTTCGGCTACATACGTGCACACATGTTCCATTAACGACCTTATTTTAGGTCTATCATCATGAGGGCACTAAAGAAAAATACTAGAAATGTCAGTGCTACGCCTATATTTATAGAGAGTTTTAATAGAAGAGCAGGAAAGTTGGAAAATGTATAAAAATACTCAATTACAAAAACAAGACTAATAATATTCATTTAATTAAGACTAGCATGACCTGTGAAAATTCCACAGCAGCATCTTTCATATGTAATATATTACTGCCCAGCATTCTGTGGGCGTTCAGCATGAATGAAGACACCATCATATTATTCTAGCCTTTTGTTAAACTGTATCGCCCCCTTTACTACACTAATAACTTTGATATATTGCTTGGGCTGATTATTTCATTACAAACACACTAATCAATTCAGATTTCATCATTTTTCATAATTCTTAGATATGTTACTAACTTGGACCATCATTTTTCACAATTTTAACCTACATTATCGTCTCCATTACTAAAATAATAACTTTGATATATTGCCTGGCCTGATTACTTCATTACAAACACACGATTCGCATTTCATCATTTTTCATAATTCTTGCATATGTTACTACTTTCGACAATAATTTGTCATTATTTAAACCGATATTATCGCCCCCTTACTAAAATAATAACTATTATATATTATCTGGGCTTATTATTTCATTACAAACACACCGATCAATTAACTCACATTTTATTTTTTCATAATTTTTGTATATGTTACTATCTTCGAGAATCATTTTTCATAATTTGGACCCACATTTTTGCCCCACCCATCCGCTTATTAAATAATAACTTTGATATATTGTTTGGACTGATTATTTCATTACAAACATACCAATCATTAAATCACATTTCATCATTTTTCATAATTTTTTAATATGTTACTAATTTCGACAATCATTTCTCACAATTTTAACCAACATTATAGCGCTCCTTACTACTATAATAATTGTGATATATTGCTTAGGCTGATTGTTTAATTACAAACACGCCAATTAATTAACTTACATTTCATCATTATTCATAATTCTTGGATATGTTACTAATTTCGATAATCATTTTCACAATTTTAACCAATATTATCGCCCCCATTACTAAAATAATAACTTTGAGCCGATTAGTTCATTAAAAACTTTGGGCCGATTATTTCATTACAAACACATCAATCAATTTCGGGTATTCTCATAGTATACATGTTCACCTATCTTATCCAATCCCGGGTGACACTGGGTATTCTGCTAGTATATATCTACCACCTATCTCATTCGATCCCGGGCGATGCTGAGTATTCTGGTACGATATGTTTTCCACATATCTCATTTAATCCTGGGCGACGCTTAGTATTCTACTCGTATATATTTGCACTTTTCTCATTCAATCCCAGGACTGACTTCATGTCAGCCACCCCACTGTTAAAATATACATGAAATAAAGTAATGACTAAATCGTAAACTGTTTTAGCCATTTCTGGGACTGCCTTTATATCTCCAATCCACTGTTTAAAATATACATGAAATAAAGTAATGTTTAAATCGCAAACTGTTTCAGGCATTTTTTGGGACTGACTTCTTTCCCCCATCCCACTGTTAAAAATATACATTAAATCAAGTTATGTTTAAAACGTAAATGGTTGCAGCCAATTTCCGGAACTGACTTCATACCCCCTACCCCACTGTTAAAAATATACTTGAAATAATGTAATGTTTAAATCATCACCTGTTTCAGCATCTTTTCGAACTTAATATATAAAAACATTTATACGGTTTGGGATTAGGCAACAAATACTTCAACATGAATTTCTGAGTGTAGTATCAATCTCAGCACTCCTGTGACTTTAATCCCACACCCTCCTTAAGAAGAGTGTTTGTAATTACTGCCATGAGGACATTAAGGACGAAGATATGAACTCAGGAGTACGATATATTTACATGATTTTTGGAATTGTACAAATAAGCCTCTAACGTAATCCATTTACCTGATTTTTTAAATCGGCAGTGCATCTATGTGATTTTTGGAATATGACATCTCATATCAATATAGTATGTCATAAATATATTATATGTATCTTTTTAACAGAAGATAATGACGTCACCACCGGAAGTAAACACGTCAGACTATCACCCCCCCCTACTCGGAAAGAAAGAGTAGATTATGCCTGAGATCTCATTAAACACTCACCAAATCCATTAACTCACATTTAGTATAATCTATATATTAATATGTGTGTGTTGTTAAATCTAAATATCGCCGGAGGAAAGCGAACACATTATATCTCTGCCATTTTGCATACACACCACCGCCACCCTGTGACTTCTTGCTGTCAGTATTGTCATTGGCGAATAAACATAGTTTTAACCATTCGTGTTACTTGTTATTTAAAAGTAGAAGAGATTTTTTTGTGTTCGTGTCTGATTGTCGAGGCACGCATAATTCTAATAATTCAAACAACCCGTGACTAACGATCCATTTAGTCTTATGAATTACACAACAAACATACTAATTTATAACTATGACAATTTTATACAATAACTATAAGCAATTTAATCATTAATTAATGAACATGACAAACTTTATTTAATAACTCATACATAACTATGACCAAGTTCCTATAATGACTAATTTATGATTATGGTCCACTTTATATTAAAACTAATTCATAATTATGATCAACTTTATATACTAACTTTTACTGATACATAGGTATAATCAACTTCATATAATATGTAATGTATGACTATAATCAACTTCATATAATAACAATCTATGATTATAACAAACTTACTTTTGACAAACTTCATATATTAAGTAATTCATGATTATAACTAGATTTATGCCATAACTAATTGATTATTTGACGAACTTTATATTATGACTCATGACTATACCCAACTTCGTACACAAACTAATTCATGACTATAACAAAATTCATATAATAATTAAATCATTAATATGACGGACTTCATATAGTAGCTAATTCAAACGAATTTGTCAATATAAAAATGTTATATAATAACCTATTATTACTAAAACTAGATTACATAAAAATAATTCATGACTATTATCATCTTAATGTTAACTAATTCATGGCTTTATATAATAAATAATTCACAAATATGACCAACTTTATATAATAAACTATTTATTACTATGAGAAACATAATGACCAACTTTATATAACAATAAATTTGTCACTATTCCCATATTCACAAAATAGCTAATTAATAACTATGATCATATTTATATAATTACTAATTCTGAACTATGATCAACTATAGATAAGTAAAAATTTATGACTATGACAACATTAATATAATAACTATTTCATGACTATGGCCAACTCGATTTAATAACTAATTCATGACTATGACCAACTGTATAACTTAATTCATTCATGATTATAGCCAAATATATAAAATAGTTAATTCATGAGTTTTACATACTTTATATGATAACTTAATTATAGCTATGGACAATCTTGTATATTAACTAATTCATGATTATGTTCAACTTTATTGGTCCACCGACTTAGTAGGATTTGGACCATTCGTTAAAAAAATTCTCAATAACTACTCATTACATTTTTCTGAAATTTAGCATGAAGTTACAACTAGGCAAGGAGGGAAATGTAGCATTCGGATTTTTTATAACAATTTTGGTTGCGTCCCCGGGGGGGGGGGTCAAAAAGGGGTCAAAATGGCATTTTCGGGACATAAAATATTTTCCGACCATTAGATTCTGTTGAAAATTACCCAAAAGCAAGAACGTGTTGATATACATCTGGAAACGTAATATTTGACCATGGAAAAATTCTGGTAGCATTCCCAGGGGGTAAAAGAGATCAAAATGGCCCAAAATGGCCCAAAATAGCATTTTCAGGACATAAAATATTTTCCGTCTATTGCATTTTGTTGAAAATTACCCAAAAGCAAGACCACATGACATATATCTTAAAACGTAATATTTTACCCTGGGAAAATTGTGGGGCTTGACCCCCGGGGTGTTTTAGAGTTTAAAAAAAACATCTCTTTTAGGGCTCATTATTTATTTTTTTTCTATAAATTCATACTTGTGTCTAAATAGGGGTTTTGAATGGTACCGAATTCAAATTAATGAAACGGTTTCATTTGGCTGTTTTACATCAAGCCAATGGTCTAAATGGGGGAAAATAGCAAAAACCATATAGTTTTCGGCTTGTTTATTAACTAATTGCTTACTAAGACATCTTCATAATTTATGACTATAGACAAATTTATATAACAATTTTATGACTATGACAAACATTATACTAGTTTGCTATCATATAATAACTTTTCATGACATGTCCAACTAATTCATTAATAGGTCTATATATATGGTATAGCTGGAAATGTCTTCTCAATTATGAAATCATTTCTCTTTGATAGGTTCATAAGAGTAATAGTTGATGGGCAAAAATCAGAAGCTCACAGTATTAATGCTGGAGTCCTTCGGGGGTCCATCCTGGGTCCAACTCTTTTCCTTATCTGATCATCCAAATCACACTCTTACATCATTCGTAGACATTTATGCTGATGACACGACCACTATGGTAGCACATCTAAGACCGTAAACGACCAGGTTCTCTCTGATTCTCTCTCCTCTGATTTTGAGCACGTGGTACAATGAGGAAATGAGTGGCTTGTTACTTTTAATGCATTTAAAACCATCATCAACGTTCTGATCCCCATCTGGCATCAATTGAAATGAATGGCTCTCGTCTTGAGGAGGCCTCATGTTTTGACAGGCTTCTGGGCTTGACTGTTACTTCTGATCTGAAATAAAACACGTACACCAAATCTGTTGCCAAGGACACTGGAAAAATGGTAGGATCCTTCTATCGATCCAGATATCTCACTGCTGATGCAATTCTCTACCTATATAAGAGTCAAGTACGTCCAAGGATGGAGTACTGTTGCCACATCTGGGCAGGAGTTGCTAGAAAGGACTTGTCCTGCCTTGATAGAGTTCAAAACTAATTCATGATTATGACCAAGCTATCTAATACCAACTTCATATAATAACTAATTAATGACTATGAGTAACTTAATATAATAACTAATTTATGACTGTGACAAACTTGACATATCAGCTCATTCATGGGTTTGACCAGCTTCACATAACTAATTTTGACCGATAAACATCATATAAGCACTAATTTATGACTATGACTAATTTTATAAAATAATTCTTTTATAGGTATGACCAACTTCCTATAACAATTTATAACTATAGTCAATTGCATATAATAACTAATTTATGACTATAGTAAATTTCATTTAATAAGCAATTCATATTTAATATTTAACTATGGTCAACAGAATACAAAAACTGATTCCTGACTATGGCAACTTTATATAAAAACTAAGTAGTGATTATGATCAACATTTTATAACTGATTTGTGATGACGAGCAATTACATATAATAACTAATCTGTCACTATGATAATTCATTTATAGTTAATTTTTATCGTTATTTTCATGGCAGGTGCTCGTCTGAACTCCAATCTCTGGTCCCCCCTCGCCAATCTTTCACGAAAAACACCCGTCTAGCTGAATCCACTGTGAAAAATTTCCCCCACTCTATATCTGTGCCTAAATCAAAACGCAGATTCCATGAACAAAGCTTATTTCTTAGAACTGCACGCCTGTAGAACTCTGTTCCGTCTGCCTGCTTCCCTCCGGACTACAACTTGGATGTCTTCAAGTCCAATGTTAACAAATTCCTAATGAACCGTCCCCTTAATTAAACACTTCATCAAATCTCCACACTAACGTAATGTACTTGCAATAACCCTTATCCCTGAGTGGCTTCCGGACCTTGATAAGTGGTGATCACTGTGTAAAAAAAAATGACTCTGTTCAACTTCATAAACTTCACTTTATGACAAACTTTATATAATAACTAATTTATGAATATGACCAACTTCATATAATAAGTACTCCATGAATATGAGAAAATTATATCATAACTAATTAATGTATTAAGCAATTACTCAGTATGACTAACTTCATATAGTAAATGATCCATAACTAAGACAAACTGCATATAATAACTAATTTGTGACTATAAGCAATTTTACACAGTAACACATTCATGAATATGGGAACTTTATATAATAACCAAAATGTAATGTGCATCCAGGAGACAAGCGCCCGCGTGTTTGTGTGTTGTGTGGGTGCGTAAGAGAGACGGACGGAAAGGAAAGACTTACCTCGGGACCGGCTCGGCGTCGCCGACCGAAAATAGATAAAGAAAGATCAAGATGGCGGCCGCCGTCTTTTGTAAAGGATGATATCTCGCAAAGTCACATGAATTCTCGCAATATGCAAATTTAGCCGGCCTACAACGGTCATAAAAGTGGGTGATTGAAAGACGTTGGGAGAGCGATGATTGACTTGGTCGGGAATCGTATTGCTGTTGCTTCTCGTGCCGTGTGAGGATATCTTACCGTTGTTGGGTCCGGTCTGAGTAATCGTTCGCGTCCGTCTAGGCACCTTGCTAGTTGGATTCCGTGCAGAACCGGTTTTACTGGTTATTGAATTGCTTTACGTTGCTGCAACATTATACATCTACAGAGGGCGCAGTACTTTTAAAGGATTTTCCTTATACATCTACAGAGGGTGCAGTAAATTTTTAAAGGACTTTCCTTACACATTTTCGTCAAGCTATCTTGGCTATTTGGCCTCTAGGAATATGACCGAGTCGAAATTCGACTTAAAGCTCATACCCATGTTTGACGGGTCCACGTCCATTGTCGACTGGGTTGAAAGGGTCGAGCTGACGTGCGACCTTTGTGAGGTAAAAAGGGTACACACTGTGATTCCCCTGAGATTGGCTGGGGGTGCCTTGAGTGTATATCAGCAACTCAGTGCTGCCGAAAAGGGAGATGTCACCGCAATTAAAGCTGCGCTGTACAAGGCATTCGCCATGGATCCTTGTATGGCCTATGAAAAATTTGCTTCCCGAAAACTTCTACCGGAGGAAAGCGTGGACATTTTCTTCACGGAGTTAAAGAAACTCGCAGTCCTATTCGGTGGAGGGGTGTCGGAGCGGACGCTCGCGTACGCGTTTGTGGCGGGCCTTCCCACTCGGGTGAAGCAGCTACTGAGAGCCTCAACCAGCGTTTCAACAAGGACCATGGAACACTTGATGGAACGTGCTCGAGCCATCATCAAAGATGAGGAGGACCTGGGGGAACCAGTTGTGATGGCGACACAGACAGGCCAGATTGGCGCTCGGGAGATTCCGAATTAGAACCCTGCAAGCAATGGGAAATGTTTTCGCTGCGGCCGACGCGGACATTTTGCAAGGAATTGCACCAACAGGGGGCATGTGCGTTGTTTTAATTGTAGCGGTTTGGGGCATCTAGCCCAAAACTGTGCGGGAAACGTATCAGGGGAGAGGACGTCAGCGCCGCCCTGCTCCCCGAGCAAAATTTGAACAAGGCGCAACCAGTGATGACCGTCTACAGAAACAGGATACCCTGCTCAGCACTTCTCGACTCAGGCTGTTCGCATACTATAGTGAGCGCCAGGCTGTGTCCAAGTTGGACTAAGAGAAAGATCAAAGTCACCACGATAGGAGGCGAGACCCAGACATGCTTTGGAGCTGGAACTGTCGAGATCTACACGGACACCGGTGCAGCCACTAAGATCAATGTGCTTGTGACCCAAGGAAATCTCCTGGGGTTTGACCTGTTGCTCGGATACGATGCCGTCAAGGCGCTGGGGGAGTCGCAATTCATCGGGATGGAAAAGTGCGATTCTTGGAGGCCCCAGTATGTGCAGCGCTCCACATCGATCGGCCGGATTTTACAGTGGACTACGACTCTCGCAAGAGGGCCTGGATTGCATCTTGGAAGTGGACCGAGGGAATGGCACCGACTAAACTCAAGAATGGGGTTGCAGAGTACCCAGTGAGGCCCGAGCAGAATACGAAAGGGAACTAAAGGCGTGGATCCAAGATGGCTGGTTAATCCCCTACCCTGAGGACAAGCTTGGGCCTCCCAAGGGTCTAATACCCTTGATGGCAGTAGTCCAGCATAACAAGTCCAAAGTACGGCCCGTGCTGGACTATAGGGAGCTTAACAAGCATATTGAAGCCTACACTGCCGATGCTGATGTATGCGCCAGCAAGTTGAGGGAATGGCGTCAGAAAGGCACTAATGTCTCGATATTGGATTTGCGAAAAGCCTATTTACAGGTGCGAGTTGATGAGATGTTGTGGCCGTTCCAGACAGTTTGGTTCCAGGGGCAGAGTTACTGCCTTACACGCCTCGGCTTTGGCCTAAATGTGGCACCACAGATCATGAAGACTATTGTCAACACAGTATTGTCCCAAGAAAAGCCCATGAGGGACTCAACGTCAGCTTACATTGATGACGTACACATCAATGAAGATGTACAGTCTGCGTCGTGTG
Organism: Euprymna scolopes; assembly: GCF_053919585.1. NCBI lineage: Eukaryota > Metazoa > Mollusca > Cephalopoda > Sepiida > Sepiolidae > Euprymna > Euprymna scolopes. The sequence goes on from NC_136522.1 coordinate 39,936,686, forward strand.
TCAAAGAAAAGTTGGCTCAGTTTGGTCTGGAATGCAAGAATCCCGAACGTTTGAGGGAAGGAGCACGTGTATTGGGATTGGATGTTTATGAAGAAGATGGCACCCTACAATGGAGGCGTGGCAGTGAAATTCCAAGCATCCCCAACATCGTTACAAGGCGGACCGTTTTTTCTTGGTGTGGAAAACTTGTTGGTCACTTACCGGTCTGTGGCTGGCTCCACGCAGCTGTTGGTGTAATTAAACGCAGAGCAAATTTAACAACCACGGGTTAGGATGACATATCCGATGATGTCCTACTAACTCTGATAATTAAAGAGAAACTGGAGAGAGTGAATAAGAAGGACCCTGCCTGTGGGCGGTGGTGTGTTAACGGAGAAAACGTAGGTGTGTGGGTTGATGCCAGTTCTTTGGCGTTGGGAGTATCGTTGGAGCAAGGAGGAAACGTGTTCGAGGATGCATGTTGGCTGCGGTCCGTAACAGGTTCTCAGCATATCAACCTGGCAGAGCTGGACGCTGTTGTAAAGGGGATAATCTGGCCCTGCAGTGGCAGTCTAAGAAGTTGACCTTGTACACAGATTCTCTCTGTGTCTACCACTGGGTGTCTGACACACCTTCAGGACGGACACGAGTCCGTACCAAGGCAGCAAGCGAAATGTTAATACGGAGAAGGCTAGACACGCTAAAAAACCTGGTATCTGAGTATGGGCTATCACTGAGCGTCACTCTAGTACCATCACATTGTTATCGTGCTGACCAACTGACCCGAGTACCTCACAAATGGTATGAAGCCGCGAAGATGGGAATGGAGATTACTGCTCGATCTTGTGCAGTTGCAATCGACCCATGTCAAATACAAAAAATTCATGCACAGAGCGGACATCCGGGTATCAAGAGGACCCTTTATTTTGTGAGGCATGTATACCCAGCAGTGACCAAGATGGATGTCAGACAGATCATCAGAAATTGTGAGGCTTGCCAGTCTATTGATCCTGCACCAGAGCGATGGCAGAAGGGTCGATTGGAAGTTGAGAGTGTTTGGCAGCGGCTGGCCATGGATATTACCCATTACAGTGGCAAGCCCTTTCTAACTCTCATTGATTGCAGGCTTACGAGATTTGCGGTGTGGCGGCAGATGACCAGACAGGATTCAGCAAATGTTGTTCGCCACCTATCATCCATTTTTTCTGAGCGAGGTGCGCCGGAAGAGCTCCTGACTGACAATGATGCAGCGTTTTGTAGCTAGAAAGTCCGGCAGTTGTTAGATGAGTTGGGCGTCCGACTACGGTTGCGATGTGCGCATGTGTCGTCAGGAAATGGCATTGCTGAAAGAAGCCATCGCAGCATCAAGAGAATTGCTGCAAGGAAGCAATGTACTATTACGGAAGCCACATATTGGTACAACATTACGCCAAAGGACGGGACGTCTCCTTCAACCGCACCTGCGAATGCTATTTACACGTACCGAGTCGGAGTGAAGGGAATCATCACTACGCAGCCAGCCGACAAGGGAACATGTAACAGATATGAAGTGGGAGATCCAGTGTGGGTGCGGCCCCCAGGAAATCGGTGCACTGACAAGTTTAAGCGAAGACAAATATCTGGAGTGATTAGCCAGCAGTCTGTTTTGGTCGATGGAACCCCACGACATGTGCGAGATCTTCGCCCAGCTACCGAGGTGCGTCACACAACTACAGAAGAAAGCAGTGAGGCGTCTAGTGATGAGCTGCCGATGCACGGATTCAGTGAGCCCCCTCCAGAGACTGATAGCGATACTTCATCTGATGAGGCGGAACCAGATCCAGAGCCCGAATCTGAAACAGTGAATGTACCTCTTCGCAGAAGCACACGCACTAAAAGGCCACCCCCACAATGCTCTCTATGTGATCATCAGATCAGGGGGGAGTGTAATGTGCATCCAGGAGACAAGCGCCCGCGTGTTTGTGTGTTGTGTGGGTGCGTAAGAGAGACGGACGGAAAGGAAAGACTTACCTCGGGACCGGCTCGGCGTCGCCGACCGAAAATAGATAAAGAAAGATCAAGATGGCGGCCGCCGTCTTTTGTAAAGGATGATATCTCGCAAAGTCACATAAATTCTCCCAATTTGCAAATTTAACCGGGCTACAACGGTCATAAAAGTGGGTGATTGAAAGACGTTGGGAGAGCGATGATTGACTTGGTCGGGAATCGTGTTGCTGTTGCTTCTCGTGCCGTGTGAGGATATCTTACCGTTATTGGGTCCGGTCTGAGTAACCGTTCGCGTCCGTCTAGGCACCTTGCTAGTTGGATTCCGTGCAGAACCGGTTTTACTGGTTATTGAATTGCTTTACGTTGCTGCAACATTATACATCTACAGAGGGCGCAGTACTTTTAAAGGATTTTCCTTATACATCTGCAGAGGGCGCAGTAAATTTTTAAAGGACTTTCCTTACACATTTTTGTCACAAAATGCCACAAATCAACTTAATATAATAACTAATGAATTATTATGAAAGACTTCTTATAATAACCTATTCATTATTATAATCAACTTCATATAATAACTAATTGATGATTGATTTCTATATAAATTTGCAATAATTCTTGGATGTGTCTCAGGGGCTCTTTTAGCGCTTATGAAAACACTCCATTTGTGGGACTATATTACCATATTTGTTCCAAATTTTCTGTGCTGAAGTCAAATTTAAATATGTAAAGACCTTCGGGACTTTTGGAGTTAATGGGGGTAGGAATGATAGATTCAGGCATTTGTATTTTTTTTTTTTTTGCATGGAGCAGAACTCAAATTTACATATGTTAAGGTCTAAAACTGCACCGTTTGTTCATTTTCGCCAGGATTTGACGTCCCCTGGGAACTTTTGGGGCTAAATTGGGGGCGGGAAGATGCTGAACTTCGTCATTTTTATGCTTCGTTTCCTTTGCGCTCACGAGGGACCATGCATGCTTTAGTTGTTTAGAATAGGATCACAAGAGAATGAATGTTTCCATTAATTTTCAACGTGTATAAATATATATAAGTATTATATATTAATTATTATTTATATTAAATGCTGATTGGCTTGATATCATATATATAAAACCGTGATCTTTTATGTAATTTAATAAAGCATCTATAAATCTCATTCTTGCAAAAAAAAAATAAAAACGGCAAACTTGAGAGAGAGAGAGAGAGAGAGAGAGAGTAGATAAATGAAACTACGAAAACTGGATATACAACGCATAGCAAAAGAATGGGGGGGGGGAATTAATTAGATTTATTAAGTTTAAAACGTAGCTATTAATAAGTACTCTTTGAAGTAGGAGCCCAGCCACGTCTTCTGGTTGGAATGCGATTACATAGAAAATGTCAATGTGTTGAAAACCATAAAACGCTTAAAATCAATATTCGTCTTGAAAATGAATATTAGCTCTCATATCAGGTGGAAGATAATGACGGCTGATTAACAAATGTCGACCACCGGTGACGGTATTGTTAAGCACATTAACATATGATCATATGGTTAGGCTTTTACAATAGATGAGAAATCGGAGATAAATTTAAATAATACTCTATTGGTTTTGCGTTTCTATTTTATATTCTCTCTCTTTATATATATATATATATATATATATATATATATATATATATATATATATATATATATATATATATACTCGGGTTTTTTATTCAAAAGTAATGGACTAATGAATTCAACGAGGTTGTTAGATAGTGCTCAATAAAAAGAGCTGATAATACTTGTTTATTGTTATATAAACATGGTCACATCCTGCTGCTACAAATAGCCACTTGTTTCAATCAAACAACAGATATCATCAGGTAGCGACTTGACTATTCAAAAGTTCAATGAATAAAGATTATTCATTGAACTTTTGAATAGTCAAGTCGCTACCTGATGATATCTGTTGTTTGATTGAAACAAGTGGCTATTTGTAGCAGCAGGATGTGACCATGTTTATATAACAATAAACAAGTATATATATATATATATATATGTATATATATATATATATATATATATATATATATACTTCATCAGTGGTGAAAAAACCGGACTAGAGTGCTCAATGTGTAGCCAGAGCAGTATATGGGAAATTTATTGCTGTGAGTCCAGAATGAATTTACATCTTGTTTCCGCTAGGAAGATATCCTCAGAAGATGAGGAAATATCCGACCAGCTGAGGATATCTTCCTAGCGGAAACAATATGTAATTCATTCTGGACTCACAGCAAAAAATTTCATATAAATTTTGTACCTTAGTTCCACCTCCACACACATATATATATATATACACACACATATATATATATAGAGAGATAGATAGATAGATATATATACACACATATATATATATATATATATATATATATATATATATATATATAGATAGATAGATAGATAGATAGATAGATAGATAGCGCTACATTGGGAACATACACTCATTGTTATCTCAAGTTTTATTTACAACTAGCAGGACCTGTAAACCGGCGTTGACCGGTGTAAGCATCCCCCTCGTAAAAAAATTAATGTACGATTGTTACACAACGCTCAGCCTTCTTATGTTAAGAACGACTTTCAGAATAGATACCTCAACCTCCTCTATGTAAGGAATATCTATCGAAATAGACACCTCATTTTGTTAGGGGGTGATTGTCAAATTATTTGCCCTAAATTTAACCTTCATAATCGTTGTCAGGATACCCACCTGCTAATAGCATGAACCAACAAAAAAAATGGAGGTGGGTGTAAATGTCTGTCGGATAGAATTAGATTTGTTCTTCGCCCATGATTACAAATACAAATGATATTTTCTTAATCAGCATATTCGAAAACCTATATAAGTGGTCAATATAAAAAAAAAGTATGGAGGTGGAACTAAAGTACAAAATTTACATGAAAAACAAACGAAATCAAAGATAATGTGTGTGTGCAGTGTCGATAATTAGCCCGGAAAAGAGAAGTAAACAAAATACTGCACAGAAAATATAAAATCAAACATTAAACAAATAAGTGGTCTCGTAGGCAAATCAATTTAGTTTAAAACCTACCTGCATAAAATATTGGGGTGTTAACTTATTTTATTGAGTTATAGAAACCAAATGTGGTCGGGGTAAGTAACATTATTGAAATCTAGCCAATCGTAGAAAAAAATTTAAATAATTTAAAGCGCCCACATTAAAAGAAAATGCAAACAAAAATAAAATAAAAACGTCCCGTTATGAAACAAAGTAAAAGAAAACAAAAAATAGCATCGTGTAAGGTTCGCTAAGCTGCTCAACTCGAAAAATCAACAATAGTATGCGGACATATTATTTTTTTTTTAGTTTTTTTAGGGGGTAGTGGCGTGTTGTTAATGTGTGCATAGGTAAACGCTTACAATCAATATTCGCCTTGAAAATGAATATTAGCTCCCATATCAGGTGGAAGATAATGATATCAGTGTTTAATTTTCTTTTTCTGAGTGATTATTATATTTGTATATTTGTATCATGTGTATTATTTTTTTTAAATATATGCCTCTTGTAGAATATGCAGACATATTTGAAAAGTTCTGGAGCGTTCGTTTATGTAGATTATGGAATAATCGAATTGTTAGCTCTCAGCCAATGAGAATATGCGAAATTTGAGAAGGGAGAATTCATTAGTGAATTAATTTGGAATTATTTTGAGATGAGTAAATTTGTGTAATTTATTTTATTTATTTGGATATTATCCTCATCTTCTAGTTTTTGTTTTCCCGACGTTTCGGCCAATTATTTCTCTGGCCTTAGTCAGGTTTACCGCGACGGGATGTCGAATCATTCAACTACATCCACAGAAATTACTGCCTTTAATAGTTGTTATCATCTTACCACGGTTTGGTCAACTAATCCTCTGACTGGCTTTGGGTGGGATTGAAACCGCTACCTCCAGGCAATGCTCACATGAAATCGTAGATATTCCGCATTTCCACCCACTGCACCATGGGCCCCAAAGGGCAATCGAAGTTAGATTTTTTAGTCTTATAAATCCACATTTTGTACTACCAATTATTAACTTGATGAAGGCGAGAGGAATAATTCTCGTAAAAACAACAACTAAAAGATGCGGAGAATTTGTTATTTTTGAATCGGGAAATGGAAAGATAATGTTATGTCTATGAATTTATAATCCACTTACGAAAGGGTGCAAGTACAACATCTGTAGAATCTGTATATTTCCTCACAGTGTTAAGTAGAGGTAGTAGGAGGACTTAATATTAAATAGGGAAAATAGGAACTACTGGTGCGATTGTGATGCTGTTGCTCCTAGCATGAAATATTGGAGTTTAATATCACGATAAACGTTTCTAAAATGTCGTTCTAAATTTACAAAAGATAGTGGTTAATATTCTAGGCATAATAAACTTGTATGTAGCATATGTTATTGCAAACCTATGGTAATTTGGTCTACAGTAGAATTGCTGCAATCATTTTATAATATACGGAGATAAAAAGCATACAATTATGTCGGCACTTTACTGATATTTTACATTAAGTTCTGTGCACATATGTTTTTTATTATTCTTATATTAGTGGGACATTTGTCAGCGTTAAAATATTCCTACATAACAAATAGTTAATAAAACATGTTAAAAACACTTTGAAAAAGAGTTAAAACATATTTAAATTTTAAAAGGAAACACTAAATAAGTTGACAGTCCTTAATCCACAGAGTTTCGAAGAAATACTTTCCTTCTCATCAGAGGGTAGGGTTTAGCAAAATGCGGGATCGGATTTTGCTTGACAAATATTTAATGAAACTACATGTAAGTCATAGATCTTACTTGATAACAAAAAAATGAACAAAGGGAATAGGGTGAATAAAAAAGTGATTTCATATGAATGGATAGTCTGGCAAAAAAATAAAAATAAAAATTGATTTCATAAGGAAGAACAAACAAAATCAATTTGTTGATTTTGTTTGTTCTTCCTTATAAAATCGATTTTTATTTTTTAATTTTAATGATAAATTATCAATAATCTTACTTAATATTAAAATAGCTCTAGGATGTATATGCCTATTGAACTTATGTAGATATATACTACATTACAATGAGCACTGTTTTCTTTTCTTTTATTTTATTGTATTAATGAATTTACCAATACATTAAAATATACTCTGCTCTTTAGACTCTTGTTTTAATCTTGTTTAATCCCCTAAGTATATATATATATATATATATATATATATATATATATATATATATAAAGACATACTTCTTAATACTTTATAATTTAATAATCCTTTATTTTAATTCTTTATCTCGTCTTTACATGGCATTTTTTTTATCTGCATTTTCTGTTTTATTCTTTAAACTTTCCTATCTATCTAATATATCAATCTAATCACACTTTCATATCTTGTACATATATTTACTTAAATTTTACTATATGAATTTAATTACTTTTTTCTTTTTTCCTGAAATTGCAGATACCGGCCATCTTCTCCCCTTAAATTATTATTTTTATTTTTTATTTTTATTCTTATTTAATTTTATTCTATATTTTATTTTTATTATATTTTATTTATTTATTCTTGATTTTCTATTTATTTATTATATATTTATTTATTTATTTTTATTTTCCTTTTAGTGTCGTTTAACAACTCTTGCTGACATTTTTTTAAGTGATGACCTGTACATTTCAGTTGGCCTATATTATTTTGCCCTATATATTTTTTCGCGCCTTTAACATTTCCTGTCTGGGTCATTTTGACTTTTGTTTCCCTTTATTTTATATTTTATATTTAACTTTATCATTTTTTTCTCTCTCTCCTTTCTCTACCCAGATCTTTTTTATTCATAGTTATGTCTCAGAAGTAGAGTGAAAAGCACATCTTATTTTCTTTTATTAATATTATTGGAATCTTTTCTTTTTTTCCTTGTACACATTTTTGTGAATTATTCCATGGATTTCTGCCTGTGGAGTATTATGGACCATCTTCTTCCAATTACGGGATTTCCTTGGATTTTACTTGTACAAATGGAAATTCTTTTAACTTTCTTGAAGTTTTACATTTGGATTTTACCGTCACTGGATTTTTTATCTTCCACCAGACTATCCATTCATGTGTAATCACGTTTTTCTTTATCATATTCCCTCTGCTTAACTTATTTTGTTTTCAAGTAAGATCTTTGACTTACTTGTTGTTTCATCAAATACTTCTGCATGCAAAATCCGATCCCGCATTTTGCTAATTCCTACCCTCTGATGAGAAGGAGAGTATTTCTTCGAAACTCCGCGGATTAAGGACTATCCATTTATCTAGTGCTTCCTTTTCAGACTAAATATGCTTTTTTTAACTCATTTCAAAGTGTCTTTTAACATATTTTATTAACTATTTGCTCATATTATAAGCTCTATTTCCTATTTGGTTTTATCGAGCTTTTATATCTGGCTGAGATAATTTTATAAATATTAATTCTTTAATATTTATAATTTACTTTAATTTTACCATCTTGGATCATTTTGATAAATTCAATTGTAATTTTCATTATATATATATATATATATATATATATATATATATATATATATATATATATATATATATATATATACAAGCAAAAGTACCTGTCGTTGACTGGGTTCAAAAACAGCCTACAGAAAATTGACTCTGATTTATGAAAGTATGATAGATTATGAAAAGGAAGGGTTGTAAAGAGATACCTTCGAATTTGGGTGTATCAAAACCAAAGCAAAATATGATGAAAGTAAAAATAAAATAGATAAGCCCCGTAATTTATTATACCATACCTGTTCACATTTAAACACTTATCACAATATTCTGTGGATATATATTAAAAACCTTGTCAAACTCTGTGACATATTTCCATTCTATGGAGGTCAGGCGCGAACGTACACTCCATAATTTTATTATACTATATTTCTTCAAGCTGAAACATAATTATCAAAGTATACTTACGCAGATAGATATGAAAAGTCTTTATTAAAGTTTGTGCCTATTTCCAATCTATGGAGGACAGGCGCGAAAGCAGACCCCACAATTTTATTATACCATCCTTAGTTAAGTTAAAACATACTTATCAAAGTATTATTATGTACATCTATATCAAAAACACTTATAAACATTTTTTTTAATTTTTAAATTTTTTATTCCCATACTTTGTGGACCAGGCACGAACGCAGACCCCACAATTTTAATGAACCACCGTTCTGCCAGATCAAACATACCCATTCCTGTGTCTCGATACAGTTCCTATCATTATATGTGATCAGTTTTCTATAATAGTAGGAGCCTATTCGTGACCAGACACACACACATGCACACACAGGCATTCAGTTTTATATTATATTACTAGCGAGGGGTACCCGGCGTTGCCCGGGTGTTTGTTGGTGTGTGTTGTGTTAAATAAAAAAGAAACCGGGGGGGTAGGATCGAAGCCGAAGCCCTGAAAAATGGCTTAAATAATACAGGGTTCAATATTTAAATTTAAAAAAATTGAAAAAAAAACCCATCTCACACCACGATTCGAACCCAAAGCGTTTAGATAGTGAACCAAGGCCTTATCTACCTGAGCTAAAGCGACGTATATGAAATTTGTTCGGTTTTTCAACTATTTAAAGTAAATCAGGTCACGACGTCATGACGTCATCTGACGCATGCGTTGTAGACCCCCCTGTCGAGAATTGTCCATTTCGGGGTGAAAAAGTTAACGTTTCTCTCTCTCTCTCTCTCTCTCTCTCTCACACACACACACTTCTTCTTCCTTACTCTAAAGAGTGTTACTAAAAAAGAAAATGGTGTCTGGCTGTTTTTTTTTGTAAAAACTTCGATTGTTAATATTTTTTGTAAGCGTATTTTTTTTTTACTTCACATTTTTGGCTTGTTATTTTCCGTTTAACTATCGTATCTAACTATTTTTAACGTGCTAATAACTTTGGTAACGTTGTCATAGCGTAGAAGTTCATAGTTTAGCTTGTGTGAGGGTTAAAAAAATTTTTTACCGATAACAACAATGTTTTTAAATTCAGACTGCCATTACAGCTTGCTGACGTCAAGATCACGTGACATGACTCAGCGGGTTTTAAATACAAGTTGACCCAAAATAAATCGCCCCGTGTACACTTTATGTAGAAGAGTTGGCGCCCGTATTTTTGGGGGCAGTTATAAATCGATTTAAAAATATGTAATGTTTAACATTAAAATGTCACTTTTTGCCCCCCCCCCGTAGAAAATCGACCAGTTGACGCACTTCTGATGGTCCTTTTGGGCCAATTTTTCGATATTTGTCGTCCGGAGGGTGGGGCTTCTATACAAGACTAAGTTTGTGAATTTTTGTTTCGTCGGTCAAAAGTTTTTAGCAGACGCACAAACATACATACATTTTCGCTTATATATATATATATATATATATATATATATATATATATATATATATATATACTAGCTGTACCCTGCCACGCGTTGCTGTGGCTCAAATTGCGCAATGGAAAAAGTTCCAACATGAGAAAAAGCATGTTTCTTATAGGTTTAATTTTCCATTTTGCATGGGTACACCGTTTTTGTTGTTCCATTTTCTTAGCTGATATAGAGATTTTCCGGTGTGATGACTCTTGAATACGTAATATATATTGTCCATGTGAAAAAAACAATCAGTGCGTAACTGTAAGGCCCACAATTGTAAAAATTGTTCCCTGTGTTTTGTTGATGGTTATTGCAAATGACAATAAAATTGGAAAGTTCAATTTCCTAAAGTGTAATGATGTATCCGGTGGAATCATAGGAATGCATGGAATGAAGATATATTCATCTCTGAAAGGTCCTGTTAAGATTGTTGTTTCTATGATATTGTTTGTTAAATTTTTTTTACTGCAAGCTATGTGCCATTACAACGCTTGGATTGGTTTATATTTCGCAACATGATAATTAGTACACCAAATTTCAGTTGCAATACATGCGGTGGCATCCCTGGCAAATATAGCTGTTGGATAATTAACCACTTTATCTGCTTTTACAACACTGTCGATGGATTTGTATTTGACTACCTCACTTAGAATTTTACATTGAATAATAGCGTTAAGTTCATGGGCATCTTTGTATTGACCTGCAAGAATAGCTCATTCACTCAGTCAAATGAAATTCTTATAATTTGAATATCTGCACAAACATTTTAAACTAACTATTCTTTTGATGAAATAAAATTACAGAAATTACAGAAGTTAAAAGTCAAAGAATTTTGCCCTTAACTCTGATCAGCTGGCACTTTTTCGTACCCAATTTTCCACAAGTGATGCAAAAGTTTTTGTGCGGATCGAACAGTCGGCAACTGGACATGTATATTTTGAGTTAAGTTTAATAGCTTCACATGGAACAAAAAGTAGAGTATTTGAGGCAAGCATTTATTTCATCTGCTGGTGTTGATTGAAGAATAACAGGTAACATTTGTATGAAATCTCCTGCAAGCAATATTACTGCATTCCCAAATGGTCTGACATTGCCACGCAAATCTTGCAAGGATCGACCAAGAGCCTGAAATGATTTTTTGCGTACCATTGTGCATTCGTCCTAAACAATAAGTTTGCATTTCTGCAATATTTTTCCCCATATTGGATGTTTTGGAGATGTCGAACATGAGATTTTTGAAAAATTGAATGTTTTAAAGTAGAATAAATAATTCTTCTACTTGGCAAGCAAGGTCGCAGGTATTCCTCATGCAGCAAGGGCTAAGGTTATGTCATTTTGTTACCAAATGGCTGCCAAAATCAATTTAATTAGAAAGGTTTTGCCAGTTACTTCTGGTGCTGTTCAAGGTAGCAGTAATTTCCAAATAACTTCTATTCTCACAGTCAGTAAATTAGGTGACTAAAATAGGATTTATCCATGTTTTGACAATGCCTTATTCACTGTAATTAATTTAGGAGACTAAAATAGGATGAGGGATTAGAGATGGACAGATAGAGAGGAAGATATATAGATAGAAAAGAGAAAGTGAGAGGAAAATAGGGAAAGAGAAGATAGAGAGATAAAGGGATTGACAGATAAACAGAGAGAGGGGGAGAGTTAGAAACAGAGAGGGATGAGACAGAGGAAAGGAGAGAGATAGAGGGAGTTAAAGAGAGAAAGGGGCTCAAAGAAAGATGGAGAGGGTGATATAGAGAGAAAGATAGATTGAGAGAGGGAAAGGGAGAGATGGATAGAGAGAGATATTAAGAGAGGAAGAGAGAGGGGAGAGAAACAGAAGGTGAACTACACTTCACCGTTTGTTTCCTCGTTCAGTAGAGAAGAAATCTTTCGAGACTGAGGCAATTTTAATGTTTTGTTATTATCCAGAGTACCCCTTTTTTTTGGGGGGGGGCTAGATTTTCATCACATTAGAAACCGACCGGGTTATCTGTACTTTCATTTAACAAATTAATAAAAGAAAAACGGGTTTGTATTACTGTACACATAGATTCGAAAAAGTTGTCAAAAAACAAATATATAACAAATAAATGTTATCAAAGGCAAGATAAATTACTTTTCTGCCAAACTGGATATATGTTTTGTGTTTTTATTCAATGTAACATATTTATTCAGCTCGAAAACCATACAGTGTTTACCGATGTATTCGAAAATGCAAGATGGCGTCTGATTCTCTCTTTAACACGGTAAGTTTGGGAAAAGGTGTTATAAATAAAAAACCAGATAAAATACTGTTAAAAACTCGCTCAATATATGTTACCGTGACATATGTTGACATATATTCGGCGGGGTTTTAATAGTATTTTGTATAGTTTTTTATTTATAACACCTTTTCCCAAACTTACGGTGTTAAAGAGGGTGTGAGACGCCATCTTGAATTTTCGAATACATCGGTAAACACTGTATGTTTTTCGAGCTGAATAAATATGTTACATTGAATAAAAACACAAAAAATATATCCAGTTAGGTAGAAAAGTAACTTATCTTGCCTTCGATAACATTTATTTGTTATATATTTGTTTTTTGACAACTTTTTCGAATCTATGTGTACAGTAATACAAATCCGAAAATTTAATTAAAAACAAATAATCAGACTTAGCTTGTTATAATAGGTGTGAATTTATTTGCCCTGGTGTATCACACTCGTGTTATTTTTAGTCCGAAAATAAAGAAGAAGAAATCCTTCCCGACTGGTCAAATGTTTTTGGCGATAAGTTGGGATGAAACGATAAATTAATTTTCTTTAGAAAATTCGTTCGGGTAAGGAGCGGCGTGAATAGACTCCTCGAATTTTTTTTTTGTCTTTTTCTTGGAGCTCTCTGGAAACGGTGAATGTTCAATGTCACTGTCAAAATTAGTTCCGGGGTAGACGCTACAATTGAAATTTACTAATTTTTAAATAAAAAAGTAAAAAAAAAAGTTAATAAAAAAAATTGTTGCTTATGTGAGCATAAAAAACTTTTTTTTTTTTAGCTTAGGTCCACCTTGGAATCACCCCCCCCCCAACCTCCAAATCTTAAGAACAGCTTCCGGAATAAACATCACTTTTGGAGGGGGGGGGGCTAATAAACACCATTTGGGGGGGATATTTAAAAAAAAGTCGATAAAAAAAAGAAATTTCAAATCAAATGTTTGTAAAAGTGAGAAATTATTAATAAATGTTTAGTAACAGTTTTCGGTGCTAATGCAGAGAGTGATCCGCGCTATTTTTTTAAATCGTGTTTTTTTTTATTCCAAAAAACTCAAAAAGCAAGCGACAAACTATTTTTTGGCCTCATATAATAAAGAAAAAATGTGTAAATTAAAAAATATGGAAGATAAACAAATGAATTATGTTTTTTTTTTGTTTTTTTTTACTTACTAAACAGAAAATGAAATCTTTCGTCAATTCGTGGCTGTGAAATTAATCGAACCGGAAGTTCAGTTTTATCAACAGAACAGATTCGCAGTAACGGTTAAAAAATATATTTATTTTATTTAATATTTTAATTTTAATAATTCGCGAGGTAAATTTAATTTAAGAACATAAAAACATACCTCGACTCTAAAAATGGGTTGTCTGAAAATTTCAAATAAATTGGTAACGTAGAAATATGGTTTTATTCGTTTAGAACAAACCAACATTTACATTTATATATATATATATATATATATATACAGAGAGAGAGAGGGAGAGAGAGAGGGAGAGAGAGAGAGAGAGAGAGAGAGAGAGAGAGAGAGAGAGAGAGAGATTTAAATATTATGTGCGGAAATTTCTCGAGAGCTCTCCGCTATTATCTCTTCAGGAATAGACCCGATAGTATACAAAACAATATTATTGACGAAATTAAAGAGCATTACTGCTTTGTATGCTATCGATTTTTTTTCCTGAGGCGATGATAGCCGAAAGAGCCCTCGAAAAATTTCCGCACATATTATTTAAATCTATTCATGACTTTTTTCCTCCAAACATATATATATATATATATATATATATATATATATATATATATATATATATATATATATATATATATATATATGTGTGTGTGTGTGTGTGTGTGTGTGTTGTGATACATTTATAAAAATGTATAATACATTATTTTTATGGATTTTCAAACTGAGAGAAAATATATTTTTATTATGTTGCGCTCAAAAGCCGATTGTCGTCTGCTCGTTTCCTTTATGTAACTAACACAGGAGGAAAAGAGTAAAAGACCTGTGGACAGAAGGAGAATGAATAGAACGAGATACTATAAACGAAGGACGAAAGAAGAAAGAGGAAATAAAGTTAATAGACGAGAGAGGGAGGGAGAAAGAGAGAAAGAAAGAGAGAGAGAGAGGTGAGAGACAAAATAGAGAGAGATAAACGGTATATATAGAGAGGGGACGGACAAAAGTTGTCAACAGTAGTCAGAGCTTTGAGCTGAGGAACGGAGGTCGGGGTGGCGAAGGCAGCGAAAGACGACGACGTTGTGGAACCGATTATAGATGAAGACGACGGTGATGACAGAGGTGAACATTAACGAGACATAGCTGCAAGACGAAGACGGCGACGACGATAAAAATCATTTTTGACTAGCGGTCAAAGCGACTGAAGGAACAAGAATAAACCCAACGACGATATATCTGGAGGAAAAATCGAAAGAACGGCGAAATACTAACGGCAGACCAGTGATTTCATATGAGCTTCAGAAAAGCGGATCCGGAGCAAACAGCACGCGTGCATAACAATTGTAAACAACAAGGCGATTGAATATAAACAAACCAAAAGAAAGAAATCTAAAAACAAAAGAAAGGACACATTTTAAAAGGAAATCCTTAAGTTATCCATCCAAAACATTTCATATCTCTCTTGCATCTCTCTCATATAACTTATGATCAATCTCAAGCAACAGACGAACTTTTCTTTGATATGGATTTGGACGGTTACGTGTTGGTTATATATATTTTTTCCCCGTGGTAAAATTTTAATGACATAAGACGGTTTCATTTAATTATATATCTATTTTTTTCTTTTCTTTTCCTTTCTTTTCTTTGTTTTTATATAAATAAAAGTTTGTTAGTTTTTTATCGGTATGTATCCTTTTTATTTCCTGTGTGATTTCGTTGTCCAGTACATTTCATTTTATTGTTGTCTTCGAGACGGATTTCCCTTCCCAAACCAATGAATTACCACGAAACTTGGGGAATTTTTGTTTTTTATATCTCGTCACTACACCCATTCCTACCGTCTCCCATAGGGGTGGGTTACGGTGTAACAATATAGATATATAGATATAAGCTAAGGCAGCATTTTTTATTCAAGCGAACATATTATTGAATACACCAGAGGTGCTTTGCTTTATTATTACATTTTTTTTAAAAATCTTGTTATCATTTTATCGAAGATATTAATAAAAGTTCCATCAGACTCACGAATAATTTCAATTCGACTACGAATCATCTTTAGGCGGAATCGGTGGAATTGGTGTGGTGAAAATGATTGCCATCTCATACAACAATTTAACCATCAAAACAAAAATGCTTGAATAAAATTACTGTATTAACGCATCACTAAATTAGAACCAGTAAACTAAGTTACTAGACACCTCAGCTGACGTGACATCCTAAAAGCTGAGGCCATAAAACTCGAGTTGATAAACAATATAATTCAATATTAACACATAATCTAAAAAATGCCGCCAAAGAACTTTGTAACTATCCTTATATAGCTATAAAAACGCAGACAAAACAAATATATTTTTGTCCTTAATAAATCAAAGATAAGAATACATAAAAACGATTTATTTAGAACATAACAGTGATAGAATACAATTTATTTAGAACATAACAGTGATAGAATACAATTTATTTAGAACATAACAGTGATAGAATACAATTTATTTAGAACATAACAGTGATAGAATACAATTTATTTAGAACATAACAGTGATAGAATACAATTTATTTAGAACATAACAGTGATAGAATACAATTTATTTAGAACATAACAGTGATAGAATACAATTTATTTAGAACATAACAGTGATAGAATACAATTTATTTAGAACATAACAGTTATAGAATACAATTTATTTAGAACATAACAGTGATAGAATACAATTTATTTAGAACATAACAGTGATAGAATACAATTTATTTAGAACATAACAGTGATAGAACACAATTTATTTAGAACATAACAGTGATAGAATACAATTTATTTAGAACATAACAGTGATAGAATACAATTTATTTAGAACATAACAGTGATAGAATACAATTTATTTAGAACATAACAGTGATAGAATACAATTTATTTAGAACATAACAGTGATAGAATACAATTTATTTAGAACATAACAGTGATAGAATACAATTTATTTAGAACATAACATTGATAGAATACAATTTATTTAGAACATAACAGTGATAGAATACAATTTATTTAGAACATAACAGTGATAGAATACAATTTATTTAGAACATAACAGTGATAGAATACAATTTATTTAGAACATAACAGTGATAGAATACAATTTATTTAGAACATAACAGTGATAGAATACAATTTATTTAGAACAAAACAGTGATAGAATACAATTTATTTAGAACATAACAGTGATAGAATACAATTTATTTAGAACATAACAGTGATAGAATACAATTTATTTAGAACATAACAGTGATAGAATACAATTTATTTAGAACATAACAGTGATAGAATACAATTTATTTAGAACATAACAGTGATAGAATACAATTTATTTAGAACATAACAGTGATAGAATACAATTTATTTAGAACATAACAGTGATAGAATACAATTTATTTAGAACATAACATTGATAGAATACAATTTATTTAGAACATAACAGTGATAGAATACAATTTATTTAGAACATAACAGTGATAGAATACAATTTATTTAGAACATAACAGTGATAGAATACAATTTATTTAGAACATAACAGTGATAGAATACAATTTATTTAGAACATAACAGTGATAGAATACAATTTATTTAGAACATAACAGTGATAGAATACAATTTATTTAGAACATAACAGTGATAGAATACAATTTATTTAGAACATAACAGTGATAGAATACAATTTATTTAGAACATAACAGTGATAGAATACAATTCCGAATTATTTAAGTCTTCTACCCGGCCATAACTGAAGAAATACGAGCATGCTACTCCCTTTCGAAATTCCGTGCACATTCCCAAGTTCGGCATATCCAAATCCCTATGTGGCTTCTATTTATCACATTTTCTCAATTACCGTGTTGTCTGAAACCCTCGCTCTTATTTTAGACAATGCCTGTGTATCTTGCTTCCGCTAATCTCTCTGTTGATTAACAGTGATCGTTAAAAAAACTAATTATAAAACTTCATCTTAAAATAATCCATTATAAAAAACAGGAATAATAAATGAAGTTAGTAATATTATTGAACTGGTATAGATAGAAGCAAGCAATAGAACACAGGGATGGAAGGAGTTTAGAGGAGTTCATTTTCAACATGTGAGCGAACTAGTTCAAATAAAGACGTAGTCTCTCTGTAGATTCAACAAATTAAATACTACTACTACTACAACTACCACTTCTACCAATAATAATATAAGTATATTTTTAACTAATTATAATAAAGTTAATTAACATCTCTATTATCTATGTATCTTTCATTAACACTGTTTTTCATCTGTTTCATTAACACTATTTAACTGTTTCATTACTGTTTCATTAACACTATTAAACTGTTTCATTACTGTTCCATTAACACTATTTTTATCTGTTTTTTTTCGTTGACTTGATTTTCTTTAGCGTTTGTTACGACAAGGAGATTAAAAAAATGACTCACTTGACAAAATCAATTTGGACTTGAGCGATTTCGCTTTCAAGAAAACATAAATTAGCGAAAGATACGCGCTATAAAAATAATTACAAAAATTCTAACAATCTTGAAATAGATCGGCAAATGTTATTGCTGTTTTTATTTTTATTCTTACGTTGAGAATTGAATTCATAATAACATTACATTTTCTAATATTAGTTTTCATTTCTATTGTAATAAGTTTGAGAAAATATGTACTAAACAATAAAAATATAAAACTATAAAGGTAATTGTGTTCAATAGCCCTCGACACGCACGTGGTGAGGAAATGTATAGATTCACACACACACACACACACATATGTGTATATATATATACATACATACTAAAAATGATTGCGTCCCTTTAAAAAATGTGACATTAAGACTCTCTGGATGTATGATGATAACTTTTCTAGAAAAGATGATGTGACATCTCGAAAAACATGAATTGAGTGTAAATTATGAACAGGGAAATAAATTGGCAATGCCTTCAACTTGTACGCGACTGAAACATTAACAGAACATTGCGAGAGTTACGCATCGATCGCTGCAAGGAACAACAGAGAACGTAAATTGAACGATGAAAAAAAAAAATCTAAACATCCTGGAGCTGTAGTGACCGAACTGAATATCATTTCTCGTCTTTATTTGAAATCTAGTGCCGATTGATTTATACGTGCGTCTCAATAAGCTAATATGAAAATGCAAAGAGGAGCATTTATTGCTTTATAAATTCTATCGATAGCGCACGAAAATGAAACAATCGACTTTAAATAAGTTATAGGTTTTCATTTTAGGCAAATCTAAGTTCTATTCCAAATATACAAGTTAAACTACTTTTAAAAAATAAACCAAATAATTTTAATTTTTAAAATTATTTTAATAAATAAAAAAGACTCCATTTTACTTGTTTTAAAATGACCGTAAAATGATTTCATTCGATTGTAAAAATACTTTTAAAATCTCTTAAAATTGGATATCATCTTATTAAAGTGTAATGATAATTTGCAAATTTAAAAATCAATAAAATGGGTTTGTAAAAATATTGCATTTTGAGAAAATAACCCCTAACATGTTTCAAAATCTCGCAGTAAAAATCACAATTAAGCCACTTTAAAGTATGTTAGCAACATACGCCCCAAACGTTTATTGGGAGGGATAAAAATAAAAAAGTGGCTTAAACTAATAATAAATCGTATTTGAACTTGAACGTCGTGAATATTTTCGCCCGAAAAAAAAGCCCTTCCATAGTTTTCGTTTTTGTTCCTATCTCTTGACGTAATAACCTTCCCGATTGCGATCAAAACATAACATTTTCTAATGCTGAAAATCGAGATTGTGCAAGGAATAAAACAATCTTCCAATCTGGTCAAAAGACAATGATCGTTACGATAGAAACTAACACATTTTATACATTAGACATGGAAAATCACATATTGCTAATGTGTGTTGCGGACCAGGATATAAATACCCTAAATCGCTACAAGAAAACATAATGAAACAAATTGAACAAAGAACTCAAATGCTGGAATAAAATAAACATGTCGTTTATTTTCTGTTGAGAAATGAAAGTATTGGGTGTACACTTGTTCATTCGGCCGTTGACGACTACGCGCGTGGAAGGAAAGGGGGATGCAATAGAGAAACGCGAAGTGGTAAGCCGGCCTGTAGAAAGTAGAGAGTCGCGCACATGTCTATGTTGATGGACTAAAACCGAAGGGGAAATAGAGTGAGAAAGTCAATCCAGTTCATGGAGAGAGAAAGCGTATAAAGTGTACGTGCGCTTATCCCACATTACAGTAGCAGGGAAAGTGACGTTAGAGCACGTGGTCGGTTCGTCGACTCAACAGGTCGTACGCTGCTCCGGAAGAAAAAGGGAAGTTGACAGGTTTTGTTGACTTTTATACTGGAGTTAGTGTTCTGGGTGCGCATGTCTGGTTTTAACTTAAAAGGAAGTGACGTCATAGCTCGGGTGTGTGTATGCGCATGAATGTGAGTGTGTGTATGAGGGTGTGTATGTGCGTGCGTGCAAACCTTTACAATCAAGTTCAAAGTTAATATCTTAAATATTGCTATATTCACAGTATAGCATTAAAAATCTTCAAGCTTCTAGAAAGTTTAATTGGTCATTTCTCACCACCTTTCAGATTCACTCTAATTTCACAACATGCATAGGTTTTCGGGTAATCTGTAAACGAATAGCTTATGTAAAATGGTCGCTGACAAAACGTTGTTTACTTTCAAACAACGTGCGCACGTGCGTTGTTTAGCTGGCCGTTGGAAAGTATAACCTTATTTTGGCGACAATTTTACATGCAATATTCATTTTATAATACTGGAAAACGTGTAATTGTTGTCAAATCGCATGGAAAAGATAAAATGATTAAGGTTTTTTTATTTGTTTGTTTTATTTTTTATGAAAAACTTAATATAAAAGACACAAAACCACTTCAATCTGTCAATATATATGGAATGCGTCGCTTCGAAACATCACCAAGCTGCACGTAGTGTATTTAATGGTAAAAAACTCGATAGCATGGGTTGTATAAATGTGTTGATGTAACAAGAGCGAAGACGTCGTTGTTTTATTATTTTTTTTTCATGGAAGAATATATTATTAATTAAATTTAATTCATAAAACACATACCTCAGGGACATGAACACCGCTGCGTTGCACATTTCCAGGTCACTGTTGGGTAAGGTGTAACCCCTGTTAGCGTCCTCTGATGTGCTAGAGGGTAACCATTCCGCGGGAACAAGAAATAGCAGGTTTGAATGTGGTTCGAGATAGTCTTTACTCGATTAGGGTAGATAGTCTTTACCGATGAGGATAGTCATCGCTGACAACCTATCTAGTGTTGCTGACATGATATCCTCACATGCTGTTGATACACTTATCATTTTTCTTGCTCGTGTTTGTCATGAATTATAACTGTTGAAGGCCAGAGAGTGATATATGTGTAGTACGAGCAAGTATCATTACCAGCTCTCACGTACTCTTCAAAGTCCTGTGAAGATGTATAAATATCTAAGAAGTTGGAGTTATGCAGTCTCAAATCCGTACATGAGTGCTTTAAAGCTTATTTTAACATCGTTGCTATTGGACAGAAACAAGCTTGGGTGAGATGTTTTGCGACTGAACAGTTCTTTTTAGGGATAACACTGTATACGCACTTCATCGAAGGATCTAGAAAAGGTAACTTAAACATCGTCGATTCAATCTGCAGCTGATGGCTGTTTACACTTGTGGGGGGAGGGAATCATAGACAAAATAAAGTTTATGCAAGACTGAAAATGAACATGGAATATGAGGACACTTCTTGATCGGAGGATTCTGCGCTCTTATAACGAAGAACCGCCATTTTGGCTAAGGAACTGACGAGATACAATGTGGGCATTGGTACTCTATCTGAAACTCGTCTCAGTGATAGAAGATCAAACAACTGAAAGAGGCGGTGGTTTTTGCAATTCGCACAAATATCATGTCAACAATCTCACAAAGCTTGTGACCGCATCATGTGTCTGAGGCTGCCTTTACTGTGTGATCGTTGGGCATCAGTAATTTCAGTGTATGCTCCTACTTTATGTAGTAGCCAGGATTTCATCATGAGAATTAAGAGACTGCCTTTCAAGAACACCAAAGAATGATAAAATTTTGTTACTCGTTAACTTCAATGCATGAGTTAGATGTGATGACTTAGAGATTTGTGGATTTGGTAAAACTAATAGACTAGTAGTGTGTAACACCTTCTACATATAAATTCTTATTCACAAAGTAAAATGGAGCCACCCTAGGTCCAAACATGGGCACATTCTGGAGCATATCATCACTTGGAGATATGATCATCAAGATATATATACAGAAAGAGTTATGCGAGGTGCTGATGAAGCAGTAATGATCACAAACATGTGAAGATCAAGATGCGAATCAAGAAGAAAGCGAGGCTCAGTAGTTAAAGTGTCAAAACTCATCGATGTCTGTGGAAGAGCATAAGAATCTAAAGAATTTATTCAATGACAACATATTTAACAAAACATGGACCAGATCTAAATCAAAAGTATACATCATTGGAATAGAATTTCTGGGTCTTAAGGAAAACAAACGCAGAGTTTGATAAAAATTTTATTGAAGATGACGACAAATGTCTTAATTCTTCTAACTTACAAGAAAAGTGCTGGACCCTTTCGAAGAAATGAATAGACATGGTGGGCTAAGTTGCCCACTGAAATACAAAAAGATTTTGTTCGTCAAAATGAAAAGGCTTTTATAGCAAAATCAATCAAGCATACCGATCACAATCTTCATTTGTATTTAGAATCTAAAAATGGCTCAGATTTGATCAAGGATACATATGGCATCATGGTGCGATGGAAGGCGCATTTTACTGATCTATTTGATAGTCCATCTGTTATAGATGAAGCAGTGATTTCAAGTTTATTGAGGAAATGATAGTGGACCCCATACTTGATGAAATAAAATGCACCGCCGAGAAATTAATACTGGAAAAACACCAAGTTTTGATGTGATACCAGCTGTTGTCCTTGGCAATGAACACATTTCTAGAGCGTTTCTCGTTCTTGTCGTGTGGCGCGGTTGTAATGTCACTCAAGATTTGATAAATACAATAATGCTACTACTACTACTACTACTACTACTACTACTACTACTACTACTACTACTACAAAGGGAAAGGACAGAAGTCTTAATGTGGTGACTATATTGAAGCTGTGGGTAAGGTGCTTGCAAAGATTCTGTTGAACTAACTGCTTATATATATTTGCCCCTGCATTATTAATGAAGGCCAGTTTCGGTTCAGAAATGATCATGGGACTATTTATGATTTTCCCTGCTCGCCAATTAATGAAAAAAATGCAAACTATAATTATCGGGGATAAAGTTTGCAACGCCTAGATATACTAATATGGACTATTTCAACTTGTATTCTCTGCTATTTATTCTTAGCTCCTTCAGCCATTTAGCTAATTTTTTTTTTCGTATTTTTTACATTAGGTATTTTATATTTCGACATTTACAAATTGATTTATCTTCAGTACTTTTGCTTATTTATGACTAACCCTCTTTAATTTCCGTAACAATTTTTGCATTGTGAGAACTTATTATAGTTTTCGCCAGTTGTTGAGAATAATAATTTTACTGTATTTCGGTTAGTGATTTTTTCTAAGTTACTCCCTTTAGTGTAGTTCTTATTAAGAATTTGATAAAATTCCTTCAGTAAATCATTTTTGATGTGAGCGCAATTTCTACGTGTGTTTTTCTTTTCATTCTTATATCCGACATTATCTTGTGCGGATTGTCATATTGTTTTATCAGAGTTTTTTACCGGTAATATTGTTTATATAATTTTTACGACTAGGATTACCCATGGTAATATTGTATGAAATAACATTGGATAGTTTCAATGTTGTAACTTTCCCATCTCTTAATTTATTATGTTTATATTTAATAGAATTCATTTTAACCTTATATCTTGATCTAGCTAATGCTTATTTATAATGGTTTCCTTATAATGAAACAATCAGATAATTTTTTTTAGATATGCAAAGCATAATGCCTTTCTTCCTTGAAATAGGATAATTTGATTTATAGTCAGTGTAATATAACGCCGGATTAGGTTTATGCTACGGTTCGTATACCTATATATTACTACGATAGCGGGTGTGTTAGTTTGTGTGTCACGCTTACACTTTTCTCCCAAGTGACTGTCATTTAATTGTTAAAATGTTATATTTCTTACAAATAAATAATTTTACTAATAATTCTTTAATGGTTTTGTTTTCGGTTTCGATTATAGTTGAAAGGACTCAAGATATTTACTTACACACACATACACACACACACACACACATATATATGTATATATATTTTTTCTTCATAAATTTCGGTTTCAGTTTCGATTCAAGCTGATGCAGCCAAGTCACATGGATATATTTTTTTATTCTTGAAATCACAACTTTAGGAATCGGTAGAAAATTGACTCTATAATAATATATACAACATCTTCATAAATTAAAATATCATATTTAAACGTATTTTATGACCGGGTTATGCTGGGCATCCTTGCTAGCTTAGAAAAATACTTTTGCAGTTTTAACAAAAAAACCTACAATAATATCAGTGCATCTCTATTTACGCTGACCATCCGCAGAATGCAAGCATCAATATATAATTTATGAAAGAGTCCATAGGTCCCGTTAGTGTTGTTTATTAAGTTAAGGGTAATATCTAAAATCTTTTTACTAATTATTAATACACTTGAGATACAAGGAGAGATCAATGTAATGGTAGGGTTATTTTTAAAGTCTGGTTTGTGTTAATTAATGTAAACTTTGTGATTTTATACACACGCACATACACACACAAACACACACACACGCATATATATATATATATATATATATATATATATATATATATATATATATATATATATAATTTTTAGAGGGAAGTAGTAGGCCGGAAGTCTAGAAGAGCAAAGTTTAATTTAATACTCTAAAGGAACATTGCTCATACTACTGTAGATATATTATAATCTCAATAAGTATATTTATCCTACAGGATAAAAATTAATAATTGTAAATTATGAATCCGTTTCAAAAGGAAAAAAAGCAAAACAACATCAATTTGAGTGTCCCATCGTTTCGAAAACCTATTCATTTTATTAATATTGACAAATAATTTTGACAATAATTAACAATGAATGTTTTTTTTTATATTGTCTCCTCATCAGCACAAATGGAGTGGGGATAGATTACGACACCAAAATAAACTAGCATTTTCGTAATAAGTAGTTGAATGAATCTGAAAATATTAAAAAAACAAAAACAAACGACAAACTTTTTATATAAATTGTGTAATAATAATAATAAAAAAAATGAATAGAATGAATATTATGTAATATAAACAATTTCGAAAGTTAGATTTTGAAGAAAGAGATTTATATTTAGAAAGAAAATTATATTTTGAAGGAAAACATTTAAAAAAAAAAATAGAAGCGAAAAAGACTAGGTGAAATTATGTTGGGGGAAGCTTTATTGAATTCTTAATAAAGGAGAAGCTTATATATATATATATATATATATATAGTATGATGTAAAAAAGTGTATATGGTCTTTACCATAGTGTTGAGTATATTTTTAAATTCAAGGGATATATTTTTTTAGGGTTAAATGGGGGTATATTGTGGCTGCGTAGTAATTCTATTTTAATGGTTTGTGAGGTGTCTGTTATCTATGGAGTGGTATTTTTGACAGGTGCAACCGATACGGCAAATAGCAACTATAAAATTGCGTATAATTTTGGGAGGGATAGTTACAAGTCTATACTATTGATTTTCAGACCTCGATATATGTTAGGTACTATGCGGCAATATTTCTAAGTTTCTTCTGTTATGATATAGGGAGTGTGGTTATAAGGGGATGGTAGCAGGATAGGATGGCAATGCCTTTGGGTGCGTTTAATTGATGAAAAAGGTTTTTGGATACAGATAACTGGCGTGGTAGAAGGATAAGGAGCAATTTACTACTTACAAAAATGGTAATAATACCAATAATAAAAGGGTAATTATAATAATAATAATAATAATAATAATAATAATAATAATAATAATAATAATAATAATAATAATAATAAAGCTCCAATGATAATTGTTGAGCTTGGCATTATCCAGAAAAGTCTCCTCTTGTGGAATTGAACTCTCTCTTTTCCTCTAACGCATTAAGTATATATATATATATATATATATATATATATATATATATATATATATATATATATATATTTAAAGGAGATTAGAACAATAGTCTAAAGAGCTGAGTGTATTTCAATGTAACAGTGAAATTACTAGTTTAATTAAAATACAGGAAACAGAAAGTGCTCGTTGTAATTTAGATATATAATAAGCTCGATAGGTAAATATTCTAGAGCTAATTCAATATTAAGTAATGTGATTGATAATTTAAAATTTAAAAATCAAATTATAATTAAATTAAAAATCCGTTTCATAAGAAGGAACAACAACAAAATCAATTATCTGTACGATCGTTTCGGAAAACAATGCTTTTTATTGTGGTAGACATACAGTTACGGACAATAATTATTACATATAGTTTTTTAATAAGTAAGGTCTCCTCGTCAGCAAATTTTGAAGGGTTTTTATTAAATTTAAAAGACACCATAAATAAACCTAGCATTAAAAGTAAGGCAGATGTATCTGAAAAAATTGAAATAAAAGGTCTGGATTTAAAATTGATAAGAAAATTAATATGGGTTAGAGATAGAAAAGAAATAGAGTAAAATATAGATTTGAATTTAAATTATAAGTTTGCTTTAAGTACAATATTACAAATATATACATGCATATATATGAAAAAATAGACACATACATACATATACATAGATATACAGATATATACATAAATATATATATATATTTTTACAGAGGAGACCTTGCTTATTAAAAAACTATATGCAATAATTATTGTCCGTAACTTGATGTCTACCACAATAAAAAGCATTGTTTTCCGAAACGATCGTACAGATAATTGATTTTGTTGTTGTTCCTTCTTATGAAACGGATTTTTAATTTAATTATAATTTGATTTTTAAATTTTAAATTATCAATCACATTACTTAATATATATATATATATATATATATATATATATATATATATATATATATATATATATATATATATATATAGGCATATTGTTGTCTTTGTTTTCCGGTCACAAATGATTGAATTACTAATTTACTGGTTATTTTTTAAATTAAGACGCTGGATAAATAAAAGGTTTTACATCATTTAAAAGATAACTAACGTCTGAATTATGGACGCTAATTTTGGAAATTATTTTAAAGATACAAGGAATATAACTGGATTAAAAACAATAAGCAATCTAAGGTTTAGATTTTCGGGTGATGTTTTTCAAAATTATATTTGATATATTTGTAATTACTTTTTCTATAATTTTTTTAATAGTTTTTATCTTAAATAAGGTAAATATTGTATTAGTGTTTTTCTATACGTTTATTTAAAAAAGGTAATTTTAATTTTTTCCTACGGGGGTATATTTTATTAATAGTAATATTTATTGTTTATTTTATTTTTATAAGTTAAATTAATGGTTAATAAAATCATTTATCATCATAAGTATTATTATAATAATAATAGCAATAATAAATAATATTAATAATAATAAGTAAAATAATAATAATGATAATAATAATATAATTGGATTACTGTTTTATTTTTGCCTAATTATTATATTGTTTACTTTTTAGGTAGAGTTATATTTGCTATATTTTGCTTATCTCCCATGTATGAATCCTAATAACATTACTGTTTTTTGAAAAAAAGCACTTATGTGTGGAGATTCTGTGTTTTATGGGGCCTGATGTAGATCCGATGTATATTGATATATGTTTTATAGAATTCTAATAATTGTTTTCAATTGGATTAATAGTGGCATTGTTATGAAAGACGTTTGTTTGTACTAAGTTGGTTGATAGGGTTGTTATTATTCATTAATTGTATGTTTGTGTTAGTCTGTAACTTTGATTAAACTTTGTTGATATTATTAGATTTTGGATTTGGATTTTTTGTTTCTGTGGAGCAGTAAATTACGCTTCTTATTTTACAGGTGCCTTTTAAAGTACATGTGTTTTTGTTTCTACAGTTACAGCCTTTATAGGTTGTCTATTTATATTTTGTATTTTCTAAATTTGTTGTTATTGCGAATTGTTTATTTATTAAAGTTTGGCATTGTCGAATAAGATATTTTGATTGTGTTTTTATTTAATACTTTACTATATTTGTGGGGGTGAACTTTTTTCTAATATTTTGAAGACTTCTTTGGCTATATTTGTTTTAATATACTTAGAGTATGCGGGTTAAACAACATGGTATACCTATGCCTATTTTCACGTTTCCGTTTACTGGTGTTGTTTTATTTGTTTCATTTGGTTTTGGATTAATTTTTGTAAATTTTTATGGATTTATATGGCCATATTATAGGGTATTACGTTTTTGCCAAGTTTGTGATAATTATTGTAATTTTTCATATAATTTGTATTTTATCTGTTTTATTTTGGTATTTTGCTTGTGTTTTATATCCTGAATTTTTAAGGGCATTATTGTAGTATTTTGCGTTTTTATTAAATATAGATTTGTTAAAAGATAATTTAAAGATTTTTTAAAGAGACATTAGGTACTATCGATTTTCACATCAACTTAGGGTAGTTTGATTCATTCTAAACATATAGTACAGATTGACTGGGTTTATGGCAAGTTTAGTGTTACTTATAAGAAATTAACTATTTTTTTTTATTAGGATCGATTTTTATAATAAGTTCATAACTTTTAAAGAGTTTGTGCAGAGATTTCATTGCTTTTTCGTAATTTTTGTTTGTTGAATAAATTATGAAGAGTGTATCGTTTCTGTAATTGGAATTTGCTAAAGAGTATTTTATGTGTTTTTTGTTATGTAATTTATTGATTGAGATTATATGTATTAAAAGGAGGTGTTTCTATGGCTGGATAGTGTATATGCAAGCATATACACTATCCCTTGCCAAAATTGCCATCGTAGATACGTTGGTGAAACCCAGCATAAATTAGAAAAAAAGGTTCAATAAACATAAAAGAAATAGCAATTCTCTAAGTGCATTCTTACTCTCACACCTTTGACTAGCAAAAATAGTTAAATTTATTTCAAATAAACTTCTTGAATCAGCACTTATCACAAATTCAAGCACTATTAAACAACGTGGAGGTTTCTATAATGTAGCACCATTAACAAGTAAACTTTCATTAAAATAACATTATTTATATGTAGACACAGGTTAACCTTCTCATTCCATAGAAATACCTCATATTAATACATTTAATCTCAATCAATAAATTACATAACGAAAACATATTCATTTCATTTCTGTTACACACCTATATTTGATTTTTAATAGAAATATTTTTCCAATAAAGAATATTAACTGCATCATATTTTTAAAAACATATTAACGACTATATAACGTTATTAAAAATCTCCCTCTCTTTAACAACGCAAGCTCCCATCCTTCTTTGAATTTCCAACGTCCTTTTCAGTTTCTAAAACAGAATAGGATAAGATTTTGCGCATGAAAAATTTTCAAATATTTGTACTGGTGTTTTTGTTTTCTTAATCGTATTTATCCAGAGGAAGTCTCGAAATAAAGACGGAACGTTGATGAACATATAACGGTTTGTTCCTCTTTATTTCTCTCTCTCTTTCTCTCTCTCTATATATATATTTGTTTGTATATATATATATAAATATATATGTATGTATGTACGTATGTATGTATGTATGTATGTACGTATGTATGTACGTATGTATGTATGCATGTATGTATGTGTGTGCGTTCTAAAATTAGTATGCGTAATAAAAAGTCCCTACAACTAAGTGTGCAAAGTTTACATTAAAAGATCATAAACCAAACTTTAATGATAACCCCACCATTAAGTAAATTTTTCTTTGTATCTCAAATGTATGAATAATATATGTATTTGTCGATTTCAATCATTTTCAACTCCTATTTCGACTAAATTTGATGCGCAAATCTATTAGTTATTTACAGCTGTTTCAGGTCATATAGCGAAATATTTTGTTTAAAAGTTTCTCTTCAGCATGCATACCTAACCCTAACCCTTTAACCTATTCAATGTTCATGAACTTACTTGTTCTATGAGGGTCGTTCCAATAGTAATGCATTCTATGTTTTATTAAAAAAAATTGAACAGCTACAAAGATAAGAATTGTACTATTAAAACGAGAAGCCGTTTATGTTCCAGAATTTATTTTTCTACATAGTCACTGTCATTTTCAATGCAATTCTGCCAGCGATAAACGAAAGGCTTGATGCCTCATTCATAAATGTTAGACCCTGCCGATGCGGTCAATATCGTTGGGATTATGCGGTAAGTGAGACCGAACAATGCTGCGAACCTCTTTATTTCCAAGAAGCAATCACCTTCGTCTTCGATTCAACAAATCCTGACAGGTACCCCGTTTGTGGTCTTTTACGTCCTGCATGGACATTCGTGGAATTCACCTGCCACACCTTTTACTATATCCTAGAGATGACAATATCGTTTCCACTGAACTGACGGCCGCATTCAAATTTGCACGCATTTCATTCACCGTTCACCACCATTTAACACAAATAGGTTGGGCGAGCACCGCCATTTTTTCTCTAAAGTGTTGGATATAAACCACATTTTTTCTAAAGTGCTAGATATGAATCACATTCTTTTCTAAAGTGTTGGATATGAGTCTTTTCTAAAGTGTTGGATATGAGTCTTCAAACTTATGTGTGCCCCACCTTATATGTCTTTATACGGACACTCCAGTCGTTCAGATTTGTTAAATTTTCAACGTAATGGTCAATACCAAGAAATCCAAAAGGACGAGACCCCTCTTGTACTAGAAAAGAATGCATATCAATTTGATTGCATATGACTTTGTCTTTAATTTATTTGCTGGTGAGAGTGAGTGGTGTCATCCCATTGACTGCCGTTTGAACTCCAGCTCGTAGTGGTGACACTACGTCTTGTCACCAGTGACGTGCGGTCCAAGAAGCAATCACCTTTGTCTTCGATTCAACAAATCCTGACAGGTACCCCGTTTGTGGTCTTTTACGTCCTGCATGGACATTCGTGGAATTCACCTGCCACACCTTTTACTATATCCTAGAGATGACAATATCGTTTCCACTGAACTGACGGCCGCATTCAAATTTGCACGCATTTCATTCACCGTTCACCACCATTTAACACAAATAGGTTGGGCGAGCACCGCCATTTTTTCTCTAAAGTGTTGGATATAAACCACATTTTTTCTAAAGTGCTAGATATGAATCACATTCTTTTCTAAAGTGTTGGATATGAGTCACGTTTTGTCTAAAGTGTTGGATATGGAACATATTCTTTTCTAAAGTGTTGGATATCAATCACATGTTTGTTCTAAAGTGTTGTATATGAATTACATTTTTTCTAAAGTGTTGGATCGGAATCACATTTTTTCTAAAGTGTGGGATATGAATAAAAAAATTTCTAAAGTGTTTGATATAAATAACATTTTTTCGAAAGTATTGGATCGGAATCACATTTTTTTTCTAAAGTGTTGAATATGAATCACATTTTTTTCTAAAGTGTTGGATATGAATTACATTTTTTTCTAAAGAGTTGGATATGAATCACATTTTTTCTAAAGTGTTGGATATGAATTACATTTTTTTCTAAAGTGTTGGATATGAATCACATTTTTTCTAAAGTGTTCGATATGAATAACATTTTTTCTAAAGTGTTGGATATGAATCACATTTTTTTCTAAAGAGTTGGATATGAATTACATTTTTTTAAAGTGTTGGATATGAATCACATTTTTTTCTTAAGTGTTTGAGATGAATCACATTTTTTCTACAGTGTTGGATATGAATCATATTTTTTTCTAAAGAGTTGGATATGAATTACATTTTTCTAAAGTGTTGGATATGCATCACATTTTTTTCTTAAGTGTTTGATATGAATCACATTTTTTCTAAAGTGTTGGATATGAATCACATTTTTTTCTAAAGTGTTGGATATGCATCACATTTTTTTCTAAAGTGTTGCCTATTAATCACATTTTTTTCTAAAGTGTTGGATATGAATATTATGTCTTTCTAAAGTATTGGATACGAATAACATTTTTTTCTAAAGTGTTCGATATTAATCACATTTTTCTTAAAGTGTTGGATATGAATTATGTTTTTTCTTAAAGAGTTGGATATGAATCACATTTTTCCTAACTGTCGATATGAATCACATTTTTTCTCAGGTGTTGGATATGAATCACATTTTTCGAACGTTTTGGATATGAATCACATTTTTTCTAAAGTGTGGGATATGAAGCACATTTTTTTATAAAATGTTCGATATGAATCACATGTTTTCTAATGAGTTTAATAGAAATCACATTTTTCTAAAATGGATACGAATAACAGTTTTCCTATAGTGTAGGATATGAATTATACTTTTCTAAAGTGCTGGATATGAATCACATGTTTTTTAAAGTGTTCGATATGAATCACATATTTTTCTAAAGTGTTCGATATGAATCCTATTTTTTTCCAAGGTGTTGGATATGAATCACATTTTTTCTAAAGTTTGGATATGAATCACATTTTTTTTTCTAAAGTGTTGGATATGAATCACATTTTTTCTAAAGTGTTGGATATGGATCATATTTTTCTTCTAAAGTGTTGGATATAAATAACACTTTTTTCTAAAGTGTTGGATATGAATCACATTTTTTTCTAAAGTGTTGGATATGAATTACATTTTTTTTCTAAAGTGTTGGATATGAATACCATTTTTTTCTAAAGTGTTGGATATAAATCACATTTTTTCTAAAGTGTTGGATATGAATCACATTTTTTTTCTGAAGTGTTGGATATGAATTACATTTTTTTCTAAAGTGTTGGATATGAATACCATGTTTTTCTAAAGTGTTGGAGATGCATCACATTTTTTTCTAAAGTGTTGCCTATTAATCACATTTTTTTCTAAAGTTTTGGATATGAATAACATTTTTTTTAAGTGTCGTATATGAAAATTCATGTTTTTCTAAAGTGTTTTTTTTATGAATCACATTTTTTTTCTAAAGTGTTGGATATGAATACAATTTTTTTCTTAAGTGTGTGATATGAATCACATTTTTTCTAAAGTATGTTATATGAATATCAATTTTTTCTAAAGTGTTGTATATGAATCGCATTTTTTTTCAAGTGTCGATATGAATCACATTTTTTCTCAGGAATTGGATATGAATCACATTTTTTTCTATAGTGTTGGATATGACTCACATTTTTCTAAAGTGTTGGATATGAAGCACATATTTTCCAAAGTGTTACATATGAATCACATTTTTTTGTAATGTGTTGTATATGAATCAGATTTTCTTCTAAATGTATTAGATATGAATCACATTTTTTCTAAAGTGTTGCATATGAAGTAAATTTTTCTAAAGTGTTGCATATGAGTCACATTTTTTCTAAGTGTTCGATATGAATCATTTTTGTTTTCTAAAGTATTCATATGAATCATATTTTTTCTAAAGTATTGCATATGACTCATATTATTTCTAAAGTGTTGTATATGAATCACATTTTTTCTAAAGTGTTGTATATGAATCACTTTTTTCTTAAGTGTTACATATGAATCACATTTTTTATCTGATTTGTTGGATATGAATCACATTTTTTTCTAAAGTGTTAGGTATGAATCCCATTACTTCGAAGGTATTGCATATGCACCACATTTTTTCTAAAGTGTTGCATATGAATCACTTTTTTTCTAAAGTGTACGATATGAATCACATTTTTTCTAAAGTGTTACAGATGAATCACATTTTATCTGAAGTGTTTGATATGAATCACATTTTTTCATAAGTGTTACGCATGAATCCCATTATTTCTAAAGTGTTGCGTATGGACCGCATTTTTTCTAAAGTGTTGCATATGAATAACATTGTTTTCTAAAGTGTTGGATATGAATCGCATTTTCTATACAGAGTTCGATATGAATCACATTTTTTCTAAAACGTTTCATATGAATCACATTTTTTTCTAAAGTGTTGCATATCAATCACATTTTTTCTAAAGTGTTGGATGTGAATCACATTTTATTCTCAGTGTTCCATAAAAGAACATTTTTTTAAAGTGCTGCATATGAATCTCATTTTTTCTAAAGTTTTTCATATGAATCACATTTTTTCTAAAGTGTTACATATGAATAACATTTGTTTCTAAAGTGTTGCATATGAATCACATTTTTTCTAATGTTGCATATGAATCATATATTCTTCTAAAGTGTTACATATGAATCATAATTTTTTCTAAACTGTTGGATATGAATCACATTTGTTTCTAAGTTTTCGATAAAAAACACATTTTTTCTAAAGTTTTGCATATGAATCACATTCTATTCTGAAGGGCGGTATATAAATCACATTTTTTTAAGTGTTGCATATGAATCACATTTTTTTCTAAAGTGTTGCATATGAATCATATTTTTTTCTAAAATATTGCATGTTAATCACGTTTTTTTCTAAGTGATCGATATAAATCAAATTATTTCTAAAGAGTTGCATATTAATCACATTTTTCTCTAAGTCTTCGATATGAATCACATTTTTTTCTAAAGTGTTGGATATCGATCACATTTTTATCTGACGTCTTGCGTATGAATCACATTGATTTCTAAAGTGTCCGATATCAATCACATTTTTTTCTAAAGTTTTCGATATGAACCACATTTGTTTCTAAAGTTTTGGATATGAATCTCATCATTTTTCTCAAGTAGTCGATATGAATCCAATTTTGTCCTAAAAATTTGGATATGAATAATATTTTTTCATTCGTTTCAAAAGTCTTGGATATGAATAACATATTGCCTTATGTTTTGGAAACAAATCATATTTTCTCTAAAGAGATGGATATGAATCACATTTCTTTCTAAAGTGGTGGATTTGAATCACATTGTTTTCTAAAATGTTGGATATGAGTCACATTTTTTTCTAATGTTTTTGATATAAATCACATTTATTTCTGAGGAGTTGGATATGAATTACATTTTTCTAAAGTGTTTATACGAATGGTATGATATTAACTACATTTTTTTCTTAAGTGTTGTATAGGAATCACATTTTCTTGTAAAGTGTTGAAAAGAATCAAAATTTTTTCCAAGCTGCTGAACAGGTATCAGACTTTTTTCTAAAGTTTTGGATATGAATCACATTTTTTTGTAAAGTGTTGGATATGAATCAGATTTTTTTATAAAGTGTTCAATATAAATAACACTTTTTATCTAAAGGGTTGGATATGAAACAATTTTTTTTCTTAATTGTTTGAGAGGACTCACATTTTTTTCTAAAGATATGAATCTCAGTTTTTTCTAGAGTGTTGGATACAAATTATATTTTTTTCTTAATTGTTGGATACAAATTATATTTTTTTTTAAATTGTTGGATACAAATTATATTTTTTCTACATTGTTTGATATGAATTACATATTTTTCCTGAAATCTTGAATATGAATCACATATTTTCCTAAATTGTTAGTTATTAACCAGATTTTATTCTTAAAGTGTTGGATATGAATCACATTTTTTTCTGAAGTGTTCAATATGAATCACATTTTTTCTAAAGTGTTGCACATGAATCACGTTTTTCTAAAGTGTTGCATATTAATCGGATTTTATTTCTAAAGTGTTGCATATGAATCACATTTTTTCTAAAGTGTTGCATATGAATCACATTTCTTCTAAAGTGTTGCATATTAATTACATTTGTTCTTAAGTGTTACATATGAATGACATTTTTATCTAAAGTGTTGCATGTGAATCACATTTTCCTAGTGTGTTGCACATTAATCACATTTTTTCCAAAGTGTTGCATATGAATCACATTTTGTTCTAAAGTGTTGCATATGAATCACCTGTTTTCCAAAGTGTTGGATATGACTCACATTTTTTTCTAAAGTGTTCGATATTAATCACATTTTTTTCTCAAGTGTTGGATATGAATCACATTTTATCTAAGTGTTCGATAAAAATCAAATCTTTTTCTAAAGTGTTGCATATGAATAACATTTCTTTCTGAATTGTTGCATACGAATCACATTTTTCCTAATGTGTTGACTATGAACCACATTTTGTTCTAAAGTGTTGCATATAAATCATATTTTTTCTAATGTGTTGACTATGAACCACATTTTGTTCTAAAGTGTTGCATATAAATCATATTTTTTCTAATGTGTTGACTATGAACCACATTTTGTTCTAAAGTGTTGCATATGAATCATATTTTTTCTAATGTGTTGACTATGAACCACATTTTGTTCTAAAGTGGTGCATATGAATCATATTTTTTCTAATGTGTTGACTATGAACCACATTTTGTTCTAAAGTGTTGCATATGAATCATATTTTTTCTAATGTGTTGACTATGAACCACATTTTGTTCTAAAGTGTTGCATATAAATCATATTTTTTCTAATGTGTTGACTATGAACCACATTTTGTTCTAAAGTGGTGCATATGAATCATATTTTTTCTAATGTGTTGACTATGAACCACATTTTGTTCTAAAGTGTTGCATATAAATCATATTTTTTCTAATGTGTTGACTATGAACCACATTTTGTTCTAAAGTGTTGCATATGAATCATATTTTTTCTAATGTGTTGACTATGAACCACATTTTGTTCTAAAGTGTTGCATATAAATCATATTTTTTCTAATGTGTTGACTATGAACCACATTTTGTTCTAAAGTGTTGCATATGAATCATATTTTTCCTAATGTGTTGACTATGAACCACATTTTGTTCTAAAGTGTTGCATATAAATCATATTTTTTCTAATGTGTTGACTATGAACCACATTTTGTTCTAAAGTGTTGCATATGAATCATATTTTTTCTAATGTGTTGACTATGAACAACACATTGTTCTAAAGTGTTGCATATAAATCACATTTTTTCTAACATGTTCGATATGAATCAGATTTCTTTCTAAAGTGTTGCATTTTAATCACATTTTTTCTGAGTGTTGCATATGAATTACAATTCTTTCTAAAGTGTTGAAAATAAATCACATTTTTTTAAAAGTGTTACATACGAATCAACCTTTTTCTAAAGTGTTGCATATGTTTCACATTTTTTTCTGAACTGTTGCATATGAATCACATTTTGTTCTTAAGTGTTGCATATAATAACATTTTTCTAAAGGGTTTCATATGTATCACATTTTTGTAAGTGTTGCATATCAATCACATTTTTTCTAAAGTAGTGGATATGAATCACATCTTTTTCTGAAGTGTTGCATATCAATCAAATTTTTTCTAACGTGTGGGATATGAATCACATGTGTTTCTTAATGTTTTTGATATAAATCACATCTTTTTCTGAAGAGTTGGATATGAATCACATTTTTCTAAAGTGTTTATACGAATTATATGATATTAACTACATTTTTTTCTTAAGTGTTGTATAGGAATCACATTTTCTTGTAAAGTGTTGAAAAGAATCAAAATTTTTTCCAAGCTGCTGGATAGGTATCAGATTTTTTTCTAAAGTTTTGGATATGAATCACATTTTTTTGTAAAGTGTGGGATATGAATCACATTTTTTTATAAAGTGTTCAATATGAATAACACTTTTTATCTAAAGGGTTGGATATGAATCAAATTTGTTTTCTTAATTGTTTGAGAGGAATCACATTTTTTCTAACGATATGAATCTCATTTTTTTCTAGAGTGTTGGATACAAATTATATTTTTTTCTAAATTGTTGGATACAAATTATATTTTTTCTAAATTGTTGGATACAAATTATATTTTTTCTAAATTGTTGGATACAAATAATATTTTTTCTACATTGTTTGATATGAATTACATATTTTTCCTGAAATCTTGAATATGAATCACATATTTTCCTAAATTGTTAGTTATTAACCAGATTTTATTCTTAAAGTGTTGGATATAAATCACATTTTTTTTCTGAAGTGTTCAATATGAATCACATTTTTTTCTGAAGTGCTCAATATGAATCACATTTTTTCTAAAGTGTTGCACATGAATCACGTTTTTTTCTAAAGTGTTGCATATGAATCACATTTTTTCTAAAGTGTTGCATATGAATCATATTTTCTTCTAAAGTGTTGCATATCAATTACATTTGTTCTTAAGTGTTACATATGAATCACATTTTTATCTAAAGTGTTGCACATGAATCACATTTGTTGTATAGTTATTATTATTAGTATTAGACTATACCACTTGTGCGCGTATGTTACGTGAGTTCTTATTAGTAATGATATGAGTCTTAGTGAGAGTTCTTGTCTTATTACATATGATGTTGTATCTTAGAGAGAGATGTGTATGTAATGACATTTTATAACACAGACATATAATAACAATACAATTTACCTTTTTGTAGAAATCACAAACACAAAGATGAGCTTTATCAGAAACACATGATGAATTTATTTTCTTACGACCGGTCGGGATTTCCTCATTAAGAACTCAAAGTTTCACATTTTAGTTTCTGAAGTGACGTCTCGCTTCAGACGTCCGCCTGTCTCTGAGTTTTCTCACTGACCGTCTCCCCTGACTGTCTCTCCTGACTGTCTCTCTGACTGTCTCTGCGACCAACTAACTCCCACTTCCTATATTGAGAAATCCATGCATCCCGGCCACGTGAGCAAAATTCACGTGTTTCAACATGCGTGACTTTGCACGTTTCCGACATTGATTTCCCAATAACCTATTTTTCTTGTGTTGTTTCCACAAAGGAATTTAACCTACATATCTAATTTATTTAACCCATATTTTATTATCCACATTCTTTTAACAATTGAATAGTTTATTTATTATTTATTTCATCCGAATTAACAATTTACTGGACATTCCATTTAAACCTATTGTTCTTTAAAACTTATGTCCAGGGTTCGATTTCTGCTTTCTTTTATTTCCATTTTAACTAATCTCTCTATTTTTATACTTACATGAACAGGGGACAGCCCTTATCATGTAACATGCCTCCCTTCCATATTTCACAAAAAAATGTATGCATTTTTAACTATAGTACATTTTTTTTATTTTTACATCTACACAACCACACGGCTAGAAAGATCAGGCTAAAAAAACACAAAAAAATCTCTTTCAGTCAGCCCTTCACGGCCGACTTCACAATTATTTATTATTTTATAAGATCAGGACCTTTCTGATCTTTGTGGCATTTACTTTTTGGGTGTAGGATATTTACCTATGATACACATCAGCTATTTTCCAGCCACCCATATGCCGCAGACTAGAGGTTTTCACCTTTCTCGAAATGGACGACTTCCTTCGTCTCAAAAGTGTTCTGATCTCTCTTTCCGCATGGTTAGTCTTATCAAGTATGGCTTTGTTTTTTTTATTCTATAACTATCTCATACGGGACATACCAAAGCTCATATACTTAAATCTTTGTGGTTGGCTTCAGAAGTTTAAGATATACCTTTTTTTCTCTCATACGGATTCACTCGGATTTCCTTGCTTGGATTCTTGAAACTTCGACGAGGATTTAGAAATATCACCCCTAACTTACTAATACCTTTCGCGCCCAACACCTTAATTGCGCCTAAATTCTATCTAATTGCCCGATTTTTTTGTGATTTTTCTTTCCTCTCACCAGAGCCTCCAAGATCCAGCAGATATATCCCACATTCATGCGTCTCTAAAAAAAATACAAGGTTATATCTTTCTTACGTAATCTACGGCATATTTTTGCTTGTCTCTTACTTCATTATGCTATATGTGATTTCCTCGGGACTACCTATCCTCGGTTTACTGGCCCCCTTAAGAATTTTCGTATTCTTTCCAACGCCTGTTTATTAATTAAGCCAAGACTTACTACTTGCTTGGAGTCGGTACGTGCAACCAGCTTATTTTAAGCACTTAATTAACCAGGTTCCCAAATTTTTCGTATAGGGGCACTTCTTGTGCTTATCAATCCCTACCAAGTAACTTTTCTTGGAGAAAAATTTTTAGGATCTCTAAAAAAAAAAACAACAAAACCAAATGCTAAAACAAAACATCTTTCTTACGGCTTATCACATCTAAAAACTCTCCAAATACCCGTTTACGTAATTTTAATTCTTGTCCCCCTTCTAAAATTCTAACTGAATCTGTAAGCCAACCATACGTCTTAACTTATTTTCTACTAGATCATTTTAATTTAATGTATATTTACGGATAACTTTGAATTCTTGCTGTGAAAATCATAACATTACATATATAAGACAATTTACAATATTTGTTCAACATCATAAAAACATTTTCAAAAAAATACCTTAATACATTTAAACATTTTGCAACAGTTATAACTTTTTTTTTTAACAACAAAAAAAAATCATCTGTAACAAACAACAATTCAACAGTCTGTCCAAAACAATTGTCCCTCTTTTTTTTTCAAAAACAAAATAAATGAACACAAAAAAGCCGAAAAGTTCACTATGAACACAAAATGCATTTCCAACAATTTACACCTGTTTCAGAAAGTACATGCGACCTTTGAAAAATTCCTGTTTTGACAGATTAATTTCAACAATTCGTCCAAACGATTTCATATTGACACACATTTTCTAATGACACTTCTACAAATTTCAAAACAATAATGGATTACACAATCTCTGCATTCGCGTGTATGTGTGTGTGTGTGTGGTTCTTTTTTTAACAGACCAATTCATTTATCAATGAATTACGCATGGTGACTTGTTTACTATTTTTTTTTCATTACTACGAATTTCTTTTTACGGCATATCGGCCTTTTCTTCTTTTTCTTTTTAATATTTCTTGTATCTTTTGTTCTCTGTGTGCGTGTGTGTTCAAAATTTTTTTTCTTCGCATTTCTGTGATCGCGTAATTTTTTTTCTTTTTCCGTGGTATTATTTATTTATTTATTTATTTATTTTTAAAATTATGTTGGACCCTTTTAAAACGTTGTGTTTCTTTTTCTTTTTCGAATTCTGTGATCGTGTAATTTTTTCTTTTTCCGTTGTATTATTTATTTATTTTTTAAAATTATGTTGGACCCTTTTAAAACGTTGTATTTCTTTTTCTTTTTCGAATTCTGTGATCGTGTAATTTTTTCTTTTTCCGTGGTATTATTTATTTATTATTTTACATTATGTTGGACCCTTTAAAACGTTGTGTTTCTTTTTTTCTTTTTTTTTTTTCGTGGTATCGACCCCAGGTTCGGTTTCTGCATCGCTGATGCAAAAGATTCACGAACACCAAATTGTGATTTGTTATATAGTTATTATTATTAGTATTAGACTATACCACTTGTGCGCGTATGTTACGTGAGTTCTTATTAGTAATGATATGAGTCTTAGTGAGAGTTCTTGTCTTATTAAATATGATGTTGTATCTTAGAGAGAGATGTGTATGTAATGACATTTTATAACACAGACATATAATAACAATACAATTTACCTTTTTGTAGAAATCACAAACACAAAGATGAGCTTTATCAGAAACACATGATGAATTTATTTTCTTACGACCGGTCGGGATTTCCTCATTAAGAACTCAAAGTTTCACATTTTAGTTTCTGAAGTGACGTCTCGCTTCAGACGTCCGCCTGTCTCTGAGTTTTCTCACTGACCGTCTCCCCTGACTGTCTCTCCTGACTGTCTCTCTGACTGTCTCTGCGACCAACTAACTCCCACTTCCTATATTGAGAAATCCATGCATCCCGGCCACGTGAGCAAAATTCACGTGTTTCAACATGCGTGACTTTGCACGTTTCCGACATTGATTTCCCAATAACCTATTTTTCTTGTGTTGTTTCCACAAAGGAATTTAACCTACATATGTTATTTATTTAACCCATATTTTATTATCCACATTCTTTTAACAATTGAATAGTTTATTTATTATTTATTTCATCCGAATTAACAATTTACTGGACAGTCCATTTAAACCTATTTTTCTTTAAAACTTATGTCCAGGGTTCGATTTCTGCTTTCTCTTATTTCCATTTTAACTAATGTCGCTATTTTTATACTTACATGAACAGGGGACATCCCTTATCATGTAACAGTTGCATATGAATCATCTTTTTTGTCTAAAGTGTTCGATATGAATCACCTTTTGTTATAAAGTGTTGCATATGAATCACATTTTTTCTAAAGTGTTTCATATGAATCACATTTTTTCTAAAGTGTTTCATATGAATCACATTTTTTCTAAAGTGTTGCATATGAATCACATTTTTTCTAAAGTGTTGGATATGAATCACATTTTTTCTAAAGTGTTGGATATGAATCACATTTTTTCTAAAGTGTTTCATATGAATCACACTTTTTCTAAAGTGTTTCATATGAATCACATTTTTTTCTAAAGTGTTGCATATGAATCACATTTTTTTCTAAAGTGTTGAATATGAATCACATTTTTTCTAAAGTGTTGGATATGGAGCACATATTTTTTATAAGTGTTGAATATGAATCATATTTTTTCTTAAGTGTTGCATATTAATCACAATTTTTGCTAAATGTTGCATATGAATCACATTTTTTCTATAGTGTTGAATGTGAATCACATTTTTTCTAAGTGTTCATAAAAATCACATTTTGTTCTTAAGTGTTGCCTTTGAATCACATTGTTTTCTAAAGTGTTGGATATGAATCACATTTTTGCTAAAGTTTTGCATATGAATCATATTTTTTCTAAAGTGTTGGATATGAATCACATTTTTGCTGAAGTTTTGCATATGAACCATATTTTTTCTAAAGTGTTGGATATGAATCACATTTTTGCTAAAGTTTTGCATATGTATCATATTTTTTCTTAAGTGTTGGATATGAATCACATTTTTGTTAAAGTTTTGCATATGAATCATATTTTTTCTGAAGTGTTGGATATGAATCACATTTTTGCTAAAGTTTTGCATATGAATCATATTTTTTCTGAAGTGTTGGATATGAATCACATTTTTGCTAAAGTTTTGCATATGAATCATTTTTTTTACTTCATTTTATTCATATGAATCACATTTTTTTCTAAAGTGTTGTGTTTTAATCACATTTTTTCTGAA
This sequence comes from Euprymna scolopes, assembly GCF_053919585.1. Lineage (NCBI taxonomy): Eukaryota > Metazoa > Mollusca > Cephalopoda > Sepiida > Sepiolidae > Euprymna > Euprymna scolopes. Next base: position 39,979,651 of record NC_136522.1, read on the forward strand.
GTGTTTCATATCAACCACATTTTTTTCTAACGTGTTGCATATCAATCACAGTTTTTTCTAATGTTTTTCATATGAAGCACATTGTTTTTCTAGAGTGTGCGATATGAATCACATTTTTTCTAAAGTGTTGCATAGGAATCATATTTTTTCTAAATGGTTTAAATATGAATCGCATTTTTTTCTAAAGTGTTGCATATGAATCACATTTTTTCTAAAGTTTTGCATATGAATCACATTTTTTCTAAAGTGTTGCATATGAAGCACATTTTTTCGAAAGTGTTGCATATGAATCACAATTTTTTCGAAAGTGTTGCATATTAATCACATTTTTTTAAAGTGTTGCATGTGAATCACATTTTTTCAAAAGTCTTTCATATGAATCACATTTTTTCTAAAGTGTTGCATATGAATCACATTTTTTCTAAAGTTTTGCATATGAATCACATTTTTTCTAAAGTGTTGCATATGAAGCACATTTTTTCGAAAGTGTTGCATATGAATCACAATTTTTTCGAAAGTGTTGCATATTAATCACATTTTTTTAAAGTGTTGCATGTGAATCACATTTTTTCTAAAGTCTTTCATATGAATCACATTTTTTCTAAAGTGTTGCATATTAATCACATTTTTTAAAGTGTTGCATGTGAATCACATTTTTTCTAAAGTCTTTTATATGAATCACATTTTTTCCAAAGCGTTTCATATGAATCACATTTTTTCTAAAGTGTTTCATATGAATCACATTTTTTTCTAAAGTGTTGCATATGAATCACATTTTGAGCTAACTCCATCACTCATGTCTCACATCACGTTAGAACGTGACATGTTAACTTTGCCGACATCAACTGCACTTTATAAGCGTTTTACGTGCGCCGGTTAATGTTGATCAGTTAAAATTTTTGTGCTCGGATCAACTCCATGACGCATATCTGCTTTCGACACATGTCTATGACAGAGAGTGCATTCTTAGAGCCTTACACTGTCAATATCTGCAATAGAGAGATTAATTCTACACCTAATCAATACATACGTGGAATCATCATGACAATACAATTTTCAATGCACTCTGGTCCATCCGAAATAAAGAATAGGAGGCATTACTTATGAAACAATACTCGTCCTTCTTTTCCCCATTTACTTTTTCCATCACATCTTTTTACTTTTTCATTTTTCTTTCACAATAATTTACATTTCTATATTTCTCTCTTCACCTTTTTTCAATTTCAGTCACTCTGCCCCGTTCCTCTGTGTCTTCTATTTTCTAATCTCAGTATCTTTACTCGCATTACTACCTTCTCTATATAATCCCACTCCTTCTCCCTTTACTGGTTTTGTCCTCTATTTTTACTCTTTTTTTAATCCTCTTTTGCTATTCCCTCATCATTTTTATCTGTCCTCACTTGTTCACACTCTCTCTTTTCTCTTCCGCTATTGCTATGCCCTGTTTCTTTACTATTTTCCCATTTCTTGTCACTCACGTTCCCTTCTTCTCTTCGTATGATTTCACCATTTTGCGACTCTATATATTCATCTGTCTTTTCTCCATAATCCTGTTCCTTTTCTCTGTCTTTCTCTGTCATATTACGCTTCTTTGTTTCCCCATACCCTTTTTCTCCCTACCCAAACTCTTCCTCTTACACTCCTCACCCTCTTTCTTTTTCTCTCTCACTAATGCTTTGGACATTAGTGCACGCTTTCATGCACCCACTACTACCACTATTTCCTACTCAATCCATCTTTTGCTCCTCCTCTACCTTCTCCCGCTCTCCTTCCACATATTTACCCTCCTCCTTTCAATCCACCTGATCGATATTCGATATAATAAACCCGACGATCGAACCGCGTCATTTTGCCGTCCCACTATCGCTAATCAGTCAAATTCTACTCTGACGTCCCCACCTTTCTAACCTCTCCCCATTCTTACCATCTCTCTTATGTTATCGTCCATTGCATAATTTTTCATCCGTTCCACTTTTTCTTTCTTTCCAAATATAGGAAAATGAAAATATATAACAGCTTTCCTTCGTTCTCCTTTTTTTGTTAAATTCGAAGCCTTTTTTTCTTCTTCTTTTACTTGTCATTCTTTTTTCTTTGTCTTTTATATTTTTATCCTTTACTTTCCTTTCTTTCTGTATTTGTTAAAATTCCATTTTCATTCGAATTTTGTCTTTCCATTGTCTTCATTAGGTGTATTTCATTCGTTCTTTTCTCTGCGTTTCTTCCTCACTATTTTTTTCTATAGTTTCTTTGACTTCTTTCTATATTTCTTTCCGGTTCTTTTTTAAATTTTGTTTCTTTTTCTTAAGTCCTTCTTTTAAAAATACCTTTAATCCTCAGTACATTCTTTCCTTATTTTTTTATTTCTTGCTGACAATTTTGCTTCTTTATTACTTTTTCATGTTTGTACATTTCGCTCCTATTTTTTGTCTGCTTCCCCGCTGTTTGTTTTTTCTAAACTTCTCACTGTCTTTCTCTTTCTTCATTATTTCTTTAAGTTTTTCTGTAGATTCCATAAAGTGTCGTTTTGAACTCTGTCGCTTCTTAATGATTTGACATAATTTCAAAATGGTCGTTTTCTTCTATCTGTCTGTTGCTTCAACACAAAATCACGTTACGTCGAGCCACGCTTGTGTGCACAATAGCAGAAGCAACATTTCGGTAAGACTGTGGAAAGAAGCCTGTCTCATGGACAAGTAACTACATAGGTTTTGTAATTTGATGCCGACTGTTGACTGGAAACTTGACCGTTTACAGAATATCTGCCCGACGAAAGGTGGTAATGTATTGAAAAAGGATTAATGTCCAGTGAAGATTGCACGATAAGTAATAAAACACTTGTTTTCTTTTATATATATATTTACACAGGCATCACCACATTATCAAGGCCAAGAGGCTACTCAAGGGTAAGGGGTTAAAGAGTGTACAGTAGAAATTGGACAATATAGTAATCATTAGTAATGAAAATTCGGTAAATTTGTTAACTTATATGGAACGGCTCATCAAGAACTTATTTACGTTAGACTTGAAGACAACCATATTATAGTCAGCCGGAAAGCAGGAAAACGGAAGACAATTCCACAGGTGTGCAGTTTTAAGAAATAAGCTTTGTTCATGGAATCTACGTTTAGGTTTAGGTACAGATAAAAAGTGGGGGGGGATTATTGATAGTGTTTTCAACCAGACGAGTGTTTCTTGTGAAAGTTTGGCGAGGGGGGACCATAGACTGAAGCTCAGTCGAACAGTTTCCATGAAAATAATGATACATCAGAGACAAACTCGCAACATCTCTTCTGTGAGATAGAGGTTGCAGGGAAGAGAAAAAGACATCTCCTACGAGGCTACGAAGTCTATTTTGAACTCTATCAAGGCAGGACAAATCCTTTCTAGCAGCTCCTGCCCAGATGTGGCAACAGTATTCCATCCTTGGACGTACCTGGCTCTTATATAGATAGAGAATTGCATCAGAGATTGAGGGGAAATCATGCTAATTATTTAATTAAAAAAATGCCATCACTCCATACAAAAACAAACGAAAGAATTGATGGGGTGTTTAAAAAGCGACGATATGTAATCAAGATAAAATTGTGTTAAGCAAAAAAAAAAAATTCAATAAAACTGATTTATTTCAAAATATAAAGTGAGCAATAACAGACATACATACAAACCAGGCTGACTAATTATGTCCCCTTAGATGGTAATTAAAACCTGACCCCTCATAATATTTGGACATATTCTCATCTTGAGTTTCGATCGATGTAACCTCCGACCTTCTTCAAGCGTATATTGTCGAACTCAAGAATCTGGACTGAATTTAGACCTTTAATTATGTCAGGGAGTAGCATGCTCTCGTTCCATCAGCCATGAGTGGATAGAGGCCATAAGTAATTTGCAATTGTACTTTTCGATCTCCCACACTGAGAATCGAACCTTTAGGAAAATATCACTTTTACAATTGGTTATCCAAGTATTCTAATTACTGCAGCACGGGTCCTTGCGGACAGTTCTAGTACAACTTTTTGGAACCATAACCCTATTTTATTTCTACTTGTAAATATCACTACTTATTACTAATTATTTTTACTATATATATATATATATATATATATATATATATATATATATATATATATATATATATATATATATATTAAGGCATACATACGAGGTGCTTTTAATAAGTTTCCAAACATTTTTGTACAGTCATTTAAAATTGTCGTAGACTCTTAAAAATGTACTATTTTATTGCTATACATCTAATGAGGTAACTGGTCAATTTTCATGATTTCAAGTTCAAATGAACAGATACAGCAGTTAGAATACACCTAACTAAAACCTGATTGTTACAGCTGGTGAATTTCAAAAATGCAATCTGGATGTGTTAACACTTTAGAAGAACGATATGCAATCAAATTCTGTTTTAGCTTGGAAAAAAATGCCACAGAAATGTATGGCCTACTTCAGACTGCTTTTGAGCTATCTTGCATGAATCGCGCTTCAGTTTTTGAGTGGCATAAGAGAGTCTGTGAAAGATGATGAGAGATGCTGGAGGAGTAAGGAAGTCAGAACACCAGGTTGATTGGCTAAATAAAGAATTTCATGGATAATAACCGTCGTATGTCTACAGTTTGATGTCAGTGTGGGAATTGTGCACAAAATTATTCACGGCAAACTCAAGGGTGTTCAGAGAAGACTAGAAAGGCCTTATAATTACTGTAGGGAGATGGTCGAGCTGATTAATACAGATCCCGCAGTTCAGGAAGAGATTCCGTCAAAAGAGGTCAGCACTCTTCAAATCGGGTCAGTAGCATTTCCACCAGGACAATGCACTTGTCCATCCTTGTCACAGACTATTTGATCAAGATGGGCATCAAGACAGTTCATTTGCCTCCCTACGGCCCAGACCTTGCGCCCTTTGACTTTTCTTAGCTCACGGAAAACTTTAGAAGCTGTCGTTATGAGACAATTAAGGAGATGAAAGAGGATGTGACATCAACACTTGGACTGACACGCTTACAAAAAAGAGCCTCTATGGGACCATCAAAAGTAAACGGTACAACAAGTGCGTTCACAACAGGAGAAAATTACTAGAGATTCATGTACATACTATCAATAAAAGTGCCCATACGAAAAAAGTCTGGAAACTTATTGAATGCACTTTGTAGATTACTATTGTTTTATGTATTATTATTATTTTATATTATTATTTTTTATATTATTATTATTATATTTTTTATATTATGTAGAGTCGAAGAAAATGAAGGGAGGAAGCGCCCACGTGTCTGCGCGTCATGCCTTACCTTGGAACGCTCCTACGGTGTGCGTACCTGCATGGCCGAAACCCGGGAGAAATTCCAAAATGGCGCCGTCCTCATCTTGTAGATTGTGCGATCATCACTGGGTCCCACGTGACCGTTCTTTGGCTGCTGATTGGCCGAGGACGAACGCCAGAAGGATAAAGGGAGTGTGTTTGGAACATGGGGGTGTCTTTTCTAGGATCGACGTCAGTGTGATCGTATCGGTGAACTGCTGCAGCTTTAAGAGTACCTTAGTGTGTGTGTGATTTTTTGGGACTTGCTCGACTGCTGACTTTACAGGACTTTCTTTTCTGCTGATTCTACAGGACCTGCCCTTCTGCAGAACTTGGAACAAAACTTCAAGTCTCTTCTTTCTTTTCACACGTAGTCGCCTAAAAAGGTAGAATCCGACTTACTTGTGAAACGGCTTTATATTATTATTATATTATTATTTTTTATATTATTATTATTTTATATTATTATTTTATATATATTTTATATTATATTATATTATTTATTTATTATTTATTATTATTATTGTTTTATTTATTACTGTACCTTTTATTCATATTATTATTGTTTTATTTATTACTGCATCTATTATTCATAATTAACAGTTCCCATATCGTGAAAAATCCTATACTAGGTTTACTTCGTAAATGATTCTCACCATATGTGCTGTTTTTTTTAGTAATCTTACTCTTTACTGTTCTTCTCTGTCTTTAATTTTTACTTCGTCTTATAATGTTAGATGTGTTTCTTTTTCTCTCCAGATATGGTACCCGATTCTTCAATTTTTCAATGTATTACGGCTTCAATGTATGTACGGATGTTCTTCTAGCCTTACTTTTATTAGATGATATATCTTACCTCCGTATAGTTTTCTAAATTTACATGGGATATCATTTACACAGTTCTTAGTCATGATTTTTTCTGTAGCGGGATTGACTCCAAGAGTTGAATTGCCTTTGAATACTGTCCTGAGGTCATATAGATTACAAGTACGTTAGAGTTTTTCGAACAAGCCTTTCAAGTATAGTAGTGGTGAGTTTTCGGTTGGTGCCTTTAGTGTCTGGTCCAGATTTCTTATAGCGGATCTCATGATAATTTTCTCAGTGGAGGCTTTTCTTTAACTGTCCATCTCCTGTGATATTCTTGGTTGGTTGCTGTTTTTGTTTTACGGCATATCAACCCGTTTCAGGTTATTTAATGCCGAAACCAGTTATTTTTGAAGAAATTTTTTTAAATAGAATATTTTTTTTTTTCAAGTCGGTTTCTATTTAACCCATAGTTGGGACCCTAACAGGATAAGAGTAGACCTGGGACCTGGGAGCAATAGCAGGTAAAGGGTGGTTCCACACTCCCCAAAACCCGCAAGCTGGTCCCTCACCATAGTTTACGGTCATATCCAGGACCCCTGTGATATGCAGTGCTATTACTGAATGAAACTGAGATTTTATAATAATAATTCTGATTTCGTTTATCAACGTCTCTCTGGAAAGGGATGGGATTCATTTCCAGAGGATTTCCCTCAATCCCGGCTCCAAATCAGGAGCTTCAAAGATTAAGGGTTTTTCTAAGGATGTTGGTGGTACCTACAATTGCAGAGGTCTGAAGGCCGCCTAAAACATCGGGGATTTAATAATAATAATAATAATAATAATAATAATAATAATAATAATAATAATAATAATAAATATTCGTCCAAATTCTTTCTTACCAACAACCGACTTCAACTGTAATTTTTACCGATTGTTCTTATTGACTCGATCTCAGCTGTCCAAAAAAGATGACTACCCTTGGTTCTTTTTCAAAGCAGTCATTGTCCTCATATGCAAATTAATGCCATATGTATATAAATAACCGTCTATAGGCGAGAGTTTTTGTTTTCTTTTGCCTTTCTTGATTCTGTCGATTGGCAGAATAGACAGAAGCGCCGTCGCTTGTATACGTCACGGTTTGCATTAATTTCGCCTCCCCCCCCCCCGATATAATCATCCCAAATAGTGCAGCTGGGTGTAGGTGTCTTTATTAGTGTGCTTCTGCGGAGTGGAGGAGTAGCAATTTCCTCCACAAGAGAATTACGCCCAAGATTATTTTCGGGTGGCCTATCATCATCGTCATCGTTGGCAAGCAGTGTATCATCGTCATCATAAGAGGTTTCTAAGCTATGAGAGTCAAAAGCATCATTTATCGATACCGATCTTGGTTTGTCCAGTTGTTCACTTTCTTCTGACGAGCTACTAGTGATATCACGTAGTATGTGAGCCCCTGAACAAGGGGCGTCAACTCTTTATATAAGGTATTTCATTAATCATAACCGAGAGTGGACTGTAGATTCATAGCTATCCTGGACTTGCTCGTAAAATTGCTGCAAAGGATTCTAACACAATGTCTCGCACTTGGTACTGCTCTTCAACGTCATATAATTTCCAACTGGCTTACAATTATTGATAAATGTTGCCGACGTAGAAACCTCCATATCGCAAATCGCGAAGGACCACAATGAGTGTAAGATAGTGGTCACTATCGTAATGTGTAATGTCCATACCCAACCTATTCCAATTGACCCTCACATCAAACCTCATCAGTGTACAGGCGCAAAATCGATAGACTGACACGCCTTTAATGTTTTAACCACTATTGTACATCATCTTTCGACACAAACTTATTTAAAAAATAAATCGGGGGGGGGGGGACAGCGAAAAGCGAAAAAAAATAAGAAAGAAAAATGGCATAAATAACACTTCGTTTCGGTTAAGTTTAACCCAGTAGAATGCGTTCTATGCATTCTACTGGGTTAAAAAAAGGAACGTTAAAATTCCATTCCCCTTTTTAAGCAACTACAAAACAAAATAAAACGGAAATGATGCATTATATGTTTATTTTATAAGAAAGAAAATGAAAAGAATCCCTTTTTTTAGTGCATAAATGTTGGAGAAATGATAATTAATCAACGTACAAGTAAGCGTGGGATAAGAATTAATGTTTGTGTTAATGTCGCTATCGGTTAATTCCGTGGTGCGTTTCACCCAATAGGAAGCATAGAACGGAAAGGCATGGTGCAATTCCATTTCAGTTTTTTAAGCAACTACGAAGTATAGAAAACCGAAACCTGCGTTCGTTCGTAAGTGTCCCTTGTGAACGATCACACAACGGTGTAAATGGGTGGCAGGGAAGGAGAAACTAATTAGTGAGAAAAGATTTTACTACTTCCAGTGATTTTAACCGATTTTGGCAGGGAACTCTCAGCAGAAAAAATATAGGAATCTACGATTATCGAGGAAGTGGAGAGTTAATATGCCTATAACACACCACCGATATTGTGCTGCAGTTTGTGCATATTACATTTGCATGAAATGTCTTGATTTTTAATGCTATTAAGGTCAAAATCAGAGGGGAAAAATGAGTTCATTTATATATATATATATATATATATATATATATATATATATATATATATATATATAGGGAAGGGATAGGGATTATACAGTAAAGTAAAATAAAAAAAAATATATGCAATTCTCCTTTTTTTAACGCCGCAGAGATTTACAGTCGTGTGAACAGTTCGCTTTGAAAAAAAAACAACTTTTGCGACGCACGATTGTCGCTTTTTCTTTCTTCCTTTTTTCTTTCTTCTTTCTTTTTCGATTAGTAAGCGAAGCTGTTGTAGCGTGAGTGGAGAGGCGCTCAGTGTCAACTCCTTACAACAATTGCTTTCAACTCATGCAACACCATTAAAATGTACCATACTTTATTGATTCAATCAATAAGGTAGCCCTTATGTTGGTCGGTTTCACTTGTTTTTATTTTGGTTAATATGGACCGCCGACTTTAGCCGTATTCGCCCCCGTAAATAAGACATGTGGTGTTTTAGCGAAGACATCGATTAAGTTGGATCTTTCCACGTTGAATGGACTAGAGAACTAGGCGTCCTCCTGATCTAACTATTTTTACAAGAGTATGGTTAACGGAAGTCGAGGCATCGTGATTCTCTTGGAGGAGGGAAAAGACGAGTTATGAAATACCGTTTCTTTCATAAAATCCGGGACGTCTTCAATGTTTACTCAATAGTGTTCAATAATGAATAGAGCTAGCTATTTATAACAAGCTTTATTTATACAGATATATTAAGGATACACATCAGTGGAAATGTTTCGCTCGCAGCTTTAATAAGCAACGATTTCCCCAGGCTAAAACATAACAAAAAGAAAAATAAAAGACAAAAGATTACAATGCACAAAGATGACGTAAACCAAATCAACATTTGGTTTACGTCATCTTTGTGCATTGTAATCTTTTGTCTTTTATTTTATTTTTAAAACATTCACTGAAAAACTTTCATATTGAAACACAGACGTCGTTACTTTATAGTAAGTAGAGAATGTCAATCTCTGCACTACTCAATTTAAAGTGGGTCGGGTTAGCAAGATGGCATTTAATCGGAAAAGAGGGGAGTATAGGAAAGAAAATATTTGCATCAAATAAGACTTCTCATGCATTTCACGGAAAATACGCTAACCTCTATCATTAGTAAAAACGTAAAAAATTTCTGAGAAAATTAAGGTAAAATATTACATAATACATAATACATTATATAAAGTTTACATAATATAAATAAAAATTAAAATCAAATAGTAAGAATAGATCCGGAGTTGAATGCAAAGAACTTACACGGACTTAGAGTCATGCGTGCACCCGGCTTAGAGAAGGGTAAGGGACTTTACCCCCAAAGGTGACTATTCGGCTGGTCCCCATCAAGCTTATCGTCATAATCCAGTCCAGTGTAAGCAAATTTAATTGTCTATCAAATTTTTCTGAATCTCCAATTAAAACAGTTAGAAGCGAAGTATGCAAAAAAAAAAAAAAAATACGAGGCAAAAATCTAACATGTGCTGAAGCCGAGGAATGAGGAGGCCGAAGTCAGAAATATAGTTTGTATATATTTTTGTGAGTTTTATAGTCGAGAAATGAAAGCAGCAAAAAAAAAAAAGCGTTCGATGATGTAGGAAAAAGGAGGTGGTCGTAAATCCCGGAGAAAAAAAGGGGCATCAACAATCTAACAAAATATACATTTCTGCCGATAGAATCCGGTCGATTAATATGCCGGGTTGCGAACAACATAAGTTTCTTTTTTAGTGGGGAAGAGACGAAGCGAATTTCGCAAGCGTTTTTCTAACATTTGAATCGCACTTGATAATCACTCGACGAGACACGTAAGGAAAAACTCCGTTTTCTTTTTCATATTAGTTCCATTTCGTTCTTTTTCTCTTACTTTTCGGAGCCCAGCTAAAAACATCCGTCGCTTCCTATTGAAATCTCAGACTCCCACACATAACATTTTTAAAGGTTTCATTCGCTTCATCGCCTTTAATTCTATGAGCCAAGACGGTCCGATTCAGAGTCAATAAAAAAACGCAGCAATCGATTGCCAAATAGCGAATTCAGACACCCCCTTTCTTCTTTCTCCCTCTCTCTTCTTCTTGGTTACTCCTGGACCTTAGCAGCGTCGCGGTTGTTTGGTTTCTTTCTGCTATGGACTGGTTGATTAACGCCAACTACTCTTGGGTCTCATTTTTCTTCCCCCGGCGTTCTCTGCGCCTAGGACCGTGACAATATAATAATGCAGAAAATAAGATTAAATATAATATAAACATTAAAAAAGAATAAATTATAAAAGAAATTAATATAAATTTAAAGATATTCGAGACTTCACGTTCGGTTAAGGTTTAGTCGCTAGCATTTTCGAGTAATATAACGTTGCAATCACTTTCCCACCATTTCTTTCTTTTTTTCTTCCACACATAACGTAACGTAATTTTATTTTAAATTGTACATATTTTCGATTCCCCCGCTTTTATTTTTTAAATCCCTCGATACAGATTTGAGAAAGCGAGGGCGAAACCGGTCAGCTGACTCTATTTATTTTAAAACGCTTCTACTCATGAATTATAAAAGTCTTCCGACTTTTATAATTCATGAGTAGAAGCGTTTTCATGATTACGATATATAAATTCTGTACTCGCCAAAGAATACTGATTCTCCGAGCGAGGAGAATTACCAAATTCACTGAAATAATTATAAAAAATGTCATTCTAGCTTAGTTGGATGGATGACCTGTATGACACCGGCCAAGAACCTTTAGGTACAGCTGATATGCAACCAGTCTCACACAGACGGTTGTCCAATTGTCTTCTAGCAAGATTCGCTGAAGCGACTCGACCACCATCCCCTATATAAAAAGAACTGCATAACCGTGTTTTTCAGTTGGGTTGAGTTGCAAAGAGAGAGAGAGAGAGAGAGAGAGAGAGAGAGAGAGAGGGGAGTTTATGAGTTGTCAAGAGTAGCATACCTGACGTAAAGCAGGCCGTTTCTTAAGGATAGGCAGACAGAGAAGTCTTCAAGTCGCGAAGCATCCTGAAAGAAATAGCAAACCTAAAACCGAAAAACTGAACCCTTCCATGAGAGAGAAATAAAAAACGGAAGTCAGCTATCATTAACTCGTAATCTAGATGGATAATTCGAATTAAATCAGAAAAATGTACTCATCAAGTCGCCAATAACAACCTGCAGCTGATTTGACAAAATCTTGGCCAAAGTCTTCAACTGTGTTTAGCAGAGTTATGGGCCTGTAGTCATCTAATCGTTCCCCGCCATACCCATCACCTTTCCTTAGCAATGTGATAACTCCCCTGGTGACTTGCCCAGAATATATCTCTGAGCAAGCCAATTGTGAACACATCTGTCAGAAGAGGCAGAAACATGGGCGACAGCCTCAAATACAGTTCGTATGACAGACCATCGATTCCCAGCGATCTGTTAAATCTGACCTGCTTCGGTGCAGTAAAAACCTCCTGCTTGATCGCCCAGTCCTCGCAACTAGCCGATCTAGCCGCCTTGAGGCAAGGAAAGTCGGCCAAATTTTTGCTTAACCCGTAAACCGGAAGATCGGGCTGCTGCGTAAAACGCTCCTCGAAATGTTCTCAAAACCCCCGCAGATCTCCCGAGTAAATTCCAAGGCGCGTCCATCTGGATGTTTGACTTTACCAATGTTATTGACCTAGCCATGCCTAAAAGCCATCGTACACATGTCCGCGTCAGAGTTGACTGGTTCGATCCTATCTTTCTAAGCCTAACTTTTACTACTTGACCTTCATAACGCTCACTACTCTAGCGCAGAAGGTCCTGCTTAGCTAGTTCTTGACTAACTCTATCACCCTCCTCCGTAGTCCGGGCTAGTTTCTGGTCTAGCTGCTTGTTCGTCTCGGCATTATCTAGTGCAGGGCGCTGTGCATACTTTACCGAGAATCTTCTAATTTAAGCTTTAAGATCCACCCATCACTTACTCCTGATAACCGCCTCCACTAGTGCCTTTTGAATTAACTTCATTAACTTATCTTCTATCTTCAAAAGAGAGGTAATTACCTATCAGTACACCGATAACAGGCCTATTTCCACGCTTTAGCTGGGCCATAACAAGTTTATGGTCCGTCTGGCCTAGCCAAGTGAATATGGGACAAGATAAGAAATCTACTTCACCTCTCCTAACATCCTGTCCAAATATTCGGATAAGAGGAAACGCCATTCGTCCACGTCCACATATCCCGTCCCGGATGCTCGACCCGAAACCTGTCGACCAGACTGTATCTAGACATCAGATAAGCCAGACTGGACTCGCACCTCTCTGAGCCTCTAGCTCGCCTCCTACCTTATCTATCTCGGGGTCTAAGATGACTTTCTAATCCCCCATAAGTACTACTCGCTGCAGACACGCTACGAACACGTCTTAACATTCAAATGTAACATGAATTAGCAAAAATACATTGACGACGTTGCCAAGGCTGATGCGAAGAAAGTGGTCTCTCTCTATTTATCTCGGACATATGTATCTCTACAAAGCCAACATTCGCCCATGCATGAAAAATTGTTGACGCATATTGGTCGATGCATCAACTCCTCCTTAGAGTGTTCCCGTATGTATGGACGTTTTCAGAATTTAGTCAACCAAAAATATTTGAACAGCTTTAAGTACTCGGCGTTGCACTAGAATCTTGATTTACAAAAAAAAAAATGAAAATAACTGACAAGTGCAGACTGAACCCATTGAAGTACCTAAACTATTTCACTCCAAATATTTAAAACATTAGACGCAAATATTATTTCATCGCATTAATCTCTTATAGAGTTATAAATCTTCATTAATAATTCTATACATTGCATTGTGTAATTATCGAATTCACGTTGGGGACTATTTAACGGGGGCGATAAATAATAGTTTCAATCCATTGAAACAAATATCCTTTCTTGAGAGGGGTTCCACGACCGACCCATTGACACGTGCTAATTAGGTAAGTTATGCGTTTCCCTACAACATCACACCACGATAGCTTGTGTTGTATGCTCTAAAATTGAATGCTTTTATATCACTGTTGCATGACCAATGGTCAGACATAACGATTCGCACTTTTCCGATGTAAGAAGACGAATGTCAAAGGAGGAAATGAAATTTGGCCGAGAAAAACGCACTTGTATGTTATTGTGAAAAAAGAAAATCATACTTTTTTTGACAGGATGTAAAAGTAAGAAATCAGTTTTCAAAGGAGCCACCAACATGTTTTGTTTATAATACTGCTCGATTCTAGCACTTTTACTGCTCTTTCTAATTTTCATGCCATTTCCCCGATCTTATTCCCCCCCCCCCGCCACGTCTAATTCACTCAAAAATTCCAGTCGTTATCGACATGAACACAATTGTGTTTTTTGTAAAGCTTGCATGTTCCGCTGGAGAGAAATCATTGTGTCTATCCAAGTAGAAATGTTGGAAAGTCTGTCATCCTACTCCACACTGATACGATATCGAATAACCGCTGCTGCGATTAGGGTGCGTGTGACCACTGCAAGAAAGTGGCGGCGTCGATGGCACGAGTATACATTAAATCATAGCTTTGTTTCTGCAGCACAGGTCGGTAAGACCCGACCAACCTGACGACGCAGGAATTTTGGATGGCAAATCCATTAAACAAATAATCATATGCTCTACACAAATCATGATCAGCGTCATTGTTGTCTTTTCACATTCGAAAAGTTTTCATAAAATTCATGAGCTGTTTCTTGCTCATTAGTTGCATAGTATTAGGGAAAACAAAATTAGTTGAAAATGAATATTTAGATTGTATCTACGTAAAGTAAAGAAATTTTAAAGATTAAAATTCATTTATTTTGATTGCGAAAAGAATTTCTTTATATGTTATTAAAATAAAAACAGTTAACCAATGAGAAGTATACTTTTTTAAAGTTACAATATCAACTTCTGATGTTTTTTTATCATTATTTTAAGCAGAATAGAATCAAATACTGCAATTATAGATTCAGAGAACAAACAAAATTAATAAAACAAACAAATTCAAAATAAACGATAAATAATTACAAAAGTTACAGATGACACACATATGCTGTCACACACACACACACACACACACACACACACACACACACACACACACGCACACACATGCACACACACACACGCTCGCGCGCAAATAAACCAACGTTCATTGATTTTAATTTTCCCGCGCATTTGCACAAAAATAAGTTCTAGCAACAACATAATTTCAAATACCCTCACGCGCTTTTCTCACAACACCAAAAGCAAAATGGACATATTACCGGCTGACGTAGGCGAAGGAAATACCATGTGATAATATCGACCAATGAGAAATTTAGAAGATTGTTTTTTAACGCTTTCCCAAACCAAATATCAGCAGAAGCAATTTTGTGCTGGAATCCGATTCAAAAATTATTTAAACGCAACAAACATTCTTTCTCTCTTTCTTTTCGCTCCAACTTGACACGAGAACATGTCTCTTGTTTTCATCTTATCGTCGTTTTCAAATCTGTCGAAACCATAATTACACACGCCACAGTTATGCACACACGCAACCATTCCGTACATTTTCTATAAGAATTACTAACAACGGACTACTTTCCTCATGTGACTTTTGAATAAGGCAAACTTCGCCAGTTAAAACAAAAACCTTGAAATAAGGACATTATTTTCACACAAGACTTTCACCTTCCAATCTTATTATTTTAACGAAGGACTTTCATCTAACATGACCTTTTAATCTTAATAATTCCACAAAGGATTTTTCACCTAATTTGAATATTCTAACCTCAATGATTTCACAAAAACTCTTACCGATCGGACTTTGCTTGTTCATCTTGTTATTTTGTTGAAAAATAAATGCGGCACATTTTAAACGAGAAGGAGGTGTCATTGTGTTTTATTTCTTCTTTTTATTATTTTGTTTGGGGCGGAGCAATTTGATTTAAATGAAAAAAAAAGCCAAATACTTAGTATAATGAAATTATTTTTGTATTATAAGCATGCGTGTTTGCTTAAAAAGGACTCTATCATTAAAATTTAGTGGTCGTGTTAGTCGTTTACTTAAAAAGAAAAAAAATTGATACAAGATTTTAAAAAGTAACTCGGGATGTGGCTAAGCGCGAGGCTAAGATGCCATTTTTAATTCAACTTGTACAAGAATTGCTGATAGCATTTGTGATATGGAACTATCTCATGTTCGTTATTATTATTGGCTCACAAAGTGCTTTCACACAGGTCATCAGAGATATGTCCTTGAAAGCAACAAGGTGTTCCCTGGAAGCTGAGTGACAAAAAGTCTCCTCAGATTTCCAGTACTCTCCCTCATCTTTTCATAACCATTGCGTTATCGCAATGGTCACTTACCATTGATTTTTCGTTGGCAGCGGTCATTGGTCTCCCCCAGAATTTGAGTGGCACTAAGCCTCCCCAGTTCTCTTCGCTCTTGTCCAGCGGAGGTCTGGTCAGTGCTCTCTTCTCGATCTTTAATCCCCCTTTATCCTTCTTGGCAATTTGGTATCACTATTTTTGGTGGGGATGGAGGGGGAGTTAAGGAACTTATAAACATGCGGTTTTAATCTTCTTTGTTCCATGTAACGCTTCTTTTGTTTTGCCTCTCAAGCAATTTGTCTGGCCGGCTCATGTATTAGTCTCGCAATCAAGGGTTTTTCTTAATATTTCAGCTGTTTTAATTATTGTTATTTGTTGTATCTTTCCAGCAATTCCTTTGATTTTAATTTCTCCCATTCTTTTGTCAAAGTTTTTCGGAATTGTTCCTAGTGCTCCTACTATTATAGGTATTATCCTGATTTTCTTCAGCATCCATATCCCTTCCAGTTTTTCTTTTTCTTTGATATTCACCCTGTGGCCAGCTGGGACAGCAAAGTCTACGATTTGACAGGATTTTTCTTTCTTGCTAATTATTACGATATTCGGTCTTCCTGCTTGGATGGGTTTATCTGTTTCTATGTCCATGTCCCATAGGATTTTGTGATTCCCGTTTTCAAGTATTATTTTTATTATTATTGTTATTATTATTTACTCACTATGAGTAGTTATACAGGCCCTAACCTAAGATTTCTCTTTGATAACAACTTGCGGTGTTCCCTAAAGTCTGAGTGACAACAAGTCCTTCTAGATTTTTAATACTCTCCACTTCTTTCGATAAGCCTTCCGGATTAATATGCGTTATCGCACCGGTCACTTACCATTGATTTTTGGTTAGCAGCAACCATTGGTCTTCACTGGAATTTGAGTGGCAAAAAGCCTCCGCAAGATCCCAGTCCTCTTTTTATTCATCCAGCAGAGCTTTTGCTTGTTCTTTCACTCTGCTGTCCTTCCATCCTTCTGGATCCTCCTCACTTATTTTATGTAGCATCAGACAGGGGCACAGGGGGTTAACTTATAATTGCACAGTTTCACCGTTGATTATTCCATGTGATGTCCCTTTGCGTTTACATCTGTAGTTGTTTCTGTATGTTTAACTTGTGTCTGTAATTTATATGTCTTAGTCTCCGCATTCAAGGGGGTTTCCTTAATATTTGAGCCGTTTTCATTATTGTTATCCATTGTATGCTCCATTTTTTCGGTATTGTTTCTAGTGCTCCTACAATTAGTCGTAGTATCTTGACTTTCTTCAGCTTCCATATTCATTTAAGCTCACTTGCCAGTTCTGTGTATTTGCTCCGCTTTTCCATCTCCTTGATCTTCACTCTGTGGTCTGCTGGAACGGCAAAATATACAATCTGGCAGGGCTTTTCCATTCTTGTTAACAATTATGACATCTGGTCTTCGTGCTTAGATGGGCTTATCCGGTTGTATATCCATGTCCTATAGAAGTTTATGACTTTCATTTTCAAGTACTGCTACCGGTTTGTGCTTGTATCATATGTATGTGTGTTCCAGTTGTCTGCCTTCCTCACTTGATCATGTTTATTTTTATATTAGTTAGTAGCATTCTGTGACTTATTGTTCCGTCTCTTTTTCCACAGAGTCTGCATTTGATGTTTCCTTGTGTCTTGTCTATCCTTGCTTTGTATGTGGTTGGTTCTAATTGAGTTAACTTGTGCGGCTGTTATTATGGATTCAGTTTCTCTGTTTAGGTTTCGTTTTTGTAGCCATTTCTAAGTATTTTTGTTAGTCTCATCTTTTGTCGTCCTTATGAATCTTCGGTGTAGCTGTTTCGTTTTCCCATTTTTCTTTTCTCGTCTTATCACTCGTCTCTTCTTTTTCCACCTTGTTTTTTCAGTGTCTCTTGCTGCGGTAATTATTCTTTCGATGTTTTGCATCATGTACTTTTCTAATTTTTTGGTATTATTTGTCTTCTATACAAACCGGCCCACTTCCTACGTTTCTTCTTTTTCACATAGAGTCGGTCAGTATATTTGGATGTAGTGCATTGTGCATCGTTATGTTTCGTGGTTTTCTGATCAAGATACATCAGTTCTTTTATTGGTTCAACCTATAAGCGTACCTTACTTCATCCATATACATTAGGTGGTTCATTCCTGCATCTGCATTCGTGAACTTGTATCCGACTTTGCATTTTCTTAGTATATTTTAAGGGACATCTTAGCTATGATGAACTGTAGTGATAATAGGAAATCATCTTCAAATATATCTCTTTGTATTTTGATCTCAGTTATGTATTGTCTATCAGCTTTCAGTTTAAGTCCATATGTTCTCATTGCATTTTCTATCAAATTTATAATCTTGCCTAGTATTTAGAACATTCTCATGCATTCTATTATTCATACTTGTATGATTCTGCTATACGCTTTCTTGTAGTTGATACATGTTATGGCTAAGTTCTTCTTGTCTAATTTTACTTTCTTCAGGATCCTTTGGTCTATGTATATTAATGTATTCCTCTATTTCCTTTTTCGCATCATTTCTGTTCCTCGGGAAATAGTCCGTGATAATGAACTGAATGATAAATTTGTTCGCTCAGTTAAACTGTTAGTATTGGGTACATTGTGGGTAAACATGTTACATGTTATGTAGTTGCTGTAGATGTTTTTTTATTGCGTCTTTTTGTGTCAGTATGATCCCCTTTTGATTATCCATTCTGGCACATGTGCTTCGTCAATACATCTTTTTCAGTTCTAAATTAGCCTTTCATTTAGTGTTGTGAATTTTTGAAACCAATATGCCTGTATTCCGTCGTGATCTCCAGTTTGTCATTTTTCGTAGTGTTGTCTTGAGCGTTTACTGATTTCATTCTCTGTTTCTTCTTCGATTTGCTTCGTTCATGCCTTTCAGTATTTTCACTATGATTCTTTTTCTTCTTCTCCTCCTCCTCCTCCTCCTCCATCTTCTTCTCCTTATTATTTTTATTATAAAGTCATGAGAGTTTGTTATTTAATTTTAAAATATAAGGTGATCGGTAGGAAGTAGTATTAGTTAAAATATGAAATAATAAACGATGGCTTAATGAAGAACTATGAATGACTTCATATGGTAATATTGAGTTTTGTAGGAAAAGTATTTAAAGGGAGCAATTTAATCTGATTAAATGCAATAATTTGTAAATGGGGGACGAAATTTAAACATGATTTTGTTAAATGCGCTTTTTTTTAAAGATTGTTGAAGATTTGCATAGAACGTGTTAGATTATTTTCCTATAATAGCTGAAGTTGCACAGGAAAAATATTATATAAAAACTAATTTTTGAAAAGAAATTAATGAATTGATCTGATTTATTTGAAAAAAAACATTAACAATTCATTAATGCTCGTATTTAAATTTGTGAAGTACTGTTCAGAATAAAAATAAATAATACAAAAATGTCAATAATTTGTTAAGATATTCAATATTGTGCTAAAATCTCATATCAACATAACTGGCTGAAACCCTAGAAGTAAAAAAAAAAATCAA